>NC_133423.1:5552500-5910000 GCF_049350105.2 Macaca mulatta
TTTCTCATTGTGCGCCAGCGAGGCCGATCCAGGCTGTCCTTTTTCTCCCCGCACTTAGTCTAAGAGGAAGAAAGCAAACAAGACAGAGGAGTGAAGCCCCCGTACATACATGCGCCGGGGGGAGATGTCAGGCGCCGCTCCACCTTCCAAACAGTCACAGATCAAACAGTGTCACCCCGCCGGAGCGCCACTTGGTGCCCCGCGCTTCCCCCCGGGGGGCTTGGCCGCCAGGATCGCCGCTTCTTCCAATGCGAAATCTAATGCAAACACATTTTGATCATGGATTTTTGGCCGGTCTTGATCTTCCAACAGAAAAAAATTTGAAAAATACACAAAAAGCACCCCCCCTCCAAGAAAAAAAAAAAGGCAGTAACAACCCGGAGAGTGTGTGCAAAGGGGGTGAAGAGCAGACATTCACTGGGTGGGCGAGATGAGCGTGGACTGTTCCCCCCCCCCCAAACTCCTGGGAGAGAGGGAGATGCACTCTCGCTCTCTCCTCTTTTCAGTGAAATATAACACACATTCGGATCGCAGAGCTTTCAGACAGTCTCAACTGATAGACAGACACATCGAGCTGCTTTTCCTGCTTCAGATTTTACTCCTCCTCCTCTCGCCAACGTCACCCTGACAATTACAAATAGGTCTCTCACAAACCATACCTGTCAATCTTTTTAATTGCTTTGTTTTCTTTTTTTCGGAGCTAAACAATATGACAAAAAAAAAAAAAGAAATCTTAATACAGCATAACATAAAAGACTGTACATTGGAGGAAGACATTCAGTGTTGTTATTGTAATCCACTGGCTGATACCGGGTAAAACCCATATGTTCTAAGTTAAGTAGACATTAGTTCCTGCAGATTTTAAAACCTGTTAGTCCCCCCCAACACACACACACATACACATACACACACTTGCACATTCATACACACTCAACCACGTGCATCCAAACTACCCTTGGGTGAAGCATGTCCTACATTTGGGGGGGAAAAATACCTGTGTCGCTTTTGCAATCTCAGGTTAGGGGTTAGCTTTGGCTGGGGAGGAGCCCAGAGTGGCTTTTATATTTTGGTAATTAGTGGGTAACCGAAAAGTAATAGATTTTTAAAATTAAAATTTACAATATAAATAAAATTTAAAGATGGACTTAGTTCATCACAGAAAAGTGTGGAAATATTTAATTTGGCCTCTCTATGAAAAGTGAATTGATACTTGGTCAATGCACGCCAGTAGGGAGAAAACGGACACGATGGAACGACAGATCTTTCTAGCTGTGTTCGAAAATGAGGTCCTCACACATCAGGGCAACGTCTCCAATTCAGTTAGGTCTCTCGGCATTCCCACCTAGAACTTTAAAATGTGTCTCTGCTCTGGGAGTTTGGCCTTCTGGTTTTCAATATGTGTGTTCTCTTCCAGTGGGAAACCTGTAACAGTCTTGTAGAGCTACTTAAAACGTTCATGGAAAAACATGAAATCTAGGCCAAAATAAATAAAATGGCTTAGTTCGTGCAACTTGCATGGGACAGACCGTGGACAGAAGGCACGGGCAAGGCGTTCCGGGGACAGGAAGCCACCAGCCTGGGGCGCGGGAGGCACTGGACTTTTCCCCGCCCCGCAGTCGGTGCGGGTGCGCGTGCGGCGGCGGCGGCAGGGGCTCCCCGCCCAGCCCGGGGCCCCCGGTCGTGCCCCGCCGCCCGGGCCGCGCTCGGGGTTGATTCGTACCACCTTGCAAGGAAGTGAACGCTTCGCACGGGAAGGGGAGGCGCCTGCGCCGGCCGCCGCGCCGCTCCGGGGACGCCCGGGGTTGCCGCCGGCTCGGGGCCGCGGACGACCGTGGGACGCACGAGTTCCCCGTCCCCCCTTGCCCGCCGCCCCCCCCCCCCGCCCCTTGCCCAAGAGGAGTCAAATCCGGCTTTTAGAGCCCAAGGAGGGTGGGGATATCCGGTGCCTCTCCCGCGCCAGGAGGAAGGGGGAGGGCGGAGAGGATCCTTGGCCAGTCTGCGCCGAGCAGATTCAAACCAAAACAAAAAGATTAAAGGAGCAGCGGCCGGGGCGACAGCGGTCCCCAGGCCGGGACACCCGGGGTGGTGCGCCCGGGTTCGCGGGGGCTGCGCCGGCGCCGGGGAGGCGGGGGGAGCGGGAGCGGGAGCTGGCGACGCGGGGAAGAGGGGGGAGCCAGGGGGAGGGCGCGGGCCGGAGGAGGGGCGGACCCGCCCGCCCTAGCCGAGCAGAGCACAGCGAGCCGAGCGGCCCGGGCGGGGCCCGACCCCGGCCAGCGTCGGCGCAGAGAGCGGATGGAGGCGCGGGCCATGCTGCGGCTGGCGTCCTCCGGGACCCGGGCCATCGTGGACATGTCCTACGCCCGCCACTTCCTGGACTTCCAGGGCTCCGCCATTCCCCGAGCCATGCAGAAGCTGGTGGTGACCCGGCTGAGCCCCAACTTCCGCGAGGCCGTCACCCTGAGCCGGGACTGCCCGGTGCCTCTCCCCGGGGACGGAGACCTCCTCGTCCGGAACCGGTGAGCCCGGCGCCCTCCAGCCCCACGACCCTGTCCTCGCCCCCGGCTCGCGCAGCGCCGCTCCAGCCGTCCCCAGCCCGCCCGCGTGCCCACACTCCGGCGCGCGCTCGGGCGCACAGCCTGACTTTGCGAGATCCCGGGAAGTTGAACCCGCCGCCATCTGGCGAAGGAGAATGTGATGTGACTGTTGCTGGTGTGAATATCCGATGCCACTGAACATCCTCATAACTGAGGGTTATTTTAATTTGGGATTCCCCTCCCCTCCTCCAGCCCTCCCTCCTCCCCCTCCCGCTCCCGAAATAAAACCGACGGGACCCAGAAGGGGAGGCTCCCCGCCGGCCCGCCTGCGCGCACCCACAGTTCCTGCGTTGACATAATCTTTAGGGTGGAGCGGGAGCAGCCTGGACGCAAACTGCGACGTTTAGGTAAACGTGCTTTGGAGGAAGGAGGCTGGGACCCGGCTGGCTTTCCCTGTTCCCTCCAGGTTGGCAGCCGCCTGGTAGTGGCGGAGCCTGTTGTTGGGTGTGTGGGTGTGCACCTCGCCGGTGTTGTCTGAGTGTTGTCAGTGCAGCGTGACTGTTGTCTGTCCCCTGAGTGTAACGACCCCCGCGTGGCGGGTGTCCTGGGCAGCTGGGCCAGGGTCGAGGTGGGGGCATGGCTGCCTTTGCTGGCACGTTTTGCAGACATTCAGGTGACACCGGGTTGTTGCGAGACCTTCTGGCTCTTCCACCCCCCACGCTCCCCACCGTAGTGTGTTTCCGCCTCACTCATCTTTAGTAACTGGCGAAGCAACAGGGAGGAAACGGACCTCACTCTGTATCGGAGCCTTGCCCGCTTGGGTCTCTGCTCCGTGGGTCCCTGGCTGCCCGACTTGGCTGGCAAGGCGCTCCTCTCTGCCCTCTGCAGAGGCCTGCAAAGTCCCATCGAAATGGTTACAGTGCTGCATGTTTCAAGTTGAATAATAATATCGAAGGGGAGGAGTAAGTTCTGACTGTAACTTTTTTGTAAATTCTGTGCTAGAAAGTACCGCAAAGTCCCATGCACGGACTGAAGGACAAAATGTACCCTTCCTAAGTAGCTTGGTGTAGCATTTAATCTGTCCATTTTCGAGATTCCTATTAGCCTTCCTAACATGACTGTAGTATGGAAGAATGCTGATCAGGGTATAAAACTTTTGGAAACCTTTTGCGAAGAATGATTTGAACCATGGGTGGGATTGTGTGGAGGCGGGGGTGGGGGACTGGTCTGGAATGGCTTAAAGGGGAGTGTGTAGGGATCCTTGAAAATGTTTGCATTGGCTGTGGACACAGTAGAGGATTGATTCATTATGGGATGAAATGCCAGTGCTGTTGAGAGCGTGCACACAGCCCAGCTAAAAAGAAGGGCTTGAGTGTGTTTTCACGGGGAGCACACAAAACGCACGAGTGATTTGCTAGAAGTTGAAATGACACCAGACTGAAAAGATTTCCCAACAAACTTTGACGGGCAAGAAGTTCCACACAAGGTTTTTCCCTTTTTCTCCCTCTGATAAAGTATATTCTTGACTGCAAACACTAGTATAAACACACACACGTTTGTGAATAAAATTCCTTTTGAAAATAGTGTGATATGGGGAGGAGGCGACTGAGCGAGGAGGGGCAGGGGGAAGGTGGGACGTTAGAGAACTATAAGCCACAGCCTGGTGGGACCACCCGCCTTCGGTGGAGAGGTGGAGAGGGCTCCTGCCGGACTGCGCTGGGTCTCCTGGGCCTCTCTATCTGCAAGTGTTAATCAGCTCTGTGGGGTTTTTTTCCTCCTGTGATTCCTCTTCCTTCAGGCTTACTTCTACCCTGGGACCCCTCCCTTTCCCCTTCTCCAAAGGGCAAGTTCTTCCCTGGGGAGAGAGGCAGAGCCAGGGTGCCTAGGCACTGCCTGCGCTGGATCACCAGGGTTGGTCCCGGGGCGGGAGACAGGTGGATCCCTGAATTCTGTAGTCAGAGCGCGGGAGTGCAGACTCCCATGTTTGGAGCTCCTCAGTGTGCTCAACTGTAAAATCCATGCTTCTTTTTTCCCTGCACACATGCCAAGAATCCCTTTAATGTAAATAGTATCTCCATATGAACAACCTGACCTCTAGTTTCTTCCTTGAATCCTTAACGGAAAAGAATGGGGCCAGTTTTCTTTTGAGTTGGGAGGGGATGGAATCTTTGCCTCCCCCTTTCCCTACTCTGTTGGAAAATCTGCTGCCACCACCACTTTGTAGGAAGATCCTGTATTCTTGCAAACAGTGTCAGTGGATGTAACATTTTACCGAATTTTTTAAGAATAGAGGCTTAATAATTCACTGCATGTTAGTTCATTTTAATCCTAGACCAAATCTCCCCTAAGCAATGTTAATTGCTTTAAATTTTATGCAAGTGCTTCTCATTTTTATCATCATAAAATCCGCTCTAGAGTGAATTGAGTAAGCTTAAATTCACTTGTTTGGAAAGATGTTTGGAGGTTTTAATTGTACTCTTTTTTTTTTTATTTCAGTGAACGATTTGCACATTTCATTGCATCTTAGCAGAAAATACAAATTCTTCATTCACAGGGAGGGATGTGCTTGTAAGCTAGACATTGATTTAGGATAATAAAGTTTACTATTTAGAAAAGATGTAAGAAGGGGTGTATAAAATCCCTATAGAATGTATAATTGATGGTCCTTTATCCAGTTCTTACCTTACTGTTTTGTGTATCCGAGAACAACTTCCCATCTCCCCCTCTACGCTCAGTCTTCAGAAAAGAAAAAGAGACACCCCCAGGTTAAGTCAGTTTACGCACTATTTTTAGCTTTTTTCGTAAGAAGGTGACAGATTATTTCGTTTCCAAATATTTCTAACGATTTTCTGCTCAAGTGTAAGATAATGGAGCAAAGAGTTTGTAGGAATGGCTAAGGGAAGGTGGGGGATGGGGAAGGCGTTTTTGATGAACGGTTTGTTGCTTACGGGAGGGGAACAGTATTTTGTGCTGACTCTCCAGGCTGAGATTCCCCCCTACACACACACACACTTTTTTTTTCTTGTCTTTCTTTTCCTTCTTCGTTTATTTCTCTTTTTTTCCTTTCTTTTCCTTTTCTTTTTTTTTTCTTTCTTTTTTTTTTTTTTCTTAAGGCAGGTCTGGTTTGGGCGACTTTGTTTTGTCTCCCAGTATTGAAGGCTTTTACTCTGGACTTGAATCCTCGCCTTTGGTTTTTGATCAGAGGAAAGCGTTCCCCTCCCCTCCGCAGGATCGCTCTGTTTCTCAGTGAACAAGACGAGGGAGTTTAGCACTTTTTAGTACATATAAGCTGGTGATTCTAGAAGGGTATAGATTTGGAGAATGCCTGCGCCGGTCCTATTCTTTTTTCCTGGGATTCCTGGATTTTAGTCTCAAGTGGGTCCTCCCGTCGGATTACTGGAATCCTGCACTCATTGCATGCACATATTTTTAATTAAAGGGGGTTACAGGGAGGGTCTCCAAATGCTCGCATCCTTCCCAGCGTGTCTTTCTTGTCTTTCTGTGGCTCCCTGGCCCTTCCGCCCCTGCTCCGCGTCCCAAGCCCCCGTTCGCTTTGCGCCGGCTGCGCTTGAACTTGTTTCTGGTGGAGCAGAAGGCGCGAGCTGCGGACGCTCACGCAGAGGTAAGGACTCTGGCGGGTCCCGGGCTGTGGAGGGTCCCCAACAGCCGCGGGTGCGAAGCCGTGTCAAAAAGGGGATCCCGGTGGAGGTGGGGTCAGCGAACCGGGGGCAGGGAGACCAGGGAGAGAGCGCGGTGCGAGGAGCCAACCGAGCCACCGCGGGCGCTTGCCGTCAGCCAGCCTAAGCCTCCTTCACCGACGACGCAGACAGTTTAGAAGACGGCAGGGCGGGAGAGCGAGGGTGAGAAATGGGGGTGCCTGCGAGGCCAAGGTCATGGTCAAGCCGCCGGCGGGCCCTGTCTGGCGGCCACTGCGCTCCGGCGCGCCGCGTGTGCGGGACTCGGAGAGAACTTGTCCACCCAGTCGGAGCTGCGCGGCCAGCGCTGGGACGAAGGGCACCGACTGGGCGCGCCTGCCGGGGGCTGCTGCCCGGCCAGGAGAGGCCGAGGTCATGGTCGCAGGCCTGAGGAGCCTCCGCTCTACCGCGGCGCCCGGCCTGCGCGGTCCCGGCCCGCCCTGGAGTTGGGGTCAATGATCCCCCCTCCGTGGTGGCGGTGGGGAGGCCGCAGGACTGCACGGCTGGAGCTGAGGACTGCGGCGGCAGGCACTTCTGAGGGAGAGGGAGTTGGACGGACGGAGCCTGGACGGGCACACGGGCCCCGCTCGTCTGCTGCCACCGCTCCAGCGCTTGCCCTTGCGAATAACTACGATGTTTGGTGTGGTTTTTCAAGCAAAGCCCCCTGGCAAACTCAAGCAGCCGCTGGCTGGCTGCAGCCACCCCAGCTCCCAGCAGAGCCCCACTCCCCCCTCCCAAACTTGGCCTCTGCTAACCGGGTCCAGCGCGTGTGCGCGCTCCCCAGGCTGCTCCGGTGTGCGTCCTGCTGCATCTCTCCACCTCTTCCCAGGAAGTGGCAAACCACAGCCTGGGGCGGGGAGAGGGGGAGTTGCATTTTCCTCCTGCAGAGCCCCCAGGGCGTGCCCATTCCGAGGTGGGGAGGACTCCGAGGGCTGCCGTCGCAGAGGGTCTGGCCGCCCGGGAGTCCCTCCGAGCCCAAGGCGAGGTCTCCCTGCAGAGGAGCGGCCACTGCCTTTGGGACTGCGGAGACACCAGGGGGACAAGGCGGGAGGGATGAAGGGCGTGGGAAGGGTTAATCATGGGCAAAGGATTGCACAGAACACAACTGGCAGTGGGTCGGCTCCTGTCCCCCCACCTCCAGAGCAAACCCTGCCGCCACTTCCACCCCCATGGGCACCTTTCCTGGAGTTTGCTTTACAGCCTAAGGCAGAGGCACGGAGACGGCTCCAGTTGGCTCTGCCCTGGGCTGCTGCTGTGAAGTCCAGAAGCAAGCTCCCGGAAAGTGGGCCCTTTTTAAAACGCCAGGCCTTGAAAATTATGTAAATTTAAAGGAAAGATGGCAGGTTCATTTTCCCTTCTCTGAAAATAGAATGTAGGAAAAGAAAAAAAAAATAGAACATAGGCATCTTGATATTAAATGCCAAATGAGAAACCAGCAAAACTCATCTTCCCCTCTTCTTGTGATTGTGTATCTTCTATGGGTATGGAATTGTGTGGGGTGTTATTGAGGCTGTGTGGTGTGCTGGCGTCTGAATGCAGCTTGACATCACAGAAAGCAGTTGCTCCCCGTGTTCTTATTTCTGCAATATACAGAGACTTTTCTGTCCTGTAGATACACGGGGGATGATCATAAGTGAGCCTTTATAAGCGCAGAGTATTATCTATATCACAGTGAAAGTGTATCGCATACAGGGCAGTTTTGGTTTATTAAGTTAAAAGTGAATTCCTTCAAAATGACCTACTTAACAGCTTTCCTCCTGCCACCAGTTACTATTACCTTTTCATTCGATTACAGGTGGAAATGACATTTTTAGGGTCTTCCGTTATGTGTCTAAGCCACCTCCTGACATTCTTAGTAGATGGCTTTTTTCCTCCTATGTATCAGGATATTTTTGTTATGAGGTATACTGAGATGAAAAAGGCTGGGAAAAATACTGGCCTCGCAATTAAATTGACTCTGGATACCAAAATGAAAATAATCATCTGGTATTAATCAAGTTATGTCTCTGCTTCTTGTTGAGGAAAAATATAGTGACGATTTGCTTTCCTTTTCATCTGAAAAGGACTGTGAAATGTTGAATGTTTCATAAAAATCGCTCTACCCAATTTTCGTTCAATTAATCAAAATGCGTATTTTCACACTGGATGTAGTTACATCAGAAAGAAAATTTGCGACAGCCACTCTAACAGTGCTTCAAACAACCCCTGCAGGAACATGTAGCAACCAGTGACCTTGTACATTCCATCAATCTTTAATAATATCATTGTCATTACTATTATTATCTTAAGTGTTAAATTGTTGCCAGAATCAATACAAGTCTACTTCTTTGAATATATTTTATCCCAGTGTTGTTTTTAACATCTTTGTTAAGAGGCCAATTAATTTCCAACTCACAGCTCCAATGAAGTTTATATATAATGAGAACTTCCTGACTCTTTTTTGTTTTCTTTTTTTTTTTTTTTTTTTTGCTTATTTCTACTTTTGAAAGAAAACAAATAAATGGCATGTGAAAAAAACAACTTGCCATTTAAAATGATATGAAATTATTTCTAAACTGATGACAGGATAAAATATGCCAAAAACTGAGTACAAAGCATGTTGAACTAATACTTGTGTAATTTCTTTTTTTTATCTGGGCAGCAGGACTAATTTTCTCAAATTCGATCAGATTGTATAGCTTAGCAACCCCTCCACAGTAGCCAGAACTAGAGGAATTTCTCTAAGCAGAATGTAAGTGCCTAACAAAAAACCCATCGTAATATATTTGTTTGTTTGTTTTCTTTTAGATTTGTTGGTGTTAACGCATCTGACATCAACTATTCAGCAGGCCGCTATGACCCCTCAGTTAAGCCTCCCTTTGACATAGGTTTCGAAGGCATTGGGGAGGTGGTGGCCCTAGGCCTCTCTGCTAGTGCCAGATACACAGTTGGCCAAGCTGTGGCTTACATGGCACCTGGTTCTTTTGCTGAGTACACAGTTGTGCCTGCCAACATTGCAACTCCAGTGCCCTCAGTGAAACCCGAGTATCTTACCCTGCTGGTAAGTGGCACCACCGCATACATCAGCCTGAAAGAGCTCGGAGAACTGTCGGAAGGGAAAAAAGTTTTGGTGACAGCAGCAGCTGGGGGAACGGGCCAGTTTGCTGTGCAGCTTTCAAAGAAGGCAAAGTGCCATGTAATTGGAACCTGCTCTTCTGATGAAAAGTCTGCTTTTCTGAAATCTGTTGGCTGTGATCGTCCTATCAACTATAAAACTGAACCCGTAGGTACCGTCCTTAAGCAGGAGTACCCTGAAGGCGTCGATGTGGTCTATGAATCTGTTGGGGGAGCCATGTTTGACTTGGCTGTAGATGCCCTGGCTACCAAAGGGCGCTTGATAGTAATAGGGTTCATCTCTGGCTACCAAACTCCTACTGGCCTTTCGCCTGTGAAAGCAGGAACGTTGCCAGCCAAACTGCTCAAGAAATCTGCCAGCGTGCAGGGCTTCTTCCTGAACCATTACCTTTCTAAGTATCAAGCAGCCATGGGGCACTTGCTTGAGATGTGTGCTAGTGGAGACCTGGTTTGTGAGGTGGACCTTGGAGATATGTCTCCAGAGGGCAGGTTTACTGGCCTGGAGTCCATATTCCGTGCTGTCAATTATATGTACATGGGAAAAAACACTGGAAAAATTGTAGTTGAATTACCTCACTCTGTCAACAGTAAGCTGTAAAAACAGAACAATGACATAAATCAAGGGAGAAAGAAAATGGGCACTTTATGTCTCAGAATTACTCAAATCAATTTATTTTTAGTTGGTAATGGATATAATATTTCTTAAAACAAAAGTAAGGTGTTAATGAATAGGTCTGTCTCCTCCTCCTCCTCCTCCTCCTCTTCCCTTGGGGGGAAAAAAGTGCTAATAAAACTTCCCTCCATGGCTAAGAGGGAAAACGCTTACATTCAATTCTTTAGTCATGGATGGTCTCGTTCCAGATTTTGTTGTTCCAGGGAACTAAATTCATTCCTGATGCCAGATCTGATCGAGTCAGTATGTCTTCAGCTTGATCAGATTTTAAAATCAGTTTTGAAAGTGGTTCCCCAAAGAATCCTTGCTTTGGGAGAATTTGGTCTTACGCTCATAAGCAGTTCATGAGTGAGAAGTGTAGCAAAAGCCAGCCATATATTTTCAGAATCTGTATCCTCAGGAAACGCTCCTTTTTTTTTCTATAAATCACTAACCAACTATCTAAATGGACATGTGGGGGAATTTCCTCCCAAATTTGATTTTGTTATTAGAAAAATGATTCTGTGAACAGAGATGTGTTTTGAAGAAGTAGCACGTAATGGCTTTTATCTACCATCACCCTGGTAAGGCACATGTGAAATGGAAATGTTCTCTTTCCTCTGAAGCAGCAAATTAATGTTGAAAACTTACATAGACAGAAAGTAGGTTTTGGAAAGGGAAACCACAGAGATTAGGGGGACTTAAAATTAATATAGGCACAGGAAAGAGAAAAGTATGCGCTCCATTCACAGTGAGGGTTCGCCACAAAACACGGGCCCCAGGAGGGAAACGCTGTCTAGGCACACCGCAAGGCCTTAATAACAGTGTGCTGCGATGCCCGAGGTACGGCATGTCCCATCGCCCTGTGCCCTGTAGGGACCTCAGTCATCTCAAGGAAGAATACATTTGCTTTTCCTTAGAGGCTTTCAAACTAGAAGCTGATTCTGGGAACAGAACAGCAGCCACTCATTCTGCATTCCTGTTTCCCTCTCCACGTGTTCTGGTGGAATGAGATGCTCCTTAGCACTACAGCCTGATGTCCCACATTCACCCACTGACCACACGGGAAAAGCAGCAAAACCTGCACCCTCTCTTCTGAATCACCCTGTGGCTCATCGGCCTCCCGCTTAACCTTTAGTGCCCTGAAGACTGCTGCCGCTGTCACCATTGCGCAGAAACCCCACGGTGCCCTTCTAATTGAAGGTGAAGCCCACCAGATTATTTTTCAAAGTCTTTGGTTTAGGTGTATCTAACCTGCTCAATCAATATGGACGCAATTAAAGATGCTCTAGGAAAGTTGGGGACCGTATTTAATTTTTCTTTCCTTCCATCTCAGGAACAAGGAAATCCTACTGCTGAATAGCTGTTAGTATGTATTTTACAAGATTTACTCATTTTCAGGTACCTAATGTAGCTGCTAGCATGCATGCACAACAATACAATTTATATGGTAAATGGAACCAAATAATGGCTTCACTGAATGTTATGGCTGCACTGAAGGGAAATGTCACGGTAAATAGCTGCCAAATTATGGATCATGCCGAAGTGTCACAACTGCACTAAAGACAAATAGCACTAGAGGCTATTGCCACTGTGACGCTTTTGAGTTATGAAGAAGGGTAGCGGCCTGATGCGAGGCTCTTTGTGTCCTCATTATAGCAAAGGGTTACTGGTGCAGAGGACTAGGAAAGCCTGTCCAGTGTGGTGCTTAGTTATTCATCCGTCCCTTTCAGACCTAACAGCCACAGCAACACGGAAAGAGACTTTGCCTCGCTTTTACATTCACAAACAAACAAAGGAGGGGGGGAGCAGGTTTTATGAATGTAACTGTGCACAGGAAATGACTGGTAATGGAAAAATGTTGTAATAAAATAATCTAATCAAAGAATATTATTAAATTTAACATAGTCGGTGTCCAAAAGGCTTAGTTGCCTCTTATGCAGATAGATGTGTGAAATCTAAGCAATAATGTACTTTCTCCCTTTGTAAAGACTTGGGGACTAAGGGCATTACCAATTAAATTGCTTCTTCGAAACTGAAGTGAGTCTCGGTTTCTTTCATTTTAATGGGAGAGTAATAAAGATGAAAGACCAACATTTTAACTGATGGATCCCTTAAGCTACAGAATAGAAATTTATTATGTTTTGAGGGAATATACTAAATTCAGCTATGTAAAAATAAAATTCAAACACCCAGGATTGAAATAAAATATCATCTGAAAACCTCATGTTCTCTCTTTCCACAAACTAAGAAAGTGCACTGCATGCTGTTTTCACTTATTCTTAGAAAACAAGCATGAAAGATTCCGCCCATTCAGATAATGCCAAAAATATGTTTAAACTTTTTTTTTATTCTTTTGAAAAATGATTTGTAAATTGAGGGTCATAGTTCAGCATCAGTTTCATCTTCTGGGATTATTGTTCAAGACCAGCCTCTAATGGGAGGTGAAATGGTACGATGGTCTCAACACCTTTCTTGTGAACTGTAATACATATCACAAAAAGTACATCCATAATTCAGGGCAATTGTCAGTCTTTGTTTTAGAGAAGGGGCCGGGGTGGAACAATCCCAATGGGTAAATTATTTCTCAGTGTGGACTTCTCTGCATGTAGGGCTTAAGGTCACCGGCCGGGCAGGGTGGAAGGAGCTTGCCTCTGAGAAACTGAGGAGTCCCAGTGATCTGTTACCATTTGGTTATGACTTCTAAAGAGCCAAATGCTATTCGTTCAAACTTGTTTTGCAGGCGGAAAATACCAGCTGTGTCATTTAGGGGTTCCTTTGATGATGACTACTGCTGTTAACTGACTTCATTAAAAAAAAATTTTCAGGGAATAGTTTGCAAAGAAATGAAGGAAGTTTTGCATCATATATTCTATAAATTGTCATATGATTTCATCTGGATGAAGTACCTCAGGAGTAGGATAGAGTCTCTGTAAATGGTCATTAGTATTACATTCTGTGTTTATCTAATGAAAGTGCAGTGACAAGTAGCTGCTTCTTATTAAAATGAAAATCCTGCGTTATGTACTTGTGGAACATTCCAGCTAATGAGGATGTAATGTTCTCAGTACAACACAGACCTTCTTTTTGTGTTCACCACCACAAGATGCTGGAAACTTGACAAATGATATCATTTAAGACACATGCCTGCCTTAGGGACCTGGTTTTTGGCTTCCTGTTTCTGGCTTTTATTTGGGTAACATTTATAATAGCCACCCGACTTGTACCTGGGTAATGTTTTAACCCCTTCCCCGGAGTTCTCAATTAGCACGAATTTACTACAGTCAGGGTTTCCTTTAAATTGGGGTGGGGGTGCTAAGCACTGAAAATATTTTTCTTGATTACTTTACCATGTGGACATATGGGATAAATACTGTATTTCAGATTTCTGTAAAAATAGATGAGTAATGCACAGCTTTCAGAACAAAAACAATGAAAAAAAGACCAGGCACTATCAACTTTGGATAACAATCTCCTAGGTGTTAAATAAGTTTTCTGAATGCAATCTGGATGCAAAATGGCCTGATTTGATGAATTCATAATTTTCTTCTCTACACTTTCTCCTCTCGTTTTATTAAATATTTTATTAGTTAAACACAAGAATTATCTATGTAAACTTCGTGGACTTTTTTTGTTGAAAGTTAGATGTTCAATAACTAATTTCCTAGTTATGGCCCAGCATTAAATGTTTATGATCATATTTCAAAATTCAAAATACAAAATTGGATTATCAGTACGGGTTGGTGTGGTCGCTTTGAACTGGATTATCAATACGGTTGGTGTGGTCGCTTTAAACTTTTTCATTTTTTTTCTATTTTTAAATTTTGTGGGCATCTGGAAGGTGTATGTATTTATGGGGTACATGAGATGTCTTGAAACAGGCATGTGATGTGAAATAGCACATCATAGAGAATGGGGTATCTGCCTCCTCAAGCATTTATCCATTGAGTTGCAAACAATCCAGCTACACTCAGTTATTTTAAAATGTAGAGTTATTATTGTTTATAGTCACCCTGTTGTGCTATCAAATAGTAGGTCTTATTCCATTTTTTTTTTTTTTCATTTTAAACTTTGAATTTTATTTTTCCTAGGCTTATAGCATCATGCTATCCCTCTTGTAAAAGGAGGAATGCTTGGCATGAGAACCTTATTGCTGTTACCATGAACCAACTATGGAACATTGGCAAAAAAAAAAAAAAAAAACAGTTATACAAAACACAACATTTTAATAATATGTGTCAGATCAAGTGATTCTTCGTAGTAGTTGATATTCACAGGAAGTCAAAAAAGTACATATTTCAATTATGTCTGCTTGAATCCTGTTTAATTCCTTCCCTAGCTGAGTAGCTAGTGTGACACAGTGGCAAGACTAACGGGGCCTTGTGGTCCACACTGTCCTCGAGTCTATTCTTGCCCATTGTAGAGCGGCCCATCGGTGCTAGCTCACTGCATCCCAGGAGGCTTGACTGTCCTCAGGAATCATGTTGGGGTGCCCTCAAACCGTAGGGTAAGTATCATGGTGAGCAGAGTTTGGGGAAAACCAGTACGTTTTCGTGTATGCTGAGAAGCACTGGGCAGACTTTTTCGTTTGTTTGTTTGTTTTTGAGACAAGATCTCAGCTGTCACCCAGGCTGGAGTGTAGTGGTACAATCATGGCTTATTGCAACCTTAACCTCCCTGGTTCAAGCCATCCTCCCACCTAAGTCTCCTGAATATCTGGGACTACAGGTGCGCATCACCATGCATGGCTAATTTTTTTTTTTTTTTTTTTTTTTTTTTTTAGTAGAAATGAGGGTTTACCATATTGCCCAGGCTGGTCTCGAACTCCTGGGCTCAAGCAGTCCTCCCACTTCGGCCTCCCAAAGTGCTGGGATTACAGGCATGAGCCACCATACCTGGCCTAAGTACAGAAATTTGAACATGTGCCTCCACCCCAAGCCAAAATTTCCCTTGAGGAGCACTATCTGATGGTAGCTTTGAAATGATATGAAATTAAAATACTTAAAATATCCTGCACACAGGTGGTAGCATCTAATGTGAAAGATGGATTTATGCTTAGAGCTCAGAAAAATCCTCATAAAATTATTGTATCTTATCCTTGGCACCTAAAGAACCGAACAGGGTCTTAGAATGATCAAATGGATGGTTTCTGTGGTTGGCGGGAGGTGTTGAAACGTGGGTAAGGAATGGTGTCCTTAGAAGAGAGATTGCTCTAGATGATGAAACCCTGGAGGTCCATGGTTGCCAGAGAAACCTAGAGCTGGAAGGAGCCTGCACCCCTCTCTGGCCCTTGTGAATGAGAAGACTCAAGTTCTATTTTTGTTTTTGTTTTTTTGTTGTTTTTTTGAGACGGAGTCTCTCTCTGTCGCCCAGGCTGGAGTGCAGTGGCCAGATCTCAGCCCACTGCAAGCTCCGCCTCCCGGGTTCACGCCATTCTCCTGCCTCAGCCTCCCGAGTAGCTGGGACTGCAGGCGCCGCCACCTCGCCCGGCTAGTTTTTTGTATTTTTTAGTAGAGACGGGGTTTCACCGTGTTAGCCAGGATAGTCTCGATCTCCTGACCTCGTGATCCGCCCGTCTCGGCCTCCCAAAGTGCTGGGATTACAGGCTTGAGCCACCGCGCCCGGCCAGTTTTTGTTTTTTTGAGAAAGAGTCTCGCTCTGTCGCCCAGACTGAAGTACAGTAGCGTGATCTCGGTTCACTGCAGCCTTGACCTGCTGGGCCCAGGCGATCCTCCCACCTCAGCCTCCTGAGTAAAGTTAAGACTACAGGTGTGCGTTACCATGCTTGACTAATTTTTTTTTTTTTTTTTTTGGAAGAGACAAGGTCTCCCTTGTTGCCCAGGCCGGTCTCAAACTCTTGGGCTCAAGTGACTTTCCTGCCTCGGCCATCCGAAGTGCTGGGATTACAAAGTGCAGTGGCATAAGCCACTGCAACTGGCCCCAGTTGCTTTTAAACTGTGAAATTTGGGTTTTAAAGAATAATCTAGTTCTACCCATTTTATGCATGAAGAAACTGGGACCCAGAGAGAAAAGGTGCCCTGTCCAAGGTCATGGAGCCCGGACAATGGCCAATTCCCTCCCATCGGCCAGGTGACTTCTCTGCAGTCCCCTTTACCATCTGCCCGGGTCCTTTGGGATACGGCTGACCAGGGTTTTGCAGAACAACAATTGGCCCTTGTTATAAATCTTTTTGTGGAGGAGTTGATAAACCCAGTAGAAGTATCACAGTTCTGACCATGAAAGTGTGTTCAACTCTAATCCAGCACAATTAGGATTCCAGATCATTTGATTCTGTGTTATCTAAATATCACAGTCTTCTGAAAGTTAAAAACAAACAAGTCAGCCTCAATGGAATTAATGGTTGAATATCCATAATTTAGTTTTAATGCTACAAGGAAGGGCTCCTATCAATGTGTTCTTATAAATCAAATAAAATCAAATAGAGAAAATCATGTGTAGAGCGTTCATTCTCTAGAAGGATTTCACCTACATGTTTTTGCCTATAGAAAGCTGATAGTGTTTGACTATCATAATCTTTGCCTTCATAGCAGAATATCTAGAATTTGAATTTGCTGCTCCACACAAAATCAAATCCTGAATCCTGTAGACTCAGTTCCTTGGGGGATGAATTCACTCACTGATGGCAGGAAGTATTTTAAGGTGAAGGGGATATGCATGGGGAAGACATCAGTGGGTCCACATTTGATGCTCACATGTGGCAAGAACCCTATATTCTGTATAAATGACAGATCATAATTAAGGGTCAGAAAGAAGCCCTTCAAAACCACATGACATTGAACATCCATGTCTTTCCACATCGTTTCTGTCTTCCTTCCCTCGAACTCATGCATAACAAGCGTAAACTTTCAACTTTACATGAACAAATCCCTTCCCAATAGAAGCAGCTTCTTTTAACATTGAAAAACCACTTCACAGGAATGGCAACAATGTCAAAGGCAATCACATTTTGTAGAAAACCTCATTTCTCACTGGGGGACTGGTAGCGATAGTGTTCCCTCTATATGTTGTTGGAATTTACATTTGGAAATTGAATTGTCTCCTTGAGGGTTTTTACTCAAAGTAACTTGGAGAATTACTTGTGGAATAAGGGCCAGTTGAAGGAGCCCCGGTGTCAAGCCAACTGTAGAGAATGCTCATTCTCCAGCAGCAGGAAAATTAAAATGCCACCACTATCAGTATTGGAGAATATTTGTCCTTTCAACTTGTACATATACTTTTTGTAACATTTTGGAACTTATTTGTGCATTTGACGTATTTGATTGCAATTTTGCTGTCTTCACTTCTCTGCTGTTAATTGGGTAGAGACAAATGATTCCCATTAGAGAAGGAAAAATTGAAACACAGAAAAATGACTTGCCCAAGATCACTTATCACTGGTTGAGCAGAGCCTGGGTCCATGGATATTTCTCAGACCAAGGCTGTTCTTCACTAGAGAGGGGTGTTTCCTACCCACTAACGTCCGTACGAGTCACCTGTTCATTTAATGGTCCTGATTCAGGAGGTGCAGAGGAACTCGGAGTCAGCATTTTCCAGGTGACCCCCCCCCAACCCATGCTGCTGGTGGCAAGGTCCTGGATTATTACACTGCCTTTGGAGAGATTCCCATCTTGCAAAATGGTGCTTCATCAGGCATTTAAGAGCAATGCAAAGGCAACCTGGGTGTGAATTGCAAAAACAAGGGCTTGATATAACTATGAAAATGGTTCCTTTTTATCATCACATTTTCAGCTTCGTTAAAGGAATCCCCCTTCTGAAACTCAGCTGTGACACCTGATTGTATGTCTGATATTCGGAGGGCTCTGGTGGCAGTTGTTTTCATACAGTTCTAAACAGGGCAGGAAGTAAGTCCAGAAAGGTATCAGGAGTGACCTACAGTGGGCCCTAGACCTCCAGCTTCACCGCCTTTCAGATCAAGGCAGGGCTGAAAAGGACCTAAACTCCTTGGTGTTTCCCTTATGCTTTTCTAATCGAATTCTTTGTCATGCCAGTGTTCTCCCCGCTGGTCTGGTGTCACCAATTAAACCTCACTCCTTTAGCTGGAGTGGTTAGTAAAACTCCTAGAAGGCCTTTGGGGGGTCCGCTGTCACTCAGCTTATGTCGTCATTAGCAAGATTCTAGACAACTATCCTGATGAAGAGAGGAAATATCCCATTTATATCACCTTTGAATCGGGTCACTTGAAACAAGCGATGTGGCAACACATGTAGCATTTATTTAAAGATTGGCCCATAGAAATTATAGTAATGTAAGAGGCAGTAGCCTTCATAAGGGAAACGTTATAAACTATACGAATGCTTCGTAATACATCGCTGTAGTCATTGGAATAACGCCTGTCTGTCTAGGACAAATGCAAGAAAACATCTTGTTATCAAAAAGGAAGCCAATTGAGCTGTAGATAAAATACAGTTTTAGGAGTTTGCAGATAGCCCCGGATGCCCAGGCAGGGAGCCAGCATCTGTTCTGGGCTCTCACGTACTGCCCTGTGGAAATCGGGCAGAGGCCCCCACACCGTGTCCCTGAGCACCTGACCTTCATCCTTCGTTTGGGGTTCCAACTGTGGTCAGCACAGCACATAGTCTCCTGGGAACACGTAGCCAGGCTTGATGTGCTTTTTCTGCATGTGCCACAACCCACAGGAAAGGCCTTGGAGCCGAACAGGAGGGTCTGGGGAGATGCCTGTGAGCAGCGGCAGCAGCAGAATAAGCAGCTCTGCTTAGGCGCTCGCCGGAGTCCAGCACACACTGGAGGCAGAAAGAGGAAGGATTGGAGGCGGCCAGGGATGACCTCAGAAAATTAGGGGCAGCAAGGAAGGTAGGAGCCAGGGTGGGGAGAATGGGAGTAGAAAGCTTTTGGGAGGCTGGGCTGAGCTGGGCTGGGGACAGGAAAGCTGGACCTCTTGTGCATGTGAGCTTCTTGGGGCCTTTGCAGACCATACGCGAGATCTGAGGCACCCTGGGCTCTCTGGCTGCCAGGTGGGACCTTTGCTTTGACCAGCAAATCTTAAAAAGATGTGGCTGTCATTTAATAACAGGACTGGTGGGTGACAGTATAGGTAGTGTGTTGCTTGCCTAACTTCAGTGAGTTTATTTTCACCACTTTCCCGGTCCTGTGGAGGCAAATATCTTCTCACTGCTGGGTTCCACGAGCACTTCATTCAGATCTCATTTCTAACGCCTTCCACAGTGTCTTGTCTCCCTGGAAACTGTGGGCTCCTTGAAGGCAGGACCCATCTCACCTCACTATCATCTCTGTATTCCCAGGACTTTCCTGTGGGGTTGGAGCGTAGTACCCGCTGAGAAGTATTAAATTAAGGTGTGCTTTTCACTTTCATTTTAAAATGGAACAAAAGTCCACACCCAGTGCCTCACACGTGTATACTATTGCAGGATTTCAGGACAGGCACTCCAGTTTTTTCCAGTTGCAAATGAGACCCTAGAGAGCTGGTGCTGGTTCCTTTCAATCCCACACCACAGCCTCAGGCAAATCATGGGCCTTCACTGCCTGAGGGTGCTCACCTGGAAAGCCAGGGAAACCGGTCCGCACACCTGGGAAGGCCAAAGAAGATGGATAATGCGGGTCTAGGGTGTCCACCTGATGGTGCAACAAATACATATTTTGTTCTTCAGATGAGTTTCAGTGTTCTGTTGGCAGCAAACCCATGTGCTTCCTTAGCACTCCCCAGAATAAATCCCTGGGTGCTGGACTTCTTCAAAAGTCTCAGTAGTGCCTAATACTTGGGCATTGGAATTGAAGTCTCTGGACTGCTCTGACCCTCATGTGTCAGAGAAAGTTGTATTGGAACTGAAGAGGGTCCCAAGAAGTACCCAATGCATAGTAGGCTACGAATGTGTCAACTGAATGATTCAGCGAGTGAACAAAACAATGAATACTAAACCCTTGGAAAGATAAGAAGGGCTATCAAAGATAAACTAGACCAACTTTCATCCTTCCACGAAGAGTCTCTTTAGGATTCTGCCCATCACGCTTGGGCCCATCACATGTGAGGACCCCGTTCCCAGTGGACAAGGGTGCTGTCTGGGGAGACTCCGTTGGGTGGTGAACCTTGTGTCTTGCCTGCATGTGCCTGCAAGTCAGACTGGCCTGAGCTCAAAGCCCACTCTTCCATAGATTGTCGCCACAACTTTAGGCAAGATTTTTAACGAACAGGAACCTCAGATTTTTCATTTTCGTTTGTCATCTATGCAGGAGGAATAACAATAACCCTAACCTCTGGATGCCATCCCATAAAGCAGAAAGCGCCTGTCCCGATGCCCAGCCCTCAGTCATACCAGCTCCTCTCCCTGCGTTCCCCTTGGAATGAGAGAGGCACAGAGGAGAACTCTGGAAATGGCAGTCAGGGAGGTGTGCACAGGCTCCCCATGCCCTGATGCCAAGACAGTAGTTACAGCCCTTACAGTTTTTTGGACTTGGAAGTAGGAAAAATGAGAGGAGATGCCACTGGGTGAATAGCAAGATTTTGTAATTCATTATCCCTGTGATCCTTATCACCCAAAAGTGGAAGAGACTAAATTTTTTTAAGTGGAATAAAATTAACCTGTGACAGGCCCCCAGTGGATTATTTTTAAATCTAACAGGATGTGTTGGGGTGCAAGCATCAGAAAATCTGGCTGAAACTGGCTTAAACAACAGCAGAGCTCGCGGCACGGGAAGGTCCACAGGTAGAAAAAACTTCCCGGCACAAGCGATCGTGGACCCAGCTCCATTTCCCAGGCTTTCCCTCAGCCAATGCCGTGCTCCGGGCCATCTCAGACTGCTTCATCGGACGGCTGCCTGAGGGACAGGATCTGCATCTACTCCATCCAAACCCTGCCACACCACCCCTCCCAACACAAGGCTGGGCTGAGCAAAGTGTACCCACGGCAAGAGGAGCAGGTGTCTCTCTGGGGAGGAGCCAATCCCACCCGAACCACAAGAAACCTCTGGTGCTGTTAAGACACAAGACAGAATGGGAAGAGACAGAATGGACGCTGGGAAGGGAAACTGCCCACCGCTCTGTGGAATCGGAGAGTTCCAGGACCACCATGACAAGACAGGGCCAGCCCGGCACACCTGTCCCCTCTGGAGCTGACGTGATGTCCCCCTGAGGTGCCCATGCACATTTGAGGTGGAGTCCCGCAAGACCCCCGAGGGCGGAGGCCAAGGGCATCACTGCTGGATCCCCCGCACCGAGGGCCACACAGAGCATGCTGGGCATTGAATCAAAGCTGGCCAAGGACCAAACTTCTCCTTATCCCAGGCCCCCTGCTCAACCACTCCCTGCTATGTAAGTGCCAAGGTGGAGGGGCCACTGCAGAAGGGGCACGCCTGATGAGGGTTTCGTGGGGCACCCCTGGGGTGCTGGTCAAGCTTAGACTCTGCACTCTTTTCTTCAGCAAAGAAGATGATATTATTTCACAAATGAAGACACAAACGAACTGGGGCTCCGAGAGGCTTCTCTAATGCACCTGATATGACAGTTCCTTGTTCCTTGTTCCTTACCTTCCAACCACTCTTGGAGTGGGAGTTCAGGTGCCAGGGAGGTCCCTGAACACCAGCCACCAAAGCAGGCCCCGGCTTTTGCCATCTCTTCTGCAGGTCCAGCCAAGTCCCAGGGCTGCGCGGGTGAAGCGGTACAGGGCAGGTCAGCAGCCGGGTGTGCAGCACAAGGCGGGGTGCCTGCCTCCAGCCCCCAACGATGGATGAATCGCTTGGAGCAAGCTTACCCCTGGGATATGAGCCGTGGCAGTTGGCTGCTGCCAGCAGACACCTCTTACCTGGCCTAAAACTGAGCCAGGTGACACCAGATAAATGTCTTTGATGCTGACCATAAGAACCCTTCGTGTGCTACATGCCAGCGGTCATTTTAACTTGCAGAGTGTCTATTTATTATAGAACATGGAGATTGGCTGAAAGTTTTTTGTTATTTTTAGTGGCAGGGTCTTGCTCTGACCCCCAGGCAGGAGCAGTGGCATAATCCCAGCTCACTGCAGCCTTGACCTCCAGGACTCAAGGGATCTCCCTGCCTCAGCCTCCTAAGTAGCTTGGACCACAGGCACATACCACAATGCCCATCTAATTTCTTTTTTCTTGGTGGAAACAGGGCCTCCCTATGTTGCCCAGGCTGGTCTCAAACTCCTGGGCTCAAGCAGTCCTCCCACCTCAGCTTCCTAAAGTGCCGGTATTACAGGCATGAGCCACCGTGCCTGGCCTGGTTGAAAGCTTTTTGGTTTTTGTTTTCTGTTTTCTCCAGTCTTACAGTGCTGAATGGTTGAAAGTTTAAAGATAAATTTATAGTTAATGACTTTCCCAAAATGAAGGCTGGCCAATGGAATCACCACTAACCCCTCTTTGATGAAATGACTAATGGCTTGTTTTTAGTCATTTTGGGAGTGAAAGGGAACTTTGTTCCTCACACTATTTCTTTGAGGATGAGGAGTTTTCCACCCTGCTGAATCCACAGTTCCTTGGTTTGTGATAATCATGTTTTCCCCTGTAGTGTCTGCTTTTGCACGCGTCCCCAAGGGGTAAAAGATACTACTGACTTATAACTGTGACAACAGAACCACAGACCTTCGGATCCAAGAGGGACCTTAAAGATGGTATCATCTACCTCCCTTGTTTTGTAGGGGGGAAACTGAGGCCCGAGGAGG
This sequence comes from Macaca mulatta, assembly GCF_049350105.2. Taxonomy (NCBI): domain Eukaryota; kingdom Metazoa; phylum Chordata; class Mammalia; order Primates; family Cercopithecidae; genus Macaca; species Macaca mulatta. The sequence continues at coordinate 5,575,167 of NC_133423.1, forward strand.
CATGGCAGCTGCCCTAGGACACACACTCTGCCACAGTCACCCAAGCCTTGGGTGAGCCTCTCCCTGCTATACTCTCCCAGCATAATATAAAGCACTTCCAATTTTTTTAGAAAAGTAATATGCAGCATTCTTTTTCTAGAGCTTTTTATTCTAAGGTCATCCACCCATTCTGTTAATGGCAGAAAATCTGTGATATTCGGTGGAAAATTCTGTCGTTTAAAAGCTCATGACTAGGAAAGGGATCCACAGAGAGGCTTGCTACTGCCACGCATCAGCAAGCAGGTGTGTTCCATTGAAACACTTCATTCACTTTTCCACTGTAGAGGACGTGATCCCTAAGAACGTGTGACTGGCTGTGACACAGCCCTAAACTCAACCAGGATGGGCCATCCCCCAGGCATCACCTTGCAGGACCATCGGGGATGAGGGACGTCAGCCCCTGATCAGGAGCCACGGGCTGGAACCAACTGTGACATCAGAGTTGCTGGTCATGATGAGACAGCCCTCTCATGGCAGTCATGGCCCCTTGTGTGTATCTTTCTCCTTACCAGGAAAGACCACCCACACGAAAAGCATGAAAAATGCTGGTGACTGCATACGGTCCTGGGAGTCCGGCTACCCAGAGCCAATGCCAAAGAGCAGGAATGAACGTCTTTCCCTCGGCCTCACCCTATCTGGCTGCTTAGTAAGATCACCAAATGTTGGGGTAGAGAGAAGGAACTTCAGTCAGCAGACTGTGAATGAGAGTTGGACCCCATGACCAGCTAAGGGGCATTGTATTAGTCTGTTCTCACACTGCTGAGAAAGACACACCTGAGACTGGGTAATTTACGAAGGAAAGAGGTTTAATGAACTCATAGTTCAGCATGGCTAGAAAGGCCTCAGGAAACTTAGTCATGGCACAAGGAGAAGCAAATACATGCTTCTTCACATGGCAGCAGGAAGGAGAAGAATGAGAGCAAAGTGAAGGGGGGAGCCCCTTATTAAACCATCAGTTCTCCTGATAACTCACTGTCGGGAGAGCAGTGTGGGGGAAACCACCCCCATGATTGAATTATCCCCACCTGGTCCCACCTTTGACACATGGGAATTATTACAATTCAAGATAAGATTTGGGTGGGGACACAGCCAAACCATTTAGGCATCAAGGAGGTGCCTGGAAATGGCCTCCCTTCACTGGGTGCTGGGATCCCACTCAGGTTGGGATCTCTTTGCAAGAGGGATATTAACTGAGAGCCAGGAAGAGCCTTGAGCTCTGCATTTTCCTGGAGGTGGGAAGGAATGTGAGTGTGGAGGGCTGTGCCTGAGCAGGGCCATGAGCTGGGGAAGCCTTGAAGCTGAGCTCAAGATCCTCATTTTCTCCAAAAAGAAGCAGGTGTAGGAGTCAGGCCTTCTGCAGTTTTAGGCAGGGTCCTGTCAAGATTCCTGGATTTCAGCATGTGTGTGATTTCAGAGGCCCCAGGCCCCAGGAGCACCGCTTGCTCATCTTGTCCAAGCCTTCAAAGGCCATGTTGTTAAAGGGTGTCACTCCTCTGCCCATGCAGTGCCAGGTCTGCAAGAACAGGAGCATTATTGGGAGCACTATGAGAGCATTGACTGAGGTTTGTGGGCAGCCTGCTGATGTCCTAAGGTATTCAGTTACAACTGCAGGGGACAGGACTCAGGACAGAGGCACTTCCTTTAGGGGATGACTTTTCCTGGAATCAGACAGTCTTTGGACACAGGTGTCTGCTCGTGGCAGTCCGCGGAACCAGGGCCTGGCGGAGCAGGAGCCAGGAGGAGGAGGCAGGCCCAGCTTCCTGGCAATGGGGATGCCCACTTTCAGGCTGACAGGCCCACTCCACACACAGGCTGAGCGGGACAGGGCCCTCTGATATGGATGAGCGGGGCCGGCTCTGGCATCTTGTCATTCTAGCTGTGGAAGTCAGCAAGCTTAATTGCTCCCGGTCCTTTCAAGCTGACTTTGCACCAACAATCTCATTATCACACACGTTTAGTTCACGTTTCCAGGCCCTTCATGCAGCCCGAATCCAATGAAGGAAGAGAAAATCTGATGTTAACCAACAACATTGTTTGTTCTCTTCCTCCCCCTCCCCATGTCTTCAGCCCCCTGGAGCCCTGGAAGCTGGGAGAGTGCATGGAGGTGGGACATGGGCCCCTCTGGGCAATGGGGAAGGGAGGGCTGAGGCCTGGTTGAGCTGGAGCCTCTAGTCCTGGGTTCCAGTATGAACAATGGGGAAGTGTATTGCCACATGACAATACTGCCAGGAGCTTGGGAGAACACCCTCTCCAAGAAAGTGGCCTCAGCCATCCATTGCAAGTGTCCAAATCTGCTGCCTGTAGGTTCTGAGTCTGCAGGAGGGGCAGGAGGACCCAGGCAGAATCCCACCTGCACAGACCTCACACTTTAATGGGGAGGGAGCGACGCAGGTGCACAAATAACGAGAGGCTTCCGGAGAAGGAATGGCAGGGTAGAGGAGAGACACAACATTTATTAAGCACCTACTGTGTTCTAGGCCTTGTGCTAAGTGCTTGGTGCATGTTACTTCATCTAATCCTCAGCCAGTGTCTTCTAGACGGACACTGTCCAATAGAGACAGTAACTTGAGCCACACATGAGAGCCCCATATGGAATTAAAAATTTTCTCATAGCCACATTAAAAAGGTGGAATGTATTTTATTTACCCCAATATATTCAAAATACTATCATTCCAACTTATAATCAATATAGAATCTGGAAGAGGTGCCATTTTAAAAAATCAATAAATCTAACATTTCTGTAGTGTGCCAGGCACTGATCCAACAGCTTTATGTAGTAACTTCTTTCATCCTCATAACTAGCCCCTGTGGCAGGATCCATTATTATCACCCCCAGTTTACAGACAGGGAAACTGAGGCACAAAGCACTGAAGAGACACGCCGGAGGTTCCAGGGCCAGTAAATAGGACAACTGGGGAGGGACCAGGCAGCTTTACCAGTGGGACACAAAGCTTTCCAAACCTTACACATAGCAGGTACTCGGTAAGAATTCAGAGTGTCGATGACCAGAGAAGTTATCTCCCTCTTCAGTTATTGATCAAACTGAGGTTCGGAGAAGCCAGGTAAATTCCTCAATGTCACACAGCTGGAAAATGTCCAAGTCCTTAAGCCAGATCTGCCTGACTCGGAAGTTGGGAAGTGCCCCAAGCGGGCGTTCAGAGGATGGATTGTTTGCAGCCAGCTCTGTGCAGGGGTGCAGGGGACATTTGAGCTGAAATTTGCACATATGGAGATGAAGAAACTATGTTGAACTAGGAGAACAGGATCAGCTACCTCCTTCCACTAGTTGAAGGGGGTGAGGTGGGAAGGAGGGCATTGGGGTAGTGGGCCACAGACTCTGGAGGGCTCGAGGTAGAGTGGAACCGTGGGTTGAAGAGAGACAGCAACAACCGCTGCCCTTCGGGGCAAGCCCCTGCTCCCTGCTGGCCAGCCTCACCCACCCAGTGCCCACTGTGGGGCAGTGTGTTCTCCAAACCCCCAGGAGAGAGAAGCTTGCCCCCTGGAAACCAGCCCTCAGGGACCACTGACTTCACTGGCAAATCACCCATGCAGAGTCCCAGTGAGCGCCCCTTCAGAACTGGAAGGCTCTGGTCCAGCTGAGAGGAATTGGAGGCACCAGCAGGCAGGTGCAGGAGACAGGCAGGCAGAACTCCCACTGTGCCCCAAGGCTGCGGCCAGCACAGCTTCCTGGCACCTGGGGTGGTCTGGAAAGAAGAGCAATAGTAACCTTGCCTGAATTTCTGTAACCCATCCAGACAGCACCCACCTGGGCAGAGCTGGGGACCCTGGATGTGAGAGCCGCTCTGCTGGGGAAGGGGAGGGAGGCCGCTGACCCAGGCCTCTTCCTGGCTCCCCCTTCCTCCTTTCCCACCCCCTCCTCTTCATCACCTTGAAAGACAGATTGAAAGTGTGAAAAGCTCCTTCTCTTCCCATCCCCGTGCAGTTCAGCTATTGGGTTCAAAATCTGTTAAAATATGTTCAAATCCTAGGATTTCAGATCTTGGTTTTATTCTTCTTATGTGAAGAAGAAACTATAAGTATACTTCCATTTATTTAAAAAAAATGATATGCAAGATGGCGCGTTAGATTCTCTTTGCAAACAAGGCTAAATACACTTGGTGGTTGCACAGCTCTCCTGGTATATTATTTATTGCGAAGCAAAATTATCGTGCTGATAAGAAAATAGTGTCACTTAAAAATTAGGTGGTTCCCAATCAACTTATGACAGTAATTGCTGTAATGTCCTCTTTGATTTAGATATAGTAATATCAATGTAATTGCCACTGGGAAAAAATTATAATGGCTGTTAATGATAACTAACACATAAATGGCAATGAACAGGAACATGTATTTTATATCGAATTCAACCACTGAGCAGCAGTAAGAAACCCAGTGGTTTTCAACAATCTGGCACCAACCCCTCAAGGAACTAAAACCCCCTCCCTCCTTGTGTAAATGAGGGGGTGGATGCTTACAGGGCAGGGAGTGCAGGGACGTCCTCACCCTCCCCTGGGCTCCATAATGGAGAGTCCTCCAGCCTTCCAGTGACGATGGGGAGGGCAGCCCCAGGAGAAGCCAATGGCCCAGAACCGCTAGACCTGCTTCTGCGGCAGAGCTGGGCATGGCGCCATGAGCATTCACATGGCGACTGTTCTGTGTGACTTTGCTAGTGCTTTAACTCATTCAGCTCTCATTCACTGGGCACCTACTGTACTAAAGTGAGGATGAAAAGTCTGCAAAACACAGTCTCTGTCCCACCAAATGTACACGTCAAGTGAGCAAGCACTGAATTGGTTTCCTTGCTGTCTGCACCTCCCATGAGCAGCGGTGTTTGTTGACCAAATGAAGGAGTTCACCGGGGCATGGGTGGGCAGACAAAACAAGGGCTTTTGGTGCCCAGCATGTGTGTGTCCTGGCATGCATGGGGCTGTGGGGGCATAGTCCTGGCCTGCAGGGGAAGAGGTGCATCCACTGACGGGCCTTCCCTTTTCTGGAGAAGAGGCATTACTGTAGCTCTCAGGAGGGTGACTCACCTACAAGACATTTAGCTTAGTCACCGACCTGTTTAGCTGGTTTACAGGGATTCTCACCTGGTAAAGAGGGAGTCCTAAGGAAATGAGACTCTAGGCAAAAGACAGTGTGGTAAAAGGAGGGGCAGAGGGAATTCCTGGCCACGGTGGGATCAAGGATCTGGGTAGTAGTCTAGACCAACCCACTCCTTAGATATGAGTAAGATGCTTAGCCTCAGTGAAAGGAAGGCTGGCCATACAGGTAGTTTACATTGAGTGCTGCGGCTTGCACTTCTCTGCAGAGGCTGCTGGGCTTCCCTATGAAGGCCGCACTCGGGAACATTAAATTCTGCAGATCTCAGGGATCCAGGAGAGAGTCTGACTATGCATATTTATGAAGCTCCATGGGAAATTCAGATAGGAATAATAACAACAGCTACAATTCTCTTCATATTGGGACAAGGCACTATATACTATGTGCTTTACTCATCTTTCATTTTACTCTCAAAGCACACATTTATGGTCGCTGATATTCATCCCGTTTTACAGCAAGAAGTAGGCAGGCCAGAAAGGCTGAGTGACTTGTCTAAGGTCACACAGTAGTTGGTGAAGCCAAGCTTGGAGCAGCTGACCCCAGAGCCTTCACTCCTCCTTCTCAGTGACATTCCTGAATGGTTCTGGTGGGAGCTTATATTTGGCCTCAATGACTTACAAGGTTCTGTCCAACTTAATACCTATGATAACTTGAATCTTGTTAGGAAATAAGAGGCACAGAAATCTCCAGAGCATTGGGTGAGGCCAAGGATCTACCTGGGACATTGTGACTGGCAGTACTGGGCAGCAAGAGGCCACCTGGATACCCTGGGAAAGGAGGCAGGCATGACCTCCGTTCCTGATAATAGAGGTGCTGGTACTACTAACTCTATCCCACTGAAAACAACGGAAAGGGTTGGATAAACTTTATGAAAATATAAAATCATCAAGAGCTGACACAATGCATAAAAGTAAATTACTAGACCAGAATCCAAGAGGAGACGGAAACCCAGAAACCAAGGCAGAGGACTGAAGCTACTCCTCCCGGAGAGGACTGGCCAAGAATGGGCCACGTGAGTTTCCGTTTCCACAGCCTTGCAGCATGTGTGTGGTGTAAGACAAAGGCCAGGGCCTCCCGAGGTCAGCAGCCGTGGTACTGAGCATGGAAGGGGGAAAGAAAAGAAGAGTCCCTGATCACTGGAACCACACACCAACCCTTGGCGGAATTTGTGGCTGATCTAGTTAGTCCAAAAAAACTCAAACCCATGAATTCAGTACCATGTGGATCCAAGTAATCATCCACCCAAAATTCCTGGCAGAAGCAAACATAAATTCTCTCTGAAGGAATGGACCTTCATCTTAAACCTCAAACAATTCCCACATGGAGAATAAGCAGATGACATTTCGGAATACTCAGTCGTCGGAAGAAATAACATGACGTGAGTCAGGACCCACAGCAGCAAAGGAACAAAGAAAACACACAAAACCCTTAGAACTAACAGGTGCAGACCATAAAATAACAATGTTTACCACCTTTAAAGAAATTAAGTTCAAGGAAAAAAATCAATGAAATTAACTTGAATACTTGAAAACGAAAATGTAATCTTACTAAGTAAAATAAATATAACTGAGATTAACAATTCAATTCATGGTTTTAACTGTTGATTTGATATGGCTGAAGAGAGAATTCATAAACTAAAATATAGATGAGAGGAAATTGTTCAAAAATGCATCACAGAGGGTCAAAGAGATGAGAAAGAAAATATGAAATAAAGGTTTAAAGACAAGGAAGACAGAGGGAAGAGTTCTCACTTAGCTCTAATCAAGTTTCATGAGAAGAGACAAAAGGGAATGTGGAGAGTCAATAATGGAAGAAATCATGACTGAGAGTTTTTCAGAACCGATGAAAGACAGAAATCCAAGGCTTTAAGAAGGCCAATGATTCCCAGGTAGGATAAATACAAAGAAATTCACACCTAGACACATACAGTGAAACAAAAAACACCAAAGAGAAGAGGAGGAGGAAAATGATTATCCGTAAAGTGGTGACAGACCTGAAGCTGAATTTTCAATAGCAACTGCAAAGTCTGCCTGAAAGAAATTGTATCTTCAGTCCTCTGAAAGACTACAGTGACAATGTAGAATTCCATGTCCACCAAAAACCTCTCTCAAGAATGACGACAAATAAAGATATTTTCAGACAAACGAAAACCAAGTAAGGTTACCACAAGCAGACTGCAAATTGTCAAGAAAGTGTACTTTAAGAGAAAATAAGTTACCCCCTATGGAAGTTTCAGATGTGAGAAGGAATGAAGAGTGAAGCATATTGGAAGCATTTTGGTAAATCTAAATGAATAATAAGTATGTCAGACTGCAACAATGTCTAAGGTTAAAAGGATATAGATATATAGATATAGATATGTAAATATCTCTATAGCCACGTATCAGAGACATAAGCAGGTCAATTTAAAACGTTCTAAAGTCTTTGTATTATCTGGGTAGAGGGTAAAACACTTTGGAACTTTACACTTGATAATAAGAAGATACATGTTATAATTTCTAGGTTTTCGCTAAAAGAAGTAGTAAAAAGGAAAAAAATGAAATAAGGAGACAAAAAACTTCATTCAAAATACGATAAGGAAGATGAAGCTGGGCGCAGTGGCTCATGCCTATAATCCCAGCACTTTGGGAGGCTGAGGCGGGTTGATCACTAGAGGTAAGGAGTTCAAGACCAGCCTGGCCAACATGCTGAAACCCCGTCTCTACTAAAAATACAAAATTAGCCAGGCGTGGTGGCGCATGCCTATAATCCCAGCTACTTGGGAAACTGAGGCAGGAGAATCGCTTGAACCTGGGAGGCGGAGGTTGCGGTGAGCTGAGATTGTGCTCCAGCCTGGGCAACAAGAGCGAAACTCCGTCTCAAAAAAAAAAAAAGAAGAAGAAGAAGATAAGGAAGATGAGAAAGAGGAAGAACCAGACCAGGCTCAGGGTGCAGTGGAGGAAAGAGGAGAGCAAGCAGCACTATACCAAATATGAATCCAATAAACCCCTAATTCTATCCGCTCTAAATGGGCTAATTGCTTCACTTGAAAGAGAAAAATTGTCCAACTGTTTTAAAAATGCAGTTGTAGGCTGTTTACAACAGATATACTAAAACAAACATCCAAAAATACTGAAATCAAATGATTGGAACAAGATAACGCCATGCAACATGTGTGAGTTGGCTAGAAACGTTGAACGGCACTTCAGCCCTTGCATGACCGGAGTTCACGAGGTGTGGGGTTCTGGTGGTCTGTTCCACGTACCATTCTGACATGGTCTTTTTCCCTGATTTGGAGCATTCTAGCTTCCTGATGCCAACCACGTAGTACTTTATCTAATTTGAGACTTAACCTTTAAAAGATGCACTGTTAACTTACGTACCATGAAGAAAGAAAAACGACCACCAATTAAACTATCACACAATGTGTCTTATCAGCTTGAAATGTTTAGGTTTATTGAAAGAGATCTTTGAGACTAAATCAGACTTATTCAGACACATTTTTACCATCTATCGACCTTCAAACACATAGGAAAATACAAGTGAAAAAAATTGTTTAATCTCTTTCTAAAATGTTTCACATTCAGAGCCTAAGCACTGGAAAGCCTCTTGCCGCTCAGGATGACCGCGGTCCGTTTCCCACACACTGGCATTCTCGGTGCTGTCAAGAGAGCTGATGGTGTGGCTTTTCTGGAGCAAGCCACTGTGGAGTCCAGAACTTTCTTCCAGCACAGATGCCATTCTCCAAGTTTATTTCATCTTATCCGAAGGTGTCCAGGAAAGATTTTCATACACTTGTGGCTCATATTCCTCCTAAAACAGTCCATATATATCCATGTATATAATAGCCTATCTATATTCATTTATATATATAATATATATATTTATTATTTGTTGTTGTTGTTGAGATGGAGTCTCACTCTGTCACCCAGGCTGGAGTGCAGTGGCACGATCTCTGCTCACTGCAACCTCTGCCTCCCAGGCTCAGGTGATTCTCATGCCTCAGCCTCTCGAGGAGCTGGGATTACAGGCAGGTGTCACCATGCCCGGCTAATGTTTTGTATTTTTTGTAGAGACAGGGTTTCACCATGTTGGCCAGGCTGGTCTTGAACTCCTGGCCTCAAGTGATCTGCCTGCCTTGGCCTCCCAAAGTTCTGGGATTACAGGCGTGAGCCACTGCACCTGGTCATAGATACATAGATATATGTATACATATATATGCGTACATACAGTACATATATACATATATGTATGTATGCATGTATTATAACATATGAATGTTATATATATATGAGTGTGTGTGTGTGTGTGTATATATATATATATATACGTGAGACAGAGTTTCACTTTGTTTCCCAGGCTGGGGAGCAGTGACACAATCACAGCTCACTGCAGCCTTGACCCCCTCGGAATCAAGCAATCCTCCCACCTCAGCCTCCCAAAGTGCTGGGATTACAAGTGTGAGCCCCTACACCCAGCCTCTTGAATGTGTTTTAAACTAACATTAGGGGTCTATGAGGTCTTGTCACACCACCAGGGGAAACAACCATGGATGAGGCCGTGTGGACAGCAACAACAACATTGCAAGAGGCCTCAGCATTGGTGCCGCTGGTGGCAAAATGCATCCTGCTTTCAGAGATGTTAAATTTTGGAAGTAAAGGCTGAATGGAGTTAACTGAATGCTGACTGAGAAAATCAGGGTCTTACCCCAAGGGAGCCCTTGCCCGGGAGGTGTGGTTTTGAGTATCCCAAGACAGAGGCCTGGGGCTTTCCTGAGCTTGCAGATCTCGTCATTCTGCAAGGTTTATGCCTGCTTCCTGGTGACTGTCTGAAAGTATGACAGGTGAGAGAAAAGAAAGGCGGGCCAGAGAACAGGAAGACAAGCTTGGAGCACCACACCTTGGACTGGGACCGGCGGCTTGGTGCACTGGAAGATGCACAGGCTGAAGAGGCCCACGGAGGCAGATGCAGATCCTGACTCAGTGTTATCCAGCACCAGTCATTAGACTGTTTTTAGCCACTGTCTTCTTCCTTACGAAGCAGGGACAGTACTCACAGTAATATTCTGAGGAGGAGGAACCAGTCGGTTCTCAGTATCTGTGGTAGTTCCGTTCTACGAAGTTGTTGTGAACACTGAATTAGAGAATACTGAGGTATTGTTTCTACAGGAAATACGGAGTTATTTGAGCCTCTGGTCACAACATTTTCGTCACCCAATCAATACATCACCTTGTTTTATATGTGTTTCTGTTTAAAGACACCTTTTTAAATATATAGGGTTGATTCATGCACACTGCACACGGCCAGCAGCACAATAGCCCGTGCCTGAATGAAGCTTCCTTGGCACACGGATTTTCTCCACATCACAGTCCATGTCCTTCCTGCGCTTAGCAGCTCTGGAGAGCCCTTCAGCACTATGTTTGGCCATCATTTTCAACTGCAAAATCACCCCCGAAAAGGGCCAAACTGCAAACAATGTAGCAGTAAATAGAACACAAACAGAACACTTGTTTCACGGTATGAGCTGCAATAGGAAGTCGGGGTCCCACCTTGGGCAGCCCCCGCTGGGCACGGGCACGCCAGGAGACCCACATTCCTTACCCCTCTGCACATCTCTGTGAATGGCCGTGAAAACACCCAGTATTGATTTTAGGGTTACAAATATATTTCAGCAAGTAGGAAATTCTCAAATACAGAATCTGCAAATAATGAGGTTTGGCTGTTCATCGTAAAGCACCTGATACCCAGGACGTGTCCAGCGAACAGTGACCCCTCTCGTGGCTAGGTGGCACCATCGCATCCCTTTGATCCCACCATAAGGCGAAAGCTAGAGGAGGGATAACCGCATTAAATGGAAGGCTCACCTGTTTGTCGCTGATCCATCATTCATCTCACAAACGCTTGCTGACAAGCCATTCTGTGCCATGCCCAGAGAACAGAAAGCATGACACTGTGTCCAGCTGGTGATTTCAAGAGCGGGTTATCATGTAAGTGGGCTGTATTAGTCAGCTGGGGCCGCCCTAACAACATATCGTAGATGGAGTGGCTTAAGCAACAGAAGTGTATTTTCTCACCGTTCTGGAGGCTGGAAGTGTGAGACCAAGGGACCGGCAGATTTGGGTTCTGGTGGGGCCTCTTCCTGGCCTGCAGACGTCTACCTTCTGACTTTGTCCTCCTGTGCTGGAAAGAGGGCTCAGTGTTTCTGCCTCTTCTTATAAGGTTACCAGCCCTGTCATATCAAGGTCTCACCCCGCCTCATCCTCATGACCTCATTCAACCGTTGGCACCTCCTCCTGGCCCTGTCTATCTTCGAATTCAATCACGTTGCAGATTAGGGCTTCCATGTGTGAATGTGGGGAGGATATAATTCAGTCCATTGCACAGGCCGCTTCTGAAGTTGCACCACCGTGACCAAGGGGCAGAATATCAGACATTCAAATAGCATGTCCCATGTGCCAGCCATGGTGTGAAGCACTTGACACGTGGCAGCTGACGGAATGCTTACAATGTGGAGGTAAGAACTCACGTCGTCCTCACGTACGAGTCCGGGTTCTCCAGTGCAGCAACCAGCAGGAGAGCACATATCTACAGAATGAGGAACTGGCTTATATGATTGTGGGTGCTGAGAAGTCCCACAGTCTGCCGTTTGCAGGCCGGAGACCCAGGAAAGCTGGGGTGTCATTTCCATCCTAGCCTGAAGGCCTGAGGCTCAGGAGAGGCTGTGGTATAAGTCCCAGCCTGAGGACAGGAAATGATCGATGTCCCAGCTCAGCCCATTAGGCAGAGAATGCCAATTCAACCTGCCTCTGCCTTTTTGTTTCATTCAGGCCTCCACCAGATTGAAGGATGCCCAGCCACGCTGGGGAGGGCCACCTGCTTTACTCAATCCACTGATTCCGACGCGAATCTCACCCAGAAACACCCTCGCAGACACACCCAGAGAGAATGTTTAGCCAGATGTCTGAGCGTTCTGTGGCCCTGCTGAGTAGACACATAAGATTACCTGTCACAACTCATTTTACAGATGAGGAAACTGAGGCTCAAGAAAGGTAAATAACTTGCCCAAGGAGACACAGCTTCAGAAATGGCAGCACAGCTCCAGAGACTGTTCCTCACACATGGACCATCAGACAACAAAGTGTGCGTTTATGTCGTTCATAATTGTGCCAAGTAAGACCAAAACAATCATGACCCAGAGGTGTTTGAGTTAGGGTTGGATTGTTGACAATGTCCTAAATTAGGTCTCCATTATGCCAAGGGACCAAGTAAATTTATTCAAAAATTGTTCAACTTGGCTGTGTACGGTGGCTCACGCCTGTAATTCTAGCACTTCAGGAGACCAAGGCGGGTGGATCACCTGAGGCCTGGAGTTCGTGACCAGCTGACCAACATGGTGAAACCCTGTCTCTACTAAAAATCAAACATTAGCCGGGCATGGTGGTGTGCACCTGTAATCCCAGCTACTCGGGAGGCTGAGGCGGGAGAATCGCTTGAACCCGGGAGTCAGAGGTTGCAGTGAGCCGAGTTCCCACCACTGCACTCCAGCCTGGGCAACAGAATGAGACTCCATGTCAGAAAAAAAAAAAAAAAGAAAAAAAAATTGTTCAACTCAGAAAAAATAATTAAATCCTCTAGAAAAATAGCGTGTTGACCTAATAAAAGTGTCGCCGTTCTAACCACCATTTGTCCTCATGCACATACAGGCAGGTACTGGTTATAGGGGAAGGAAGGAGGGAGGAAGCCTATTTGGGAACTGACTGTTAGCCAGACAGGCGACAGTGGGTGAGCTTTTCACCTCTCTGGCCTCACTTTCCTTATCTGAGAAATGACTTCAATACCCCTTCAATGACTTCAGTACCCCTTCCAGTTCTGCCCCTGGAGTCGCCCACATGTAATGAGGCATTCATCCGTGCTCTCAACTGGTAGATACAAAATTTTCAACACGTGTTTGTTTGACTTTCCTTCACTTTCTTTCCCCAGCCTGCACTTCCCCTCCCCGCAACAAAATTGAAAAATAATATAAAAAATAATACATTGCCATTGTCTTATTGACCTAGAAACATTTTCTCTTCCTCAATCACATTTTCAGGATCTGTCATGGAAGTTTGAATTATCTAAAGACTAGATCGCTCTTCAAGCATTCTGCCTGCCCGCCCTGAGGTTCTGTAATTTGATTTATTAAGAGGAGTGTAAAAGCCTCGCACACACCTTCACACTCTCATCACACACAATTTGTCTGCTGAACATTCTGACCCAAGACCGGCCAATTTGATGGAGTCATTGAGTTCATTAAAGTCGTTTCTCTGGCTGGGCGGGTATGAGTGGAAACAGCTTTTCTGTAGGGTAGTTTGGTGATAGGTGACAAACACCTTTAAAACACGTGTAGCCTACAACACATGCCTGCCATTTCTAGAAGTCTGTCATTAAAATTTTTTCCCGATGCATTGTTGAATGAGAAAAGTCAGGTTATAACGCAGTGTGTTCAGCGTGACACTAACTTGAGTGAAGCATAATCACATTGAAAAAAGCCTGGGAGGAAATTGGCTAAAATGCTAACGATGGTTATCTCTCAACAGCAGCAGCAGAAGTAGATCACCATTTCATGTCTTCCATGCTTTCTTGATATGGTCTTCCGTACCTGCTGAATCTTCTATAATAATCATGCGTGTTTCTATAAAAGGATTGTCATTTAGCCCTTTCTACTTTAATAAATGCGTTCATCGTGGCCTCAAGTCCTTTTACAATCTCACGTGATGTCAGTAAGCAGATGGGGGCAATCCCTTCCTTCGAGAGGGGCTTTTTTCCAGCAACTTCTCCCCAGGGGACTGCCAATTCCGTGGGGGGCTCTGCAGGGACCCTGAGCATTGTCAGATTAAACTGAAGAGGCCTTCCCTCCCCTGTATGTTTAAGAATATCCACAGGACCTTCGCACTTTATTTGGGGCTAAATCTGAAAATCCCCAACCTCCTTTGCCAGCATCTAAGGCCTATCCAAGTGCTAAGGGACATTTTGTGATACCACATTAGCGACGTGGCCTCCCATTTAGGGGCATCCAACACATGGAAATTCATCATCTCAAGAAGAAAGGAAGAAACGCTTGAGAGAGGAGAGACAGGTTGTCACCTGCATTACTGGGAAGGCGCACACACTGAGAATCCCCACATGTATTTAGCAAAAATTAAAGGGCAAAGTGTGTTTAATGTGCATTCATAATTGGTGACCATAAATGGGTGGGAAGTGTGCTCTGGATGGAAAAGTTACAAAGCACAGATCTAGGCTCTAAAGAACTGTGTGTGTGCTGGCTACCCCTATAGCTTCAGTGTTAAATAAATTTAGCATCTCTTTATGTCATTATCGTTATCGATTGCTTTTGTTTGGGGCCTATTAACGTGCACTTTAGCACCTTAAGTTTGAGCAGTTCACGATGTTTTGTCAAAGGTTTTTGCTGGGTCAATCCATACATTCAAGAAGTCAGCTAAAAGGCTCTGATTTCAAAAACACCTGTTACTTCACTTATTTCTCAGCCTGGAGGGACTCCGGGAGGATGCTGCACAGGTAGCTCAGCAAACCCACTTCTTCTTGCTGAGGACACAGCTGGGCCACATCCTCAGCCCCCTTTGCAGTGAGCAGCGGCCTCAGCTGAGCTTGGGTCCATTGCTTTTCAGCCTCAATGCTGTGATCCACTTCCAGGCCAGGCTGTGAAGCCCCCCACCCCGTGCTGTGAGCACCCTCTGTTTCCCTGTACCCTGACTCAATGCAGAGAACTCCCAGCCCCTCAAAGAGCTTGGAGTCCCAAGATGTGAGAACCCCAACTCCCACAGTGGCCATGAGTGAGGCACTGATTGCTAATCCCCATTTCTTACTTCCAGTGTGGGAGAAAAAATCTTTCTGTTGTGTGAAGCCAGTGAAATACTGGGATTATCTATTCTATCCTTATCCTAATGCAGGTGGACAGAGACCTGAATTTAAGCATTTTACAAAACAGGTGTGCATTCCTTGTTTGGGATGCTTTGTTTTTGTTTTATTCAGAAAATTGCCAAGTGAGAAACCAGTGTGTTCAATTACATTTTTAGGTCGCTCTTCCAAACAAACCCATGACTTCAGGTGTGTAAAACATCTCAGCATTGCAGGGTACGTAAATAATCATCTCCATAAGAGACATCTGAAGTCAGTGGTTCACATACCAGCATCCACGTTGAGACCAGCTCTCCAGCTCCCTTTTTGTGCTAATATCTCTTCCATTATATCCGTGCACAAGACTCGCAACTCTGAGTTTCAGTTCCTCCCTGTCCTTTGACCATGGTTTGTTGCTTACTAAGTGCGCACAGCTCACCCTCTATGGCTCACCCTCCAACACTCCATCCCCCTGCTTCCTGTGGATTCCAGCTTCCCTTGCTCCTAACCACAGCTCCTCTGCCCTCCGTGGTCTCCCCACTGGCAGTAAAAAGCCTTCCTTTTTCCTTTGCCCAGAATCCGGCAGGGACCGTCTGGAAAGGGTGACCTCAATGCCAGTGCTCCGCTCTGGCATACATCTGTACCTGCCTCCGACTTTTTTCTCCTTCGACCTGGGTGAGAAGGCTGTGCAGTCCTCACATGCAGGAATGTCCCTTCACCTGCCTGGGGTCTCATCTCCCTGTCCTCAGGAAGTTTCTCTGTTAGTCTGTGGACCATTTTCTCCCTCTCAACACAAACGCCGCACCCCTGTTCATCGAGTCATTCATCTAAGCAAATATTAATGATCACTGTGTGCCAGGCATGGTGCTGGGCACAGGGCATGCAACAACAGCTGGGACTAAGCTCTGAGCTCCTGTAGCCTGGAGCCAGTGGGGGCTGGGACGAAGCCCTGAGCTCCTGTAGCCCTGGAGCCAGTGGGGCTGCAGATCCATTACCTGACAATTGCAACACTTGTGACTCTGGCCCTGACCTGCATCTTCCCTGCCCCTTCAGTTAGACTCCTGGAAAAGTCATATGAGCTGACAGTCCTGCTTCCCTCCTCCTACTCTCTCCCAGCCTGCTGCATGGGCTTCCGCACCCCTAACTCCACGGCAAATCCCTCACAGTACTGGGCCCGAGCCTCGCTGTTCTCCACAGTCTCATCTTCCCTGACCTCAAGGCTGCACTGGACTGTTGGCCTCACCCTCCTTGAAACACCCCCTGCTTCTTGATACCACGTTCAGTGACACACAGTAAGCTCCCCTTATCTGCAGGTTCACTTTCCATGGATTCAGTTACCTGCCATCAACCGTGCTCTGAAAACAGTAAGATATTTTAAGAGAGAGACCACACTCACATAACTTTTATTACAGTGAGTTGCTATAATTGCTGAATTTTATTATTAGTCATTGCTTACAATGCCTAATTTATAAATTAAACTTTGTCAAAGGTGTGCATGGACAGGAAAATACATCGTATATTTAGCATTCGGTACTATCTGCAGTTTCAGGCATTCTATGGGGGTCTTGGAACGTATCCCCCGAAGATGAGGGGACCATCGTACCACTGTCTCTTAGTCTCCTTCCCCTAAATCGTCTTGCCAGGGAGACCAGCGCCAAAGCTAAACCTCAGTTGCCTGAGCTGAAGGTCCTGTACTTTGTAGGGGCCAAGGGAAAATCTCCCTTTGCCCTAGGAAAGTTCCCTGAAAAGCAACTGGCAACAGGCAGAGTCACAGGAGAAAAGGCGTACAAATGTATTCGGACATATTTTATGTGACACAGGAGTCTTTGGCATGAAGATGCAGAAAAAAACGATCTGTTTTTATGCTTAGGTTCAACAAAGTATGGACACCATGTAGAAACTGACTGGACAAAAAGGGCCTGGTCTAAGCCGATAGACAGGGTGGGAAACCCAGCAGGGCCCATCTGCTCAGGTGCCTCTCGGCCTCTCTGCAGCACTCCTTTCTCCAGGGGAGGGGGCAGACCCTCTCTGGAGCGGGGATCTCAGGACCCACAATCCAACAAGGGAGGTCAGATAATTTCTTTAGGGCCAGTTTTTACACAGAAAGGCAGGGGGGAGTTAGAGGAATATGTTTAGGCTTTATGTTTATGCCTGGCTTTGGGGAAACGGGGCTCTGGCTTCTTTGACCTGCTTTGAGGAAGACAGATTCTGGTTTCTATGGCCAGCCTCAGGGGAGATTGAGGGGACAGGGACAGGAGGGCAGGAGCAGGTGAGAAACATTTTTGCTTCTGAGACCTTCATTGTGAGGTATCATTTTCTGTGCCCCAGCAACGTGAACGGACTTTGTCCACAGAAGGAATTCCGACAGAGCTGGACCCCACATCCCGCCTCTCACCTGCTAGAGTCGGGCTCAGCACCATTCCTCGTTGGACCGAAGAGTCGGTGAAAACCTTTGGCAGAAGGTAGCAACGTGCAATGATCTCCAGGAAAGTCTTGGAGGAGAGTGGGAGCCAGGAATTTGAAGGATTACGTCACGGCTGGAACATGTTGGTTCCACAATGACAAAGGAAATGGCGGGATCCCATGTAATTTTTAGTGTAATGGGGCCAATGTTGTTCTTTGGGAGGAAATAGATTTTTGAATTTCTCATTATAAGTCAACAGGAAAATAAGATATTATGTACAAAAAATGCACTCGCTTGCAACTTTCCAAGGTTATACTTGCTATATAATGTGAGGTTCCTTATTTCTAAGCTGATAATTTAAGTAACATGATTGTCATTTACTTCTTAACTTCTAAATGTTGCCTTTATTTAGAAATAACTGTACTTTCAGAAAAGGCAACATAAATCAATACCATGAAATGAATCACTTTGGCCTGTACCAGGGGCAACTTTGCATCTACAACGACGTCACAGAGTCTGGGTTTCTGAGGGCTGATCCTAAGAGCTGGACTTCGGGGGCGGCGATGGCGCTCTGCTGAACTGAAGGAGCCACAGTTCCTCACCCATACAGCGAGAAGCGGCATCCCGGCCTTCAAGGCACTCAGCCTCCGTGGGGAGGCAGCTGGCATGATCAGGACTATTCAGGGAGAGCAGGAAACCGAGTGTCAGGCACATCAGGCCAAGTCCTCAACCCCACCTTACTTGTTCCCTGCAAACCAGATCACAGTGACCATCCACAGCACGTATCAGTTTCCCAGGGCTGCCTTCACAAATGGCAGAAAACACGGCTGAAAGCAGCGGAAATGTATTTTCACAGTCCTAGAGACTAGAACTCCAAAACCCAGGTGTCGGCAGGGCCCCGCCTCTCCGAAGGCTCTGTGGGAAGATCCTTCCTGGCTTTTCCGGCATTTCGGCTCCATCAGTTCTGGCTGTCCTTGGCCTGCAGCCGCATCTTCCGATCTCTGCTTCTGGCTTCGTGTGGCCGTCTTCCCTGTGACTGCGTCCAGATTCTTATATAAGGACACCGGTCATTGGCTTAAAGGGTACCCTAGTCATCCTCATCTCATTTTAACTTGATCACATCTGCAAAGACCCAGTAAGGTCACCTTCACAGGTCTCAGGGGTGAGGACTTCAACTTCTATTGCAGGACGACACAATCCTACCCACTGCAGAGGACTGCATGCTGGACACTTGGCCAAGCTGTTTCTTTGAATTGTCTCACTTCATCCTTGTAAAAATCCTAGGATGTAGAAACTCCATTTTAGAGACAAGGAAACTGAGACTCAGAAAGTCAAAGCCAACTGTCCAGGGTCACATGACTCCAACACTGCAGAGGAGAACTCAAATCCACGTCTCTCTTACCCTCGAATCTTACCCACTGGACTAGATGCTACATTCAAAACTTGCAAGTCATTACAGTCTAGTTAGAATCCGTTTTTTGGGCCAAATAACTGGTCAGATCTGGAATCAGAACTTTGAAGGGGTGTCAGCAAAAGCTCCAAGCTGGTGAGGGGGGATCTTCACCTGGGAAGGGCAAGGGCATTCAACACAAGAACCCACACACAATGAAGGCTCCCTGCCCCCACCCAGGCCCCTGCTCCGTAAATTGTGGCCTGAAACGGTCCTCACCCATCACCCTCGTTTAGTACCTTGTGAGGTTAGAACACTAGCCCCTTAGCTCCAGACCCTCCCTCACCCCGGCCCGCATCCCTTTCTGGGCTGGGCACGGACCCATCAGTAAAACACGCCAGCATGCCAGCGCTCTGCTGACCTGATTGTAAAGCTAACTAAACTAATTAATCACAACAGATTATTAAGAGTGACAAGGTTAGAGAGGTGACATTCTCCAAAATCTCCAATTTGGTATGAGTGCGCATATTTTTTTTAATCCCCACAGCAACTTATTTTCCATATAGCAAAGTTTCTCCAAGTATGTCCCAAAATGTAGTCAAGGTTAACTGTGCTGTGAGCTTATTCAATATTTATGATTCTTTTTATTTGTATTACTAGGACTTTTGGGGGACTCCAAAAGGTCCATTAATCAAACAGAGTGACAAAATGAGCCATTTGACAATTGGAACAAGGGCTGAATATTATTATGATTATATATATATATATACACACACACATATGTATATATTTATTTTTTGATCCAAGAATAAAAGAACCAACTAAAACTTCATCAACGGTTCCTGATTAATTGTTACAAAGTGTCATCCATAAATTTCCCTTCGATCTAATAATCCTCTCAGACGATTTAACAATATCCCCAGCGAGTTGGCTTTATTGAGGGCTGAGTTCCTGAGAAGGAAGGCAGCGACACAAATAGCTCAAGTGCACAGAGGCAGTCGCTGGCCAGTCTTCCCAGCGCTGACAGCTCTGAAATACAATTATCAGTGTGATCTGCTTAAGAATTCATCATCAGCTCCTGCCTTCTGAAGACTTAAAAAAATACCGAGACATACAAAGAGAAAGAGGTGATAAGAAGGCATCATTTTCCTCCAGCCTCATAACTGTAAATTGAAGAAAATTATTTTCTTTGCCTCCAGCTCATTGGCATATAGGCAGCATTATATTATAATTTCATAAGCATAAATCCTTTGAATAAATTTCAGAAGAATAACTGAATTAGAAATGCAAGTAAAGTATCTAAAAACTTCACTGTCCTAGGCAGAAGAGGAGATGTGAGAAGCAGAGGGAAAGAGAAAATTCCTCTCTGGCCACCTTCCCTGGGTTACCAGGGGCCTGGGACAAGGTCTGGCTCAGGGAAAGGCGGCTCTTAACCCTACTCTGGGCCCAGTGGCAAATAAAATAGCCCCCTCTCCTCTTCCCACTGGTATGTTCCAAGGAACCTGAGTCGTAATTCATCATAAATTAATTTTGGAGAAACAACAGGCTTGGGGCACGTTATAATTATTGTTATTTGTTTATTTATTATCATGTTAACCGTTATTTATTATTATGTTACGCTTATGTGAGACCACAAAGGCTGCTCCCTGCAGTTTCCTGGCAACACGGCCGTGAGTTCTTCACACGCAAGTCACCAAGCGTGCGGCTCCGAGAAGGGCGGGTGGGAGGAGCTGGACGCGGTTTGGGGTCCCCGGCGTCTGCGCTTTCCTGAGGGGACCCAGTGGGACGGCTGGTCCGGATGAAGGGTCTGTCTGGCACTGTGGTGATGGTTCATGATCTGCACAGCAGATCGTTTGCAAACAAAGACCATTTAGAGGCAAAGCTCTGGCCCCGAGAAAGACGCCAGGGGTTGGCTCACGTTCAAGGAGGAAGAGGGCCCTTCTCGGTGTTCTGGGCAGCCAGCCACAGACACCTTCCATCCTACCAGGCCACTCGGGGAGGAGGAGGTGAGGACCAGGAGGGGCAGGGGAGCCTCCAGGAGCTGCCGCACCCCTGCTCCGGGCTCTGGTGGTCTTCCTTCCCTCCCCAAGGCAGCTGACTGGTGGGGCCACCACTGTGCAGGGAGCAGTACCTTTGTCATCTCACATATGTGTGACATAATAATAAATAATGGCTAACATGATAATAAATAAACATGTTGTTGTTCTTAAATTTTTAATTTTAAAATAATGAACTTGTAGACAAATTGTAAAGATAGCACAGAGTTCCTACATAGCCCACACCCCATTTCCTGTCTTCCCATTATTAGATCGTGTTCCTCTGTATATCTGCCCCCAGTTCATGGAGCATGACTGACGCACAGGAGTGCGTTCACTGACGCCCATGCTTTATTCAGGGTTCTCTAGCCTTTACCTCAAGTCCCTGTCTACCCCAGACCCCAGCCGGGACACCGCATGACCCTCAATCCTCAGGTCTTAGACTCCTGTTGGTGGTGGTGGATTCTCAGATTTCCGTGTTGAATGACCTTGACCTTGGCTGTTCTGAGGAGGACTGGCAGGAACACTGGAGAACTGGAGTTTGATGTTTTTCTCATATTGGGTTGAGTGGAGACGGCACCCGTGATGGACGTCGAGTGCTTACATCCCATCCTATCAACGGTGCATCGGGTCAACGTAACCCAGCATGGTTGACGTTCAACGTGATCACCTGGCCGAAGCAGTGTCTGCCAGGCTTCTCCACTGTAAAACTGCCTTTCCCCCTTTCCATACTTTTTGGAAGAAGGCATTACGAGCAGCCCTCGTGGCCGAAGTGGGGAGCTGTGCTTCCCTTCTTCAAGGGCAGGCGATCTACATAAGTTATTTGGAAGTCTGCACAGAAGACTTGTCGCTCCTCCTCCAATTGTTTATTTCCTCAGTCGTTTCTATCAGAATAGGCTGGCTGTACACTTTGAGTTATTTCTCAATGCTACCTTGTTTTGTTGCTCCAATCGCTCTAGCTTTAGCCACTGGGGGTTCTTTCCCTTGCTTCCCATGTCCCTTTAAAATGTCCCCATTATGGCGGCATCCCGGGTGTTTTGGTTTGGCTTGGTTTGGACACTTCTTTGCTTTCTGCTCATCTTGTTTACTCCCCTCCCAGTCCCGGAATTAAGCATTTCTTCACAGAACCCGGGCTGCTTGAATGGAAGACTGGAATTAGCAACCACAATCTGATGCTAGGTGTCAATACTCTTCTACATTGATGCTTGCTTCCAGTATAAAATAAAGGTATTATAACACATAACACAGTCTAAATTTAAAATACATCTAGTAGTAAAAAAAATGCTACAATGAATGAACCCTCAGGCACTATTGCTTAGGCACTAGAGAGATGGCTACTGAAGGGAAACTGCTAGAGATCTATCAAATCTGTCCGGCCTTCTTCCCCGTCACAAATCTGGACTGCAGCGCCTACTTCCCACAGCTGGGAGTGGTCGGTGACTTTGCACTCCCCAGTGGAACGGGAGAGGAAGCCCGATGCACCGCCCCACCTAGGTCTTAACCTGTGGGTGTGTCTCATCCACACCCTCTGCCCACTTTCCTGATGAAAATTTCTGGCCAGGCAGAGACAGACACAGCCATAGGGAAAGACAGCAAAAGGATCTCACAACTTGGACAGAGCCTGCTTCTTGAATGACTTCGTTGTAGCAGAGCCACTTGTGGGGCTGGAATATGCCTGTGGATTTTTACCTGAGAGGGATAAACCTCTACCATCCTCAGAATACACATGGGTCCATTTGTTACCCTAGCTTGTAGAGGGCACCCCAGATCTTACGGGGTAGCCAGGTCTCACAGGGTATCCCAGCTCCTACAGCATACCAGGCCCATGCAGGATACCCCAGTTCATAAAGGATACCCAGCTCATGCAGGATATCTCAGCTCATACAGGATACCCAGCTCATGCAGGATACCCCAGTTCATAAAGGATACCCAGCTCATGCAGGATATCTCAGCTCATACAGGATACCCCAGTTCATAAAGGATACCCAGCTCATGCAGGATATCTCAGCTCATACAGGATACCCCAGTTCATAAAGGATACCCGAGCTCATACAGGATACCTCAGCTCATACAGGATACCCCAGTTCATAAAGGATACCCAGCTCATACAGGATACCTCAGCTCATACAGGATACCCCAGCTCATAAAGGATACCCAGCTCATACAGGATACCTCAGCTCATACAGGATACCCCAGTTCATAAAGGATACCCCAGCTCATACAGGATACCCAGCTCATACCGGATACCCAGCTCATACAGGATACCCCAGTTCATACAGCATACCCCAGCTCATAAAGGATACCCAGCTCATACCGGATACCCCAGTTCATAAAGGATACCCCAGCTCATACAGGATACCCAGCTCATACTGGATACCCAGATCATACAGGATACCCCAGTTCATACAGCATACCCCAGCTCATAAAGGATACCCAGCTCATACAGGATACCCAGCTCATACCGGATACCCAGATCATACAGGATACCCCAGTTCATACAGCATACCCCAGCTCATAAAGGATACCCAGCTCATACAGGATACCCCAGCTCATACAGGATACCCAGCTCATACCAGATACCCCAGCTCATAAAGGATACCCAGCTCATACCAGATACCCCAGCTCATAAAGGATACCCAGCTCATACCGGATACCTCAGCTCATAAAGGATATCCCAGGTCATACAGGGTACCAGGCGCATGAAGGATACCCAGCAGTTCATACAGGGCACCCCAGCTCCTACATAGTGCCCTGGCTTCTGCAGATTACCCTAGATTGTACAGGGCACCTTAGCTCAAGTAAATTGCACCTAAATGGAGATCACTGATGTGAATCTTCTAGGAGGTGCCTGGGGTGAAGCTCAGAGAATGATGTCATGGGAAGTTTTCCTGGGACAATGATTTGACAAGAAGCCTTTCCATGGAATGGAGACTGGAACTCTCCCCCAGGGTTGCTGGGAAGTCAGAGCAAGTGAGACACCCTCACCCACAAGGGCCACCCAGAATGGCTTCCAGCCACATCCTCTGATTATTTGTCTAACCTTTGTGGTTTAAAGTCCCCTCCTGAGAGTGAACCTCCTTTGACCAGGGATCCTGGTGAGCACTCTGGGCACTTGGGCCATCTGTGGATGCTGCCAACCACAGTTGCCCCTCCACAGATCACGGGGTTGGGTGTCCACCTGTCCCCATGCCTTGGTGTGGTCTGTGGATGAAGCGTTCACCTGCCTGGTGTAGGAGAAACAATCAGTTAACATCAACACCTGCAGACTCTGCTCTCGGGAGCTGCATGCCATTTGTTCTCTATTTGAGTCTGACCTTTCGTGACCAGCAGGAATGTAACCTTCAGCCTTGTCTGCACAGAGGTCAGGCTTTGGGCTCCGTCAGTAAACCGCATTAGTGGTCGATGCCAGGCTTCTTAACCTCGGGATAGCCACACCCTGCACAGAGCAGACGAATAAAGCCATGTCCCTCTGCGCTCCAGAAACAGCACGAAGCTTTACCAGAATGTGTGCAGCCAACTCTTTGAAAGAACAGGTGCTCTGAGGGACTGAGTCAATCATTGTCTGGGGAGAGGGTGTTGGGGAAGTGCCTCCCTCTCCTCTGTCTCCCTCCTCTCTTCATTGCTTGCAAAAGAAGCAATGAGGCGTTTTGCCTGGTGTTCAGTGCAGGTGTTCCTTTACCCCTGGAGAAGCATTTTGTGTGGTGTTCAGTTAGACTGAAAGTCCCAAAGTCCCAGAGGCCTGGTCTTGAATCCAGGGTCCAGCCTTTCCTAGTTGGTGACCCTAGCAAGGGGTACATACCTCTCAGCCTCCACTCTCCCAGCTGAACAACAGGGGCTGCATGAAGACCACTGTCCATGACATCAGAAGCAGATGCACAGAGCTTAGTGCAGCTCTTGGCACAAGGTGCACCCTCAATGAGAGTCAGCTCCTCCTGCCTCTTCCCATCGTCCTCCCCTCGCCCCTAGGAAAAGAGGGCAGGCCTGAAATGGGGGCAGGAAAGACAAGCCTCTCCTCTTTCCTTCATTAGAATTGCCTGCTCAGCAGCCTTAACCTTGAACTGAGCTCAGCCCTACCCCTGGGGCAGGATTTCACCTAAGAGCAGTGCCCGGGTCAGTCTACCCAGTCGCAGCAGCAACACAAACCTTCAGGATAGGTGCATCCCACACCAGACGTCCTGTGCAAATCTGGGTGCAGTCTGCACCTCACATCCTGTGGACCCCTTGGAGCCTGTTCTCTCCCGGCTTCCTCATCACCATCACCTCTGTTGCAACCTGCTCCATGGCATTCACTGACCTCGTGACAATTGTTTACATGAAAGAAAAAAACACCAGGTGATCATCAATCGTTCTTACTTTCTTACTTGAGAATTCCGTTTAAGAACAAGCGTCCTCTTTATTTCAGAGGCCAGGTTTGTTGACCAAGGCTACCTCGGCCGTCCGCACAGGAGGCCTGCTGCTGTCTGAACCGTAAAGTGGGATTTGAGAAGGCACTAGGTTGGTTTGTAGAATCCAGGGACCAGCCAAACACCTGCACGCCGGCCACAGAGCAGCTCAGGGCGCCTCTGCAGACTTGCCCGTGAACATCCCATAGGACACGTCAGCAAAGCGATGCTGCTCCACTGCGTCCTGGCCAAGTGTCACACTCCGAGGAGAAAGAGCCCTGTTGACCACTCCACCTTTGGATAATGACCATGGCAGAAGGGCACAAGCGCAGGACAGACAAGGGCGCTGGGGGAATCCCTGTCAGCTGAGCAGGCCCCCAGTGGGTGTTCATGTAATTGATGAGAAGTCACACTCCTTAAGACAAAGCTAATCATAATGCAATTCTATTAACAAGAGCTTTTTATTGAGCAAGTATTATAATGAATACTCTTTTTAACATTAAAGTAATTCCTTCCTTTGTCTGGTTGTGAATTTTTTAAATTTTAATTTTAATTTTTTGTTGTTAAATGCAGGAGACTTCACAGACACGATCTTTAACCCTCAGTCTAAACAGCCCTATGAAGTCGGTGTGATTAGACCCACTCAGATGAGAAGGCAGGTCTGCAGGGGCCAAGCAACACACCTAAGGTGACGCAGAACGGGGACTTGAGCCCAGATCTTCCTGCCTCTGGAATGCACTGTCAGAGTTAGAATGCTTCACTGGTGTAAGCAGCCCATGCCTGACATTATGGATCTAGAATGATGATAAGGAGACAAGTGCAGCCATTCTTGTCCAGAGCTGCTAAGCCAAGCGTAAGTTCCCCACCTCCAACTGCCAGGGCACCCATCACAGGGTGTCAGCTCCCTGCAAGGAAACTCGGAAGCTCTTTGACAACTGGACCACACCCTATTCCCACATGCCTTGGTCTTGCTCTTCCCCTCCCCCTCTTCCCACCAGCAGGAATCCTTCAAGGCTCAGTGTCAGCGCCTCTCACAGGAAGCCTGCCTGGATTCTTGTGTCTCTGAATAGCAGCACTGGCCATGCTCGGCTTTGCATGGAACGTATTTTCGTCCACCCAATACTCCTACCAACGTTCTTTCATCATTCCCTTGAGACGAGGAGGACATGGTCTTCTATGCCTTCCTTGCCACATTAACCTCTTTAGCAGACCTGGGGCAGTCTCTGTTGTTGTTGGGTTGAGTTGAAAAATGCCACCCTGCCTTGAACACCTCTTAATGAAGGAGGAACTCCCTCCAATCATACCTGTCCCTCTATCCGGAGAAGGCAAAAAGAAGAGTCTGTTTCACCATCAATCTTTAGAGTGATGGAAAGAGATAGAAAAATTGCCAGCGTGCTGACTGTGGCAGCAACTACATGGGCTCCCTCGTCTTCTAGTCCTCCCTGCGCCCTCTGAAGGTAGGTGCGGCCACGCGACTTGCTTTGGCCAAGGAGATGTGGGTGAAAGTGAAAATGCTTCTTCCAAGTGGAAGCTTCGGACCTGGTGCTCACTGAGTGTCCTCTTTCCTGTCTGGGCATCCCAGGAAGCCTGTGCCCAGATGGACCCTGTCCACTGGGGCCCCTGAGGGACAGCAGTCGACAGAGCCCTCCTGCTGATTCTGGACACAGAGCATGAAGAAGAAAGAAACAGTGCTGTGTGAAGCCACTGAGACGCTCGGCTCATTGTCACCATGACACAGCCTCGCTGTTTCACAGATTCACATATCGAGCCTTCTTCTCAGAATAATCGGCTCTTATTTATTGATAGAAAGAGGGTTCGTAATAATGAGGTTAAATAATTGAGTGTGGTAACAAATTGTATAAAATATAGCCCCAGCTCTGTTGTGCAGTATAATTCCGCACAAATGCACACACACACACACACACACACACACACACCAAAGCAGAAAGTATGGACTTTTTTTGGCAGCAATTGTTCATGCTCTATGAAAGCTGTTAATTTTTCTCACTGGAGCTAGGCCAATTCCGTTCAGTTCAGGAAGGCAACCATTGCAGAATTTCGTCTAGCATTGTTTTCTAGAGGTAGCTCGGTGCCATCTAGAAGACTGGGTATTTTCCCTTAATGAAAAGATAGTCAGAATAGGGGGGAAATGCTTTTCCTTTCTTTCTTCCTTTATCGTTCTTCCCTTAAAAAAAAAACCTCAGAATGATGTTGTGATTAACTTGCATTTTACAGCATAGTGGATATGACAGTCAACCAAATTAATCCCATTATGCAAAACCCAGTTCACAAATGGTTTTGCATTTTTGCAAAATTATGTCAATTTTCCCATAAATTGGAGAGGCTGTGTCAGTTTTCTGAACCGCACAGAGATGCTTCCCAGTGCTGTATGTCTATATTTCCCTAATTCAGAAGGATACAGATTTTAGCTCCATGGCACAAATGAGGATTCATAACTTTAATGCTGATATTTTTGTTTACGTGAGACTTGCATGAGAATTGCCATTCATTTCACATTTATTTACGATCTTCTTCCTCATCGTACTCATCATGATGGGAAAAAGAAAGAGCACTAGCAGTCTGGAGAAAAAAATGGTTACAACAAAATTCTTAATTATTTTGATATTAAGAACATGATTCATTCTTTCTTTTTCCTTCTCCAGCACTCAGCCGGGTGCCTGTAGCCCTCACCCTGAATGTCTGTGGCTTTTTCTCTGTCTATGTTCAAGTGATCAGGCAGCAGACAGAGCTTCCCAAATGCCGTCCCCCTGGCCAGCCGCAGACAGGCTGTTGGTGGCCAAATCTTCCTGGCATTGACTGTGATCTGTGAATTCCCTGTAACTGGACGAACTCGTCAAATTCAACCCACTCCTGCCTTGAGTGGGTTGAGCTGCCGAACAGCCGGGATCTGGAAGTCTCGAACCCTGACCCCTGTCACCAGCCCTCCGAGCCTCGCACATCTGCTGGCTGGATGCCGCGCTGCTTCACCTGGTTCATTTCAAATGCAGCAGGCCCCCTCCGCTCCGAGCCCAACATCGCCTCCTCTCCATCTCTCTCTCTCTCTCTCTCTCTCTCTCTTTTAAAGGGAGAAAGAAAAAGCTTCCTTGTTTTGAAGACTGGCGCTCCGAGGGCTAAATTACTTACTGAATTCGGAAAATCTATTTTTTAATGGCTCTTCTTTCTCTGCGCAGCACTCTTTATTCCGAGAATGCTTTCTTGAGCAGCGAGTTGTTGACTTTGTATGCTTTGGATTTATTAGACATGTGTCAAGTTGTCAACCTCCTACCGTCTGCATTTGTGTCCACCTTGCAAACAGCAGGGAAAAATACTTTTTTTTTTCCACGAACGTTCACTTCTTGGCAGTTCTGAAACAAATTTTTGAACAGTTGCTGTTCCTATTGATAGCAATAGTTTGATGTTTCAAAAAAAAGCCAAGGTTTTATTTTCCCCTAAATTTTTGACATGTTCTGTCATATCATATCACATCAGACCCTGATGCATCAAAAACAAAAAAAAAAGGGAGGGCGCAGCCTGCTCTGCTCACATAGATCATGAGCCTTCACAGAACAGCCACCCATCTGTTCGCTGCTTTCGTCCTTTTGTTCTGTCTCGAATGCTGGTATTCCTCAATCAAATGTATTCTTGCTTCTTCTAAGCCACTGTAGTCTCTTCGGCAAGGCTTCCTCATCTTTGTGAGAAAGAGAAATAGTTCCAAGGAATTTGGAGACTATTCGCCTTTCCCTACTGGTGAGGGGCTGGAATCTAGATCCCTTGGTATCAACTGCAAACAACAATAGAAAAGGAAGAATACACAAATGAAGTCAACGCCCAATAGCTCCAGGCAAGTGTCACCTAAAATTGCTGAAACTATGAAAAAAAAAAGTCCACAATCAAGACTGTTCCTCCCAGAGCTTTTCCCGTCCCCTGGCAGGGCCGCCAGGATCTCCCCACGCTGTCGGGAGCATGCTGAGACTGTGAAATGAAGCCCAGCGTGATCTGCACCCCCGGCTCTGCCCTGGCAGCTTGTCCTCCAGAAAGGGGAGGTGGACTGCAGGGCGGGTCCAGCCGCACCGCTCCCCACCCTGCCTGGTGCTCTGGGAGCAAAGCCCAGGCCCCTCCCGGACCACCCTCCTTTTGCCGCCTCAGGACCAGCCTCATCCAGGGTCTGCCCCAGGGCCTTCAACTCACAGCTCCATCTGCCTGGGAAGTGCCAGCCCCCCACGGACCGAGTTTCAGGGAGACTTAGCCCGCTGCACAGACCATGACTGTGCAGGACCGTGCGACACATGGCGTGGGAAGGCCCCTCAGGGCATGTGTGGGCCTGCGGATTCTGGGTGAATGAGACCTGCTGCCCACACTCAGAGAAAGGGCCAAGTGCACAGGCAGGCAGCTGCCGTAGGAGGGAACACAGGCTCTCAGCCCGGGTGGGAGCAGAGTGATGGGGTAGAGCCAGGGTGGGAGCAGTTGACCCTGCAGGGGGCCAAGAGCGGTGATAGAGGGCAGCCTCTTGGAGGAGGTGACTGCGACCATGTCTGTGTGGGCAGCAGGTGCACACTGCAAGGCTGGGAGCAGAACAGGTGGGCTGTGCTGGAGATGAAGGCTGGAGATAACCTGAGAGTAGCGAGTGAATTGCACAACACAAGGAACTGGGCTTGGCTTTTCTCCTCCCACTTAGTGACACCACAGTTTTGCCCGTTCATCCAAGCCAGCACAGAGGGCCCACACTCTCCTCACCCCCAGCAGCCTCGGGGGCTTGCCAACTGCATTGCCACGCAGGACCCTGGGCTCAGCTCAGATGCCACTGCTCCTGGAAGTCTTCAGTGGCCTCATGGGCCGGGGCAGGAGCCCCCAGACATCCATGCCTTCCTTGTGTCTGTCATTTGCACAGCCAATCTGTCTGTCCCTCCACCTGCGGGCCACGACCTTCAGGCCCAGCTGTGCCTTAACGCCCTTTACCCCAAAGAGCTCAGCTGAATGAACTCAAAAGGCAATAGGGAGCAGAGCTTTTAGAGGAGTTTAAGCAAGAACTTGAATAGATTTGCATTTTAGAAAAATGTGATGTGAAAATGGATTGTGAGCTGGGGTGCAGGGGCAAGACTGGGGTAGCGACTGGGGTAGAGACTGAGGTAGGAGGAGGTTGTGACTGTTTTATAGCAGGAGATGGGGAAGCCCAACTCAGAGTAGTGGGAGCTGGGGTAATAAAGAGAGGCCAATTTGAGACATCCAGGTGAAAAAATCAAGACCATCAGGTTTCTTGATGGCAAAGGGGATGGAGGACAGCCTTGGGAGACTGGTGGGGGCAGGGCATGCAGCGGGGAAGGCAGGCTTGGTGAACAGGCTAGGGTGTTCCTTGTGTCTGTCATTTGCACAGCCAATCTGTCTGTCCCTCCACCTGCGGGCCACGACCTTCAGGCCCAGCTGTGTCTTAACGCCCTTTATCCCAAAGAGCTCAGCTGAATGAACTCAAAAGGCGATAGGGAGCAGAGCTTTTAGAGAAGTTTAAGCAAGAACTTGCCACAAGGAGTTGCATTTTAAACTGGGGACACCAGGTGAGGCTGGCCATGCGGATTTGGAGCCCGTGGGAAAGTTTGCTGTGCCATGCAGTGAGGTAGCCTGGGCCAGGGGGGAAGGCTGGGCTCTGCGTGAGTCCCCCAGTGGTGCTGGGTGGGCTCTGAGCTTCTTTGGCCTTCAGTTTCCTATTGGGTATGAGAAGGGGGAGGGATGGCTCCTTACAGTACCAACATTCTAGAGCTCCGTGGGGCATCTCAGGGCAAGCGGCATGGCCCTGAGTCTCGAGCTCAGTCAGGTGCAGCCCCTGCTCTTCTGGAACCCTGTCGGTTTCCTACAGGTGCCATCACAAAGTGCCAGAAATCCACTGGCTTAAAACAACAGGAATCCATTCTCTCACAGTTTTGGAAGTCGGATGGAGGTAGAGGCAGGACCACGCTTACTCCGAGGGCTCCGGGGAGAAAGTTCCATGCCCCTCCAGCTCCTGGGGGCTCCCGGCAATCTCTGGCATTCCTTGGCTTGCAGCGGCACGGCCCCCCCTTCGCCTCCATCTTCACATGGCCTTCTTTTTTCTCTATGTGTCTCTGTGTCTGCTCTTCCTCTTACAAGGACACCCGTCATTGGAGTCGGGGCCCACCCTCCTCCAGTATGACCTCATCCCAACTGATTACATCTACAAAGCCTCTGTTTCTAAATCGTGTCGCACTTGAGTTTCTGGGTGGACATCAATGCGGGAGCATTATCAGGCCCGTCCACTTGCACTTGCTTGTTGGGGTCAGAGCCCTCCCTAAACCGGGGCTCCCCATGGGTTGCCTGTCTGCCTCAACACAGGCTAGCGGGGAAGCAGTAGAAATGCCACTTCTACATATTTAACATATTTATTCTGAGGTATGTTATATGACATATAGAATAAATTAGTACTGTGGTATATGTAGATTATTAACAAATCAGTATACATTCATTGGGGGACTTACTGATTTTTTAACATTGGGTCATACAGACAAGAAAGTATGGGGACCCCCGCTGAGACCCTGAGTCCCAGATAGGTGCTCTGATTGGAGCTGGCTGAATCCCCCTCACCTACAGCAGAGGTGCCACATGGTCATGACTTAATGTTGGGTAGTTACATGGGGGGGAATAGGAAGGAAACACCAGGTCCCTCATTCCACCCTGTGGGACACTGTGTGGTATGGTAGGAAACTGTGTGGTGTGGTGGGACACGGTGTGGTGCGGTGGGACACGGTGTGGTGTGGTGGGACACTGTGTGACATGGTGGTGGTGAGACACCCAGTCCCTCATTGCACCCTATGGGACACTGTATGGTGCGGTGGGACACTGTGTGGTGTGGTGGTGGTGAGACACCTGGTCCCTCATTGCACCCTGTGGGACACTGTGTGGTATGGTAGGAAACTGTGTGGTGCGGTGGGACACGGTGTGGTGCGTTGGTAGTGAGCGCTGGCCCTGGAGTTTCAGCCGCCACTGCACTGCCCAGCCTCTAGCACTGCCATCTTGGACTAATTACCATACTGGGCTGCGCCTCAGCATTGTTTCCTGTAACGGGGTTTGAGGATAATCCCACTACCTCAGCCGGCTGCCAAAACTGGACTTGATATTTGATATCAAGGACTTAATACCATGCTCATCCCCAAAATATTAGCCGCTGTTGTTATCGTCTTCATGAAGACAACCAAGCGGAATGGAGAGGCACAGGGTACCTGCTGCCCTGGCGCCGCCCCTCCCGAACCTGCACATCTGTGAAGCCTCTGCAGCCCCTCCCTGAGCTCCATCCTCCCCGCGCTCACTCCTGACCGGGACCCTGCCCACGCATTTCCTCCCTAAGGAAAGGAGGGCTTTGGGCAGCGAGGTTGAGGGCCTGTTGGCTGCTCTATCACTCTCTACTCTTTAGCCATTCCTGCAACAAAAACATTTCAAATGTGCGGGGTTGATGGGTGTGCATACATGTGTGTGTGCGGACTTGTGTGTGTGTGCGGACGTGTGTGTGTGCGTGTGTGTGTGCAGAGACAGAGAAGGATTATGAGTTCCCATCTCAGGCTAACGAGGCCTGTAAGTATGGAGCAAACTCACACTGGACCATTTGGCTGCAGAACTGCAAAGTAGAATTATAATTAATTTGTTGTCCAACATTACCCATAGGACTTTTTTAGCATTTCTACTTTCCTGGCTGTTACTGCCCATTGAATTCCAATGTTTTGGATTAATATCTTCTGGTTACATCCTCCTGCCGTTTACCATGCCGAGCCTCATTTTATTTCTTGTCCATATTTTGGGCTCTTCAAACGATTTCTCTCTGTCTTCGCTGGTCTTCTCAACATCTCCCAATTTTGCACAATCTGTGAATTTAATTAACAAGTCTTTATCTTCTTCTCCGGATAATTAACGAAGATGTTAAATAAAGCCAGACTGCGCCGACCTCTGGGGCACCACGCGAGACCCCCTCGCGGACGTGGTACACTGCTATTTATCATCATCTTTGTTCATGGCCCTTCCACCAATGCTGAGCTCACATGGCAGCAGGAACCTGAGAATCTGGGGGAGTCCATTTGGTAGAGCGCTGATTAGGGCAAAGCGCCCCCGACCCCAGCACAACCAGTTCTGGGACCGCGGTCATTCACTCAAATCTTGGGCCTCAGTCTCCGTGTATTAAAGCAAGAGGCACCGGCTCCTTCCTTTCTGCAGGAGGGGTCGATGTTGCCATTTCTCTCGGCCCGCACTGTTTCCCCTGTCGACAGTGCTTCCTTTCTGGCCTCCAGACCTTTTCCAACATTTGGATGTAAACAGACCCTCAAACCTTACCCCTCCTCCTTCACCTCTCAAACCCGAGGGTGTCTGCCTTGCCTTCTCGGTGAAGGCCACTGCATCCTGGCTCAGGTCCACGGTCGTGGCGTCGTCCTTGACTGCGCTCTTCTTTGCACACCGACAGCCAGTCTGTGAGCAGTGCTAGCGGCTCTGCCTTCAAAATGCACCGCTTCTCTCTCTTGCCGGTGCTGCTGCCCCGGGCCAGGCCTCCCGCAGGCCTGCCTGGCCCCTGTGCCCCGACACACACACATCTGTTCCCTGCTCCTCTTCCTCGCTGGCCTCCCTCACTCTCACCCGTGCGCAGCAGCCAGAACCCGTTAAACTACAAGTCAGACCCCGCCAGTTCTCTCCCAAACCCCTCCGCGGCCTTCCCGCCTGTCTCCAGTTCTAAAAGGCCCGCAATCTCACGGTGATGTTTCCTGTGACTGCTGTGACAAATTTCTACAAGCTCGGAGGGCTCACCAATGCAAATTCATTACCAAACCGTTCTGGAGGTCGGAAATCCCACTCAGGCCTCACGGCGCTAAAATCAAGGTCTCGGCAGTATCGTGTTTCTTCTGCCGCCTCTCAGGGAGAAGCTGTGTGCGCATTGCAGTCTGCCAGGGCCATCCGCCGTCCTTGGCTCACGGCCTCCCACCACTCCAGGCTCCCCTTGGATGGCCACATCTTCGCGGACGTTCCTGCCTCTGTCTTCCACTTACAAGGGCCCTTGTGATGACATTAGACCCCTCAGATAGTCCAAGATAGTCTCAAGATCCTTGGCCTGACAGCACATGCACAGTCCCTGTTGCTGTGGAGGGTAACATATTCACAGGTCCTGGGGATCGGGGGCCATCATTCTGCCAGCCACGATGGCCTTCAGTGTCCCCCTCCGATTGGCCTCCTGATCACCTCTCTGACCTTGTCTCTTCTCTGTCCCCATGCACACTATCCTCTCCCCACGCCGATCCTGGAGTGAGTCGGAGATGGGGGATAGGGGCGGGCTTGCTGTGGTGTTCTCCAATTTCCCTGGTAAATGCACCCATCATACTGATTTTCACATCTCAAGTTGGCATCACTTAACATGGACCTGGGAGGAGGTGGGCGCCATGAACTCCCACTGCTCCGCGGGGTCCCTGAGGCTCTATGCTTGCCCTTCTCTCTGCTGTGACATGCTGCCCCAGAAGCCACAGGCTCACAGGGCAAGCTCCTGCCCTCACAGAGGCCTCTCTTGGCACTGCCCCGAAACCACACACCCTGCCCATCCATACTCATCCTCCCTTCTCTACCTTCCCATCTTTGCAGTCCATCACCATCTAAAACTTCGCCGTCTGAAAGTGCCCATGGTGCTTCTCTTGTGTATTGCTTATCTCCCCAGAGGAGAGCAGGGACACCAGGGAGGGGGTTCTGTGCAGCCTCAGTACCTACAACAGTGCCCGGACGTCATAGGTGATCAATCAGTAGCTGTGGATAAACGGGTACATGGACGCCTGACCCCATGTGCGACAGGACGGAGAGCTGCTTTCTGCTCTTGCCGCTCCTTAGAATCTGAGCTGTCCTGGGAGCCATGCAGAAGGGGAGTACGGCTCATTATTCTGAAACTTACACATGCTTTTCTAAAAGTTCCATTTTCTTTAGTGTTCACGGGTGTGTTCCTCTCTTCTTCGGCGCTGGTCTGTTCTCCCACCAGCGATCTACTTTAGATTTGCTAGGGACTCGTGAATGGAATCATGCTCATGTGCTTCACAGAAAAGCTAATCAATTACCATTTTCTAATTTAATAGTAAATCTCCAGCCTATATCCTTTTCTATAATAATAATATTTGGTTCGGCCGGGCGCAGTGGCTCAAGCCTGTAATCCCAGCACTTTGGGAGGCCGAGACGGGTGGATCACGAGGTCAGGAGATCGAGACCATCCTGGCTAACACGGTGAAACCCCGTCTCTACTAAAAATACAAAAAACTAGCCGGGCGAGGTGGCGGGCGCCTGTAGTCCCAGCTACTCCGGAGGCTGAGGCAGGAGAATGGCGTAAACCCGGGAGGCGGAGCTTGCAGTGAGCCGAGATCGCAGCCACTGCACTCCAGCCTGGGTGACAGAGCCAGACTCCGTCTCAAAATAATAATAATAATAATAATAATAATATTTGGTTCAAGGAGATCCAAAGGAAAAGAATTAATCCAAGAAGCCCGCAGGGAAGCATGTTGACAAGGGTTCTGTAAAACACTCGTTTCAGTTTAGGGATGGGAGAGTGAAAGATATCAAACATGGCATTAGGTTATGACTATACATAGTGGAGATTATGGAAGAAAGGTGATTTTCATGGGGTAGGAAAGCACCAAGAATATTTTGGAACCAAAATGGTATTTAACATTCCTTGATGACTTATTAAATGTTTGGTGCCAGGCTAAATGCTTTACCTGTTTATCTCAGAACAAATGAGGGAAGTCCACTCAAAGGCACCTATAGAGCACTGTACAGGAGTAGCCTGCACTCAGCACAGTTGTGACTACGATATCTCACTCCACCAGGCAACATGCAAAAGGACTATGGTAACCTTCAAACTTCTGGCCTTAAGCAGAGTTGTACTTTTTGACCTTTTACCTCAGGCCTTTTCTTCCATGCTGACCTCCAGGCTGACCCACGTTGCTCATCAATGGCTCTGTCTGCCTCAAGCTAGCCCTGAGTTCCTGGGGCCTGCAATTATTAGTAAGAGACTTCAGCCATCCAAGGATTTCAGGGGTAGCTATAATGTTCATCAGATTTCTCAAAGTGGGCTTTTGATGGTATTAAGCCCTCTGAGAAAGAAGGGTTCTATGATCAAATAAGATTGAGAAATAGAAGATTAAAATGTGTACCGGAGTTCTTTACTGCATGAGTCCTCAGAATTCTTAATGTGCAATTGTGCATGATAAGTTATCAAGAGTAGAATATTGTATACAACCTTCCAAAACTATGCAAACATATTTCTGTCTGTTTGAGTAATATCTTTGATAATTACCATACTCTGGAAAGCACTTCAGGAAATACCGTTTCACCTATATACTGTGGTATTTCTTCTGTCTCCAGCCAGTACCTGAGATTCAGGTGACCACCTGATGGGAATAAGAGGTAGGGGGTTCCTACAACAATTGGGTGAAGAGTTCTAGGTTGGGCAAATCAGTGCTCTTGCCAAGAACAATGAGAGAATTTAGGTAGCTAGAAATACCTAAAATTGATAGATTATAGATGATAAATAATAGATCAAGAGATTGATGATTGATAGATGATAGATATAATAGATAGATAAAGGATAGGTATAGATGGATAAATATATACGTGTGTGTGTGTGTGTGTGTGTGTGTGTGTGTGTGTGTATTTAGAACAAGAAAGGGACCTCTAGATATAGTTATTTCTTTGAAAGGCACTAGTGGGCCACTAAGGAGACCAGAATTTGGGGGCCAAATCCTAAGAGAAGGTAAGTTCAGAGAAGTGAGCTGATGTTTTATGAGCTCCACTTTCCCCCAGGGTAATTGTGGATTCTTGATATAAAACAATATATGAGTATCTGGGCAAGGAGCTGCTGCTAAGAGATGGAGAAGCCATCAGAGCTTCTGGTAATTTCACAGAGCTAGAGAGACAAAAGTTATATATCTCAGGAAGGAAAGAAGACACAAAGAAGTGAGTTCAACATTCATTGATTTCCACTGGAGAAACTTGCCAGATTTTCAAGCTGTGCAGGACAAGAAGCTAAGAAACTAAATGGAAACGGACTGAAACATAAACCATAATCTTTGGCGAAGTAACGGCAGCTAGATTTCTGGACCTACCAAGAAGGAGAGACCCTGTTAAATATATAAGGTCCCGTTTGGAACTTTTGGAAAGCTACACTCATAAAACAGTGGTGAAAAAAGTTAGATCAAGACTTATAAAAACTGTGACCCCCCCCCCAGCTAGAAATAGCATGATTATTGATTGGATTAAGATGTTATTTCCCATACTAACTGACAACCAGAGGATAGAGTGGAACCATCTACAGTGGTTTATACACTGTATTTGGCATTCAGTAAAAAACCACTAAGCGTACCAAGAAACGAGATCAAGAGAAAAAGAAACAATAGAAATAGACAAACAGATGAGATGACCTGATCTAGTTATTGTAGTTGTCAGATATGCACTTTCAAATAAACTTAATATTAATAATAAATTAATTAATATATTCAAGAAAACAGCTGACAATGTGGAGAATTTCACCCAAAAATAAATCAGAATCTACATAAAAGAAGCAAATAAAAACTGTAGAAATCAAAGATTTTAAAAATATATATTTTTTAGAGACAGGTTTTGCCATCTTGCCCAGGCCAGTCTTGAACTCTTGGGCACAAGTGATCTTCCTGCCTCAGGCATCCCAAAGTGTTGAGCTTATAGTCATGAGTCACTGTGCCCAGCAAAAATTAAATGAGTTGATGGACTTAACAGAAGATTGGATTTGGCAAGAAAAGAAGATTAGTAAACTAGAAGATAAATAAGTAGACAAAATCCAGGCTGAATCACCTAAAACAATAGTAAAAAATTTGGAAAAGAGAATATAAAGCACAGCGGACACAGTGAAAAGTCTAATGTATACATAATTGGACTCTCATAAAGGGAGGAAAGGCAGAAGGGAGCATAAGCAATATTAAGGGATAATGGCTAACAATTTTCCAAATATTATAAAAGACATAAAGCTCCATATTCCAGAAGCACTATGAAATGCAAGCAGGATAACTATGAAGGCAACCACACTTAGATACATCATGCTAAAACTGTTGAAAACCAGAGACGAAGAGAAAATTTAAAGCAGATAGATTTAAAAGATGCTTTATGTTCAAAGATGAAATGCTATTACTGGTCATTGCTTTCTCAACAATGAAGGAACATTTTTTAAATGCTGAAAAAACTCAACTGCCTACCTATAGAATTCTATACCCAGAAAAAATAATCTTCAAAAATAGAAATGCAATAAAAATATTTCCAATAAAATAAAAATAAATAAATAAGTGAAAGCAGAGAGAATTTATCACCTTTTAGAATCACACTAGAAAATATAAAACATTCCCCTGGCAGAGAAATAATGATACCAAACATACTAAAAATAGTACAGAAATGAATGAAGGAAATGTGGATGTATATTTAACATACATATATTTAAATATTGGCTAAACAAATTAATAATGATAATGTCATGTGTGGTCCAAATTTTGTAATATAATGCATGATCTTGTCGGGCTTATTCTCACTAAAACAAAAGTCTGGCATAAGAAAAGGTAGTTTAAATCTTCTAAAACCCTAGCATTGCCTTGCAAGTGACAAAAGCACTAATTTATATTATTCAAAGATTATCATAGGGTGATTCTTAAAAGAAAAGTAAAGAATGCATAACCAACAAGCTATAAAAAAGATGAAATAATAAAAATATTTTGAAATTTGAAAATATTTTGAAATGAATTATAATAAAAATGTAACTTATCAAACTATGTGAGTCTCTGTGCAGCTAAAGCTAAATTTATAGCCTTAAGTGCATATATTTAAAAAGAAGAAAGCTGAAAAATCTATGATGTAAATGTCAATCTCAAGAAGTTATTTTTAAAAAGCAACAAATTAAACCCAACTAAAGCAGAATGGAGGAAATAAGAAGGATGGGAGCAGAATCAATGAAATAGAAAATAAATCTATAATGGA
Organism: Macaca mulatta; assembly: GCF_049350105.2. Classification (NCBI taxonomy): domain Eukaryota; kingdom Metazoa; phylum Chordata; class Mammalia; order Primates; family Cercopithecidae; genus Macaca; species Macaca mulatta. Next base: position 5,614,395 of record NC_133423.1, read on the forward strand.
CAGAATTAACAAAGTCAGAAATTAATTACTTTAGAAGACAAGTAAAATTGATAAATATGTGGCAAGACTGACTAAAAAATAAAGAAGCCAGGTACAGTGGCTCACAGCTGTAATCCCAGCACTTTGGTAGGCCAAGGCAGGCAGATCACAAGGACAGGAGATTGAGACCATCCTGGCTAACATGGTGAAACCCCGTCTCTACTAAAAAATACAAAAAAATTAGCCGGGCGTGGTGGCGGCGCCTGTATACCCAGCTACTCGGGAGGCTGAGGCAGGAGAATGGTGTGAACCTGGGAGGCGGAGCTTGCAGTGAGCCGAGATCGTGCCACTGCACTCCAGCCTGGGTGACAGAGCGAGACTCTGTCTCAAAAATAAATAAATAAATGGCACAAATTACCAATATCAGTGATGAAAAAAGAGATAATGCTATAGATTCTGATTCTACACATTTTAAAAGGTAAAAGAGAATATTACATAATGATGTCAAATAATATGAACGTTTAGACCAAATGAACAAATTCCTAGAAAGGAGTAACTTAATCAAACTTACAAAAGAAGTAATATAAACTTAAATAGTCTTATATTGATTTTTAAAGTTGAACAAGCACTTCTAGACCTATGAAAAGACCTAGACAGCCACATAATAATAATGGAGAACTTCAACACCCCACTGACAGCATTTGACAGCATTCTGGACTTAACTTCAACACTTGACCAATCAGACCTAATAGACATCAGTAGAATACTCCGCCCATTTACCACAGAATATGCATTCTTCTCATCTGCACACAGAACATAATCCAAGGTCAATTACATTCTTAACCATAAAGCAAGTCTCAATACATTCAGAAAAGTTGAAATCATACCAACCATACTCTTGGACTTCAGTGGAATAAAAATAGAAATTAACACCAAGAGAACCTTCTAAAACCACACAATTACCTGGAAATTAGGCAATTTGCTCCTGAATGACTTTTGGGTAAACAGTAAAATCAAGGCAGAAATCAAAAAATTCTTTTAAATAAATGAAAACAGAAACATAGCATACCAAAATCTCTGTAATGCAGTAAAAGATGTGTTAAGAGTAAAATTTATAGCACTAAATACCCACCTCAAAAAGCAAAAAATATCCCAAAATACCTAGAGGAACTAGAAGAAACAAGAACAAACCAACGCCAAAGCTAGCAGAGGAAAAAAAATAACTAAAATCAGAGTGGAAGTGAACAAAATTGAGACCCAAAAACTTATACAAAGAATTAACAAAACCAAAAGTTGGTTCTTTGGAAGGATAAACAAGATCTATAGACCACTAGCTAGATTAACAAAAAATAAAATGGAGAAGATCCAAATTAGCACGATCAGAAATGACACAGGTGACATTACAACCAATCTCACAGAAATACAAAAGAACTTCAGAGTCTATTATGAACACCTCTATGCACACAAACTAGAAAGTCTAGAGAAAAACGATACATTCCTGGAAACACACAATCTCCCAAGATTGAATCAGGAAGAAATTGAAACCCTGAACAGACCAATATCAAGTTCCAAAATTGAATCATTAATTTAAGAATGCCTACCAACCAAAAAGAAACTTCAAACCAGGTGGATTCAGAGCCGAATTCTACCAGACATACAAAGAAGAGTTAGTACCAATTCTGCCGAATGTATTCCAAAAATCTGAGGAGGAGGAACTAGCATCATCCTGATACCAAACCTGGCAAAGACACAATGAAGGAAAAAAAAAAAAAATACACAGGTCAATATCCCTGATGAATATAAATGCAAAAATCCTCAACAAAATACTAGCAAACCACAATGTTAATTCATCATGATTAAGTAGGCTTCATTCCTAGGATCAAGGTTGGTTCAGCATATGCAAATCAATAAATGTAATTCACCACATAAACAGAATTAAAAACAAGAACCATATGATTGTCTCAATAGACACAGAGAAGGCTTTCAGTAAAATCCAATATCCCTTCATGATAAAAACCCTCAAGAAATTAGGCATCAACGGAACATATCTCAAAATAATGAGAACCATCTATGCCAAAGCCGTAACCAACATCATACTGATCAGACACAAACTGGGGGATTTCCCTTTGAGAACTGGAACAAGACAAGAATGTCCACTCTCACTACTCCTATTCAACATAGTACTGAAAGTGCTAACCAGAGCAATCAGGCAAGAGAAAGAAATAAAAGGCATCCAAATAAGAAACAAAGTCAAACTATCTCTCTTCACAGACAATCTGATTCTATACCTAGAAATGACTTCAGTAAAGTTTTAGAATATAAAATCAATATACAAAAATCAGCAGCATTTCTACATACCAATAACGTTCAAGTGAGAGCCAAATCAAGAATGCAATCCCATTTACAATAGCCATACAAAACAATAAAATACTTAGAAATACATCTAACCAAAGAGGTGAAAGATATCTACAAGGAGAACTACAAAACACAGAAAGAAATCATAGATGACACAAACAAATGGAAAAATATTACATGCTCATGGATTGGGAGAATCAATATAGTTAAAATGGCCGTACTTCCCAAAGCAATCTACAGATTCAGTGGTGCTCCTATCAATACCAACATTATTTTTCACAGAACTAGAAAAAAACTATTCTAAAATTCATATGAAACAAACAAACAAAAAGCAGAATAGCCAAAGCAATCCTAAGCAAAAGAACAAAGCAGAGGCATCACATTACCTGACTCCAAATTATACTATAAAGCTCCAGTAGCCAAAACAGCATGGTACCGGTACAAAAACAGACATATGGACCAATGGAACAGAATAAAGAGCCCAGAAATAAAGCCACACACCTATAGCCATCTGATCTTTGACAAAGTTGACAAAAACAAGCATTGGGGAAGGAATTCCAAGTTTAGTAAGTGGTGCTGGGTTAGCTGACTAGCCATATGCAGAAGAATAAAACTGGACCTCTACCTTTCACCATAACAAAAATTAAGTCAAGATGAATTAAAGATTCAAATGCAAGACTTTGAACTACAAGAATCCTAGAAGAAAACCTAGGAAATTCTGAACAACGGCCTTGGGAAATAATTTATGACTAAGTCTTCAAAATCAATTGCAACAAAAACAAAACTTGACAAGTGGGACCTAATTAAACTAAAGAGCTTCTTCACAGCAAAAGGAACTATCAACAGAGTAAACAGGCAATCTACAGAATAGGAGAAAATATTAGCAAACTATGCATTCGACAAAGGTCTAATACCCAGAATCTATAAGGAATTTCAATAATTGAACAAGCAAAAAACAAATAGCCCCATTAAAAAATGGGCAAAAGACATGAACAGACACTTCTCAAAAGAAGACATACAAGCAGCCAACAAACATGAAAAAATGCTCAACATCAAAAATCATCAGAGAAATGCAAATCAAAACCACAATGAGATATTATCTCACATCAGTCAGAATTATTATTATTAAAAAGTAAAAAGCAACAGATACTGGCAAGACTACAGAAAAGGGGGAATGCTTACATACTATTTGTGGAATTGTAAATTAGTTCAGCCACTATGGAAAGCAGTTTGGAGATTTCTTGAAGAACTTAGAACTACCATTCAACCCAGCAATCCCATTATTAGGTATGTTTCAAAAAAAAAATTATTTTACCTAAAAGACACATACACTTGCATGTTCATCACAGCACCATTCACAATAGCAAAGACACGGAATCAACCTAGGTGCCCATCAACAGTGGATTGGATAAAGAAAATGTGGTACATATACACGTGGAATACTACACAGCCATCAAAATAACAAAATCATGTCCTTTGCAGCAAAATGGATGTCACTAGAGGCCATTTTCTTAAGCGAATTAATGAAGAACCAGAAAATCAAATACCACATATTCTCACTTGTAAGTGGGAGCTAAAACATTGAGTACTCATGGATATCAAGATGGCAATAATAGAAACTGGGGACTACTAGTGGGGAGGGCTAAGAGTTGGAAAACTAATTATTGTGTAGTACGCTCAGTACCTGGGTGATGGGATCAGTCATACCCCAAACCTCAGCATCATACAATATGCCCAGGTAACAAACCTGCACATGTCATGTACCCCCTGAATCTAAGTTAAAATAATATTTTTAGTTGAAGTTTTTAAAATTTAAAATGTCCCCATTAAGAAATCTCTGGGCCCAGAAGACATCACTGGTGAAAAATCTACAAACATTTAGAGAATAGTAAGACAAAAAAATGATGCTATCCAAAATGTAAGGGTGGGCATCGCCCAACTCATTTTATGAGGACAGAATAACCTTGATATCAAAACCCAATAAGGACATTATAAAAAAAGAAAATTTACAAGCTAATGTCCCATAAACATAAATGAAAAGAATCTCAAATGAAAATTAGCAATTCAAATCTCATAGCATATTAAAAGAAGAAAACATCACATTCAAATTGAGTTTGTTCCAGGAATATGAGGATAATTTAACATTAAAATTAACCAATATAATTCACCACAATAATAAAGGGGAAAATAATTATTTTATTTAATAAAACTATAACTGTAAAGATGTTCAATAAAATTCTACACCCATTGATATGATTTGGCTGTGTCTCCACCAAAATATCAACTTGAATGGTATCTCTCAGAATTCCACATATTGTAGGAGGAACCCAGCGGGAGCTGACTGAATCATGGGGACTGGTCTTTCCCATGCTATTCTCATGATAGTGAATAAGTCTCATGAGATCTGATGGGTTTATCAAGGGTTTCCACTTGTGCTTCTTCCTCATTTTCTCTTGCTGCCGCTATGTAAAAAGAGCCTATTGCCTCCCACCATGATTCCGAGACTGCTCCAGCCATGTGGAACTGTAAGTCCAATTAAACCTCTTTCTTTTGTAAATTGCTGAGTCTCAGGTATGTCTTTATCAGCAGCATGAAAACGGACAAACACACCCATTTATGATAAAACTTATTAGCAAACAAGGAATATAACATTATTAATCCGTTAAAGAGTATCTATAAAAATCCTACCAGAAAAATCATACTTTATGATCAAATATTGAAAGCTTTTCCCCAGAGATAAGAAATGGGACAAGATTGCCCAAAACCAGCACTTCTACTCGTCATTTGACTGGGATCCTAGCCAAGGCAATAAGACAAGAAAAAACACAAAGTATAAGAATTGCAAATAAAGACATAAAACTATCATTACTCATTGGCATCTTGAGTGTATACGTAGAAAATCTACACAAATCTGTTGGTAAACTCTAAAAACACAAAGAGAATGTAGCAAGTTTACTGGATACAAAATAAGTATGTAAAAGTCAATTATACATTTATATATTAGCAACACCAAATAGAAAATAGTTTTTTAAACATACCATATATAATAAAAACACCAAATGCCTACATGATATCAAAGACACATACAGCTGGTGCCCATGAACACACACCCCCATCTGGAGGCTTTATGTTACATGGTTCAGTCATTTGGTTTCTCTGGGTCACTGCTTACTCATCTTTAAATTGCCAATACTGTGTTAGGTTTGGATTGATCACTTGTGCGACTGCTGGTAGTTTTAAAATCCCATAATTCTCTTCTTGTCTCATTCATTAATTCTGCAAATACTAGCTGATATTCACCAAGTACCAGGCATGGTGCTAATCTGATAAACATAGGACAGATGGTAAATGTTTGTAGGATAAATGAGGATGTGAGGCCCCACTGCTGTCTTTACAGAGCTCTAGCCTAGTGGGGAAGCCTGTATTCCAAGCACACAGTCATATCATAGTGACTCCTGTTGTGATAGCAAGAGGCACTGGATCCTGGGAGCAGGTGGGAGTGGGGAGTTCTCAGAGGAGGTGCTACATGAGTGGCTTCTTACAGGACATCAGAAGCCAGCCCACCCTGGGTGGAGGAGCAAGGGTGACTGGGAGAAATAACAAAGTAGAGTGTGGGAGGGCCCCTTCCTGTTGTAATGTTATGTCAACATTACATTCATTCAATCTGTTTACACCAAAAAGTTTCTACTAAAAAGTCTGTAATGGAGAAGGCTTAATATATTCCCTCCACTTTATGTACTGAGGATCAATAACTTCTGATGATAGAATGCAAGCACTAGAATATTCAGGGACATAGGTGTTGATACAACCCTCAAAGCTAGCTATGCCATTGGCTGTTAGCCCTGCTACGTTCCAGAATGGTTGAGGCTGGGAGTTAAACCCCAGCAGCCAGCTCAGCCAGCTGTGGCTTCTCTCCAGGTTCCAGCAGCACCATTCCTACCTCCCTGATGCTGAGACACAGAAAGCTTCCATGATTCTCCCATGATGCATCTGTACTCATCACAGTTCAGGCTCTGCCCATGAGAAAGCCCCCTTCAGACACATGTTGGATCCCAATTTCTTGGTATTGCCAGGATCAGAGAGTAAACCGTTGGCCTGCTTTTCATTTAAAAAAGAAAAAAAAAAAAAAGTACATAATAAACTCGCCCAAAGTGCAAGTCATTCCACACGGCAAGTAGAGGAATTGATCCAACCCATTTTCTATGTTCTTCCTTTCTTCCCAGGAGGCTTCAGGGAGCTCATCTACCTGACACTGGCCTTCCATAAAGGGGGCAAGTAAGACAGAGAAGGAGCTTTGGACAATGCAACTGATACTATATTTTTTAAACCCCCTAGCGATGAACAAACTGTGCTTGTTTCCCTAATAAACATAAGGCTTTGCAAAAATTGTTTTATAAAGGGAAAGAAAAAAAGAAATTTTAAAGCTGTGCTACTGTTTCAGCCAAAATGGCTGGGAGAGGCAACAGCCATCTCCCCGCAGGAGCAGCTGCACCCAGGAGGCCCGTCCTGAGAAGGGAGGCAGCGTCCCACAGCCAGAAAGAACAGCAGAGCAGCTCGCAAGGTCATCTGTTGGGGAGGAGGTGTTTTCATTACAATTGCGATTGTTGTGGTAGTAGTCAGTGGTGATTATCATCCCACTCACCCGAACCCAGCCCGACGCCTCAGAGGGGGCTGCTGCCTTTTTCGGAATGGTTGTAGAAAGGAGATCAGCATCAACACTCCAACAGGTAACCCGTCCACAGGCCTCCCTGAGAAGGGAGCTGAATTACTTGCATCAATATTTGAAAAACAAGCAAGGCATATCTCAGACTCAGGAGATATGCTGGAAACTAGAAAAAATTGATTTTTTTTTTCATATTCACTGCCAGATATTGCTGTGCTACATGGCTATATGCAGATAGAGGACACGGTGAGGCTTATCATGCCAGTGATAGATCCCGCACTGTCTTTAAAGGAATCAATCATTAATTTAAATCGTTTATAGCATGACTGTTAGCTTGTTAACCCATTTTCTTCCGTGCGGGAAGAAATTGAGTGACTGTGAGTATACAAGTCTTGGAACGAAAGAGGTTTTTTTAACGGGTCGTGGCTGATGGATCTTCTAAGTCCTGCTTCTCACTTTGTCATTTTAAAGAAAGATTTTATTTTGAAAATTAATATCACAGAACCAATAAGTGCGTGTGGAAAGTTCACATAGTGAACTCCTAGAAATGTGAGAGGTAAAAATTCGAACATCTCCCAACCCTCTCCAAGCCCCATCTGCAGGAAGAGTCACCTGGGTGGGCTGTCACCTCCACCTGTGAACTCACCACTTTTGTTTCTTTCCTTCTTGTCCCTAAGGAAGTGTAGGCGTTACAGGAGACTTGGTTGAGTAGTTTTCTCTTTGTGCCAAGCTCTACTTCCTTGGACTGAGACCTGCATTCTTCCAGCTAACCATCATGCATTTGAAGACCAAGTCATATGTTCCAATGACTCTGTATTCGTGGCAGGCTCTGCTGGGAGCCAAGGGGGCACGCAGAGGCAGGGCCTGTGTTCCTGGGGCCTGTGATCCAAGGAAAGAGGTGAGACATAAGCCCTACAGGAACCTGCATGTGCCACCGTTGCCGCAGCTATGTCCCACAGTGGCAGCCAGGAGAGCCCACAGCAGGAAGGCTCATGCTGGTGAGGAGGTCCGGGATGGCCAGCATGGAGTAGAGGACTGAAGCGGGTCTTGGAGGATCTTAGAGGATGAGGAAGCTCCAGGAGGGAGGCTCACAGCAGTGCCTAGGTGCAAGGCAGGTGGCCTGGAGCACTGAGGAAGGACCGCTGACCACTAGCTGAAATGAACATTGTGGGTGGGGAAGGGGTTTGGTCTCAGACTCCTGGACTTCTGGGGAGTCCCGATTTCAGATGTTCTTTCTCACTGTCAAGCAACTTGTCAGACTGAGGCTTCTGATAGTAACTGGGAAGATAGTGCCAGCTCTTGTAGGGAAATGTGAGGCTGTTGGAAAGTGAGTTTAGTCCTTAATGCTCCAATAAGGAGATTGGAATTCATCCCATGGGCTGTAGAAATCCATCCAACGTTTTAGTCCAGAGAACCGCCCGAGATTGCTACACTACTGTGACCAATGACCACCCATGTGGTGGCTTAAAACAGCACAAATTTCTTCTCCTACCCTTCTGGGGGTCAGAAGTCTAGAATGGGTTTGTAGGGCTATGTTCCTTCTCCCAGCGAGAACCCATTCCCTTGTCTCTTCCAGCTTCTAGATGCTGCCTATGTCCCCTGGTCCATGATTCCTTCCTCCATATTCAAAGCCCACAGCACAGCACCTCCAATCTCTTTCTCTGTCTCCATGGTCACTTTCCTTCTTGCTTCGATCTTCTGCCTCCTTTGCATAAGGATCCCTGTGATTACATCCAGTCCAGCAAGACCACCTCTCCATTTCAAGGTCCTTCATCCCAACTGCAAAGTCCTTTTTGCTGTGTAAGGAACAGATTCACAGACTCTGGGGACTAAGATGTGGACATCTTTGAGGGAACATTATTCTGTCCATCACAAAAGTGGCCCAGTAAATAATAACAACAGTAATAATGCTAAGTGGAGTGCATTGAGCACTATTTAATGCCGGGTGCTGCTTCTGTGTTTTGTCTAACCACTGCCATGTGGTAGATAATACTCCCACTTTACAGAGAGACAAACCGAGATTCAGAGCTGAAATGACTTGCTCCATGTCCTCCTAACTTATAAAAACCTGTCTTGGCACCCAAGTGTCTGACTCCAAACCACAGATTTCTACCAAAGCAGCACTGGAGGACACAGATGTGATATTTTGTGCTGGGTTGTGGTAACAGCACATAGGTGTTTGTGACCTAAGTAGCCTGGAAAATGTCTTTACTGAAGCACGTTATTCACCAAACTTGCACCCAATGCCTATTAGAGACTGGGCTCCAACCAAGTCCTGATCCTGAGGGTCTCAGCCCAGTGCAGGTGGCAGAGACCCTCTGAACCTCCCACGAGTGCAATGACAGGCCATGAACGAGGCACCACTGGGTCCAAAGGAGACAGCTCTTCCCTCTGTCTGGAAAGGTTAGGGAAGATTTCCCAGAGGGGAAGACATTTGAGCGGAGACTTGAAGGTGAAGAATGAGGAGGATTTTATCATGTGCAGGAGGTTTGGGGCTGGGAGGGGAGGACAAATCAAGCAGAGGAAATTGCCAGTGCAAGAGTGTGTGTGTGTGAGAGAGAGAGAGAAACAGAGACAGAGCGACGCACAGAGACAGAGAGACACAGCAATAGAGAGAGACAGAGCGGCACAGAGACAGAGAGACAGAAATGCAGAGAGACAGACAGAGACACAGAAATGCAGAGAGACAGATAGAGAGGCACAGAGACAAAGAGATACAGAAATAGAAAAAGAGACAGAGTTAGACAGAGAGAAAGACACAGAGAGAGACAGAGAGACACAGGGGCATGAGAGAGAAAAGACAGAAGGGAAGCCACGTACGCAGCGGCAGAAGAAAGTGAGAGACAGAGAAGGGGACAAGGAGTGAGGACTCCAGAAGCTCTGGACTAGGAGGGAGTGGAGGCCTGAGGAAGGTGCGTCCGCGCTGCATCGAGAGCACTGAGTGTAGAGCACAGCGGGGGAGGAGGGCCCCGGGAAGGTGGGGGTGACCGCCTGGGGTGCGTCCTGCATGGCTAGGAACCAACTGTGCAAATGTGGGGCAAGTGTCTCAGCTCCTCTGGTACCACTTTCCTATCTAGTAACAGAGTTAGGTCTGATTATTTCTGGGTCTCTCAACATTCCAGATGGGCTGGTGCTAGCTGCTCTCGGAGCTTCCCCACTGTGTTGGTGTGACTGCCCCAGGACGGACATCGCTGCTCTTCCGCTCCTGGCCCCTCCAGTGTGTGCTGAAGGCTGAGGAAGGCACTCTGGAGATGCCGGCTCCCCAGCCATCAAGCCCAGGAGGCCCCATTCCATGGAGCCCCCAGGGCCGGCAGCAAAGCCTGGGGCTGGCAAGGGGAGCAGGTGTGTTTGCAGATTGGGTGGAGGCTGGCTCCCTGTGGCGCTCCTCTCCTCTCCCTCCACTCTCTCTCGTCTTGAAAGACCATCTCACAATCCAACTGTAGGACACACTTGCGCTCAGGAGCTCATCAACTGAGGTGCCTCAAACGTGAAAAACTGGAAACGAGCTGAACACCTGCCCATAGAGGATGGCTGAGTAAATGATATGCATCCATATGTGTTACATTTTGGAGTCATTAAAAAAACACGTTTATGAAATGTTAATGGTCTGGGAAAATGCTCATAACAAAATGTTAGGGCAAAAAACAGTTTCTACTTTCTGGTTTTCAAACTAGGAATATAAGTTAATCATTCATAATCAAATTCAAAAAGCAATAAAAAATAAAAATTTGAGATTGTTTGATAACCATCATCTATGTGTATCTGCATATGTAGACCTGTGTGTGTCTGTGTGCATATGAATAAAAGGAAATATACCAAAATGCTAACAGATGTTATCTCCAGGAGGGAGAATTTTGGATAATCGTTATTTTATTTATATTTTTCGGTATTTACACATTTTTATAGTGAGCATGGATTAATTTTTATTCTGAAAATAGAAAAATATATATGAACTAACGAATGGTTATTGGCATCACTTCAGATGGGACCATGAGGCCGTGCCGTGAGCTCTGTGTTGGGTGGTGATATCTTTGGCTTAAGGCAGCCTCTGGTTGGGTGAGCACAGACATTCTGATATGTCGGCTTTCTGGGTGTTTGATACCTGGAGATGCCTCTGAGCCAACTGGGGCCCATACAAATCGTTCCATCTGCCCAAAGTGGTGCTGGCATGCCCTGTACCACCACCAGGAGCAGGGCCTCATGGGAGGCATTTAGGTCCTGGGGGCTCCACCTTTATGAATGGGTTCATGATGTTATAAAAGGGCTGGAGTGAGTTTGGTCCTCTTTGCCCTTTCACCCTCCAGAGAAGGCAGCGTTTTCAAGGCACCGTCTTGGAAGCAGAGAGCAGTTCTCACCAGACACTGAACTGCAGCCCTTTGGCCTTGGACTTCCCAGCCTCCAGAATGGTGAGAAATAAGTTTCTGTTCTTTACATTAGTTTTTCTTTTTTTACTTTTTTTTTTTTGAGATGGAGTCTCGCTCTATCGCCCAGACTGGAGTGCGGCAGTGCAATCTCGGCTCAGTGTGACTTTCGCCTCTTGGGCTCAAGTGATTCTCCCGCCTCAGCCTCCTGAGTAGCTGGGACTACAGGCCCACACCACCACACCTGGCTAATTTTTGTATTTTTAGTAGAGATGGGGTTTCACCACGTTGGCCAGGCTGTTCTCAAACTCCTGACCTCAAGAGATCCGCCCACCTCGGCCTCCCAAAGTGCTGAGATTACAGGCGTGAGCCACTGCGCACAGCCGGTTTCTGTTCTTTATAAATTACTCAGTCTGTGATTCTCTGTTGTAGAATTGACTGAGACAGTCAAAGGCATTTGTTTTACAATTCATGTGTCTGCATCCTTTCCCAGGTCCTGAGGCTGAGGATGAAGATGAGGCCCCTACCCAGAGCTGGGAGAGGTGGAGCTGCATGAAGGTGCCACGTTGTGAAGCAAAACCTTAATATCTCATCCCCTTATCTTTCAGGGGATTCTGTCCTGGGAAGTGGCTCCCAAGAAATTCCTGGTGGATTGTGGGTGTTCTGAGGGTGAAGAGTGAAGGAGGAAGATAAAAAGGAGCAGCCGCAGCTTTCCAGTGTAGCCCCTTCTGCTCTGCCCCGCTGCCCAGACACCTGGCGTTGGGCATCAATGGAGCACGAACACTGTTCTCTAGGCACATCCATTCCGGGACCATTCTCACATCCTGAGGATAAATTTCTACAACACTCATGCTGTGCTCTCCCTGAAAATTTTTTGAGCCATCTCTCTGTTTTGAGCCATTATAATGATTCAAGTAGAGACTTCAGAGAAATACTGCCTCTCGTGAAAAAGTCTCAGTAAATACACTCCTCAAAATTTTCATTCTTAATATATCAGTAGCTTTTCAGTTCATTATAGTGTTATTAGTCAGTCTTCATAAAAGTGCTATGCATCTTTATTAAAAATGGAAGTTCACATCATTTTATGTTCCCATAAAAATGGGTGGTGGTAGCTTTGATTAATTTCTTCACATACAGTGAACTTTACAGCAAATTGGACAGTGTAATTCAATTCCTATTTCTGCAGATTTTTTTGTTGGTAGAAAATTGATATCATTCATATGTAATCATATTGCCTTTGCAAGAGATATTTAAGAAATAATATCCTGAGGTAATGATCGCGTGGCTTAATTATTAATACCGTACTTTCACATGTGGAGTGCACATTCCTTTTATCAAGCTTGACTTCTATCAGAAAATATTTCTTCAGTTCAGATTCAGCTGTGTGTGCCACCGACGTGCACACGAGTGTGTGTGCTGGCACTTTAAAATTGTTTCTTTTCTTAACGGCTTAAGCGTCATTTCAAGGGTAATCATTGGTTTGAAGAGGTCTAACAACCTAACTATAAAGTCCAAGCCAGAGGGAAACTTGAAAAATAAGGACCAAAATTCAAAGGGTCCCCACCCACCAGCTACTCCCCAGATGCCAAGCAAATCTACTGGGTCTCTTTCGAATGAAACAATTGCAGACCAGAAAAAGTTGATCAGGCTTTGGATGCTGTATTTGGGCTCTCCAGAGAAGCAAAATGTGTGTGTGTGTGTGTGTGTGTGTGTGTGTGGAGAGAGAGAGAGAGGTTTTTTAAAGTTACTTTTTTTTAGACGGAGTCTTCCTCTGTTGTCCAGGCTGGAGTGCAATGGTGCAACCTTGGCTCATTGTAACCTCCGCCTCCCAGGTTCAAGCTTCAGCCTCCTGAGGAGCTGGGATTACAGGTGTGCACCACCACGCCCAGCTAATTTTTGTATTTTTAGTAGAGATGGGGTTTCACCATATTGGCCAGGCTGTTCTTGAACTCCTGGCTGCAAGTGATCCACCCACCTCAGCCTCCCAAAGTGCTGGAATTACAGGCATGAGCCACCGCGTCCAGCCGAGAGATTTTAAGGAATTGGCTCACATGACGGATGAGGCTGGCAGGTCTGAAATCTGCAGGACAGGTGAGAGTCAGGGAAGAGCTGATGTCATCATCTAGCGTCCAAAGGCTCTCTGGCTGCCTGGAGCAGGATTCCTACCGTGGGTCATGCTGCAATCCCAGCACCTTGGGAGGCTGAAGCTGGAGGACTGCTTGAAGCCAGGAGCTCAAGACTAGCCTGGGCAACAGAGCAAGACCCTGTCTCTAAAAAATTTTTAATTTTTTTTTTTTTAAGAATTCCTTCTCCAGAAACCTTTGCCTTTGCTTGGAAGACCTTCATCTGATGGGACGGGGCTCACACACGTGATAGAAGGTCATCTGCTTTACTCGAAGTCCACTGATTAGATGCTCATCACATGGAAAAACACCTGCACAGCAACATCTGGACTAGGGTTTGGCCGTCAGCTGGGTGCCATGGCCGAGCCGAGTCGACAGGTGAAGTCAACCCTCTCAGGTGTTCTGTGAGTGCTGCCTGGGCCATCCTTGTCACATGCCCCTCTTCTCAAGGAGGGAGGCCCCATGAGTGCTCCCGACAGCCCCATCCCATCGCCCTGGCACAGGCTTGCCCTCTCAGGAATACGTGGTCCCCAGCACTCCTCCCAGGCCACTCTCCACCCTGACTCCTGAGGCATTCCAGCTACTTCCGCTCCTGAGATCTCTTTCCGGGTTTGCCGTCAGTCCTTCCCTGAGGACGTCGCTGCCTTGTGGCCATGGACATCCTGCTGGGTTGGTGCAATTAGGGTCCGCTGGCATGCATTTGGCAGTGACTAGGAGCCCCGGTTCTGGCCGACACGTGCGTCCAGAGCCTAGCTGGGGCTCATCTTGAGGCTGGGATGAGAGAAGGAGCTGGGCCTTCTCCCAGGCAGCAGGCTCTGGTCCCTCTGAGCATGTCTGGTGGCCCTGGGCTGCTCTGTGGCTGCTGTGGGGGCCAGGAGCCTCGCAGGGCTTGGCACCTAGGAGCTGGATTCCAACCGAAAGGCAGCCAGGCGGTGAGCACATCCGTGTGCTCCTGGCTGCAGCTGACAGAGTCAAGAACGCATCGCGGGACCTGGAAAATTCATGAATAAAACACAGCTTTGGGGAATAAAACACAGCTTTGGGGAAAAGATAGATTGATGAACTACACCGCTGTGAAGCCCACCTTCCTGCCCCTCTTCTTCCAGATAGTGTTGTGGGATTTGAGGCTCCTATGCCAGGTGGTGGCTGAACGCCTGGCTCAGGAAGAAAGGGAAAGAAACATTGCCTGAGGAAAAGGGGGTGGAGCCCAACATGGGGGTCCTTGTTCCATCGCAAACTCTTCACTAAGGAAGAAAACTGATATGCGCAAGGGCCAAGACAATGGTGTGTGACACACTCACCTGTGTGTGCATGTGTGCCCACACACATATGGCTGGACACACCCACAGACACAAAGACACACATGTAAACACACACAGACACACAGAGACAGAGACACACGTGAACACACAAAGACATACATGATACATAGAGACATATGGACATACACACAGACACCCATACACATGGACACACCTGCAGACGCACACATGAATACACACAGACACACACAAGAACAGACACATACCCACAGAGACACAGCCATGGACACCCACACACACACATTAATTCACACTCACACCCCATACACATCCACATACCAACTCACACAATACACACGCGCACAGACACACACAGGCACAGCCACCTACCCCCCCCCCCATTCTCAGCCACACGCTCACACACTGATTCACACGCACAGGCTGCATGCTGTTTGCTGGGTGCACAGTCGGTGCCCACCTCCCCCAGCTTTCTCTGCAGGAGGCCCTGGGCAGCATCCCCGGGCTGTGGGGAGAGCACCCCGTGCAGACCCCCTGCCTGTGGAGATACGGCCCTGCAGGGTGCCGTGTGCCCTGATGCAGTGCCAGGCTGTGCCGTTCCTCTGGGTCCCAGGGGAGCTCCCCAGGCAGCAGTGCAGGCAGCATGGCCTGCTCCCAGCACACACGCTGCTCCCTTCAGGGGTGGGATGGCTTTTCCAGAGCACATGTGGAGTCCAAGCCAAGTGAAGCCCCTCTGTGCTGGCACTGTCTAGCCTCTGACCCTGGCCGACACAGGTAAGGGCAGTACCCCCATACCTGTGCCCCCCGAGCATGCTCCTGACCCTGGGAGCAGAGCCAGTAGTGGCCAGGTGATGGCTTTGGTGCGCTGATGACCGTGGTTTCCATCTGGAGCCTTCACGAGATGACTGTCATCCCTCCCGCACAGCCCCAGCCCTGGCCCCGGCCCCCCGGACACCACCTTCCCCTGGGCCCTGTGCTGGCTGCATCCTGGAGGATGCTGAGCTCCCACGCTCTGCAGAGACCTAAGAGAACCACCCACCCTAGACGTTCTCCTTTAATTAAAGCAACACACCAAATAGAGGTTCTGCTGAATAGCAACCCCCCTTCCCGTCTTAGAGCTCCTGCCATGCAGTCTTCGCACAGTATTTAGGTCTATGGTTGGAGCCTCAAATTGAGAGAAAAAAGGATGACCAGCTTTTCTTAAATCACAATCGAAACTTGCTTGCAAGGAGCTGAACTACAGGCAGTGTTACCTGCGGCTTCTCAACACGGGTGCTTTGTCCTTGAGCATCTAGACAATTGAGCAAGAGCTTTCTGGAACTTCCCCAAGGAGAGGGAACCAGGCAAAGGAAGAAGGATTTGAAATCAACAGGTCAGGCGATAGTGTGTGGGCTCTGCGCGGGAGGGGAAGATGTTTCTGGTTGTGAGAGGTCAGCCGCGTGCACACAAGGAGCAGAGGACTTGAGCATGACAATGCCATCTCTCCAGCTAATCGGGGAAAAGTCCAGAAGGAGATGAGCTTCTGGGACTAAAGGCACATGAAAGGCATATTGCAGGGAAGGGGAGCACCTGTGGGGCCTAACAGTCCCAGAGAGTGCCCATCCCACGGGGACCCACACGGCTGTGGTGTCCTTCAGTGGGCGTCAGCCTCCTGCAGACCCCATGGGTAGACACTGCCACTCCCACTCACAGGTGAAGACGCTGACCCTCAGAGAGACCGAGTGACCTCACATGTGGGACCGAGGCTCAGCGACCATGCTGGGATCTACCCCTGAGCAGCCGGGATCTTTTGGGGAAGATGAACTCTTCTAGGGACAATAAAACATGAACAAAATTTTGTGTCTCCATATAGTTTGGACGGATCAAAAGATGTCTGGAATATGAGCATGTGTACTTGCTTTCTGTTTGAAACACACGACCACATCCTCCACGACATCAGCATGAAGAGGGACCAGCCGCGGTCCCCAGGGCCAGCCCGGGAGAGGTACCTTTGGGACGGTTTCCCTCCGGGGAACCGGTGTGAGGCAATACCGCCTGGAGAAAAGGATAAAGGGGCCTCGCCTCAGGGCACAGCAGCCAAGAAAGTCCCCTCACATCCTCCGCAGCTCTGCTCTCAAGAAGAGTCAGGAAACCTCCAGGAATTGCCGCCTCGGGTGATTTCAGCTGTTCCGCGCTCCAGCTGGGACTGGCTACAAACCTCAGCAAATGCGAGGGGAGTGGCTTTAACCTCGGGCTCTGTGCCTATCGTTTCCACCTGAAACAGAATTGACTTCATCACAGCAGCCAAACAAAGACAGCTCTGAGTTATACTGTAATTCACAGCGGGAGATTTATGAATATTATTTTCCTGTAAAATCTAGCATTTTTCTCGTTGCTACTTGCAACCTGTAAGTGGTATAAAGCTGTGCACCTAGCAGGATGCCGCGCTGCCTGTGCGCGGGGTGCCCACGTGGGTACACAGCCCCCATAAATTGTGCCTTTGTGTTTAACTTGTCTAATCAGCTCTCCATATCAAAACTTCATAAGTGGTTGCTTCTCATTTAAAGGTCTAGTAAAACCGCAATTACTATGGCTGTAAGATGCCTTGTTCCGAAAAGTGCATTAAATAGTTTTATAGATGTGGTTGGAAACACTTGTGCAGTTGTGTTTGCGAAAGCGAATGAGTTCATTAATAATGGGATCCTGAGACAGAAAAATAAGTTGGGAGCTGTGAAAACCACTTGGGCCTTTGAAGCTCGCTCTTGGATGTAATGTTTGATGTTGGGACAATTGTTTCTACTTAATTAAAAGAAATTGAGGTGTAACCTTAGTCAGCTTAACAGACCAGTGGCATTTTGGCTGTAGCCTTTGGAGCAAAAGTCTGGATGAGAAAGAAAAGCCAAGGGTTTCCTCTGAAAATAAAAGACGGAGAGCCTGCCTCTCCGGGACGCTCTGGGGTGGCGTGGTCTCCAGGTTCTTCCTGCATGACTTTGGAAAAGAGGTGATGTCCCAACAAGGACGCATCCTCGTCTCCCGCCCCTGCGTTTGAGCTCCAGCAGGCTGGTCCAACTTCACACATTTAGACTGGAGACGCAGGATGTCTTTGAACACGGATGAAGAGGGTCCCAGAGCCCAGAGCTCCATCTCTCCATCCGCATAGATGCTGCCGGCCACACAGGCACATTTCCAAAGTGCATTTTTTGAAAAATGAAATCTCAGATTTGCTGTAAATTCAGGCCAGGAAGGATCTAGCAGATGGGCAATGTGTAAGTTACAAACCTAAGGGAAGCTTTTGCATTTACAAAAAAAAAGAAAAGAAAAAGAAAAAAGAAAAAAAAACACTCTTAAATTGCAGCTCTTAAAATAAAGGAAGATTTTCTGTTTTCCATAGTGACTCACTAAACCTTTATTTAGACAGTTGGTAAAAACACCACATCACATATTTCACATGTTTTTTTTTTTTTTTTTTTTTTCCAATGCTGCAGTTTAGTTTAAAACAGTATCATGTTTTTTCTTCTAGAGGGAAGCAGAAATCTACAGTACGGCATTTTTGCCTTTTTAAAAAATGAAACCGAAATGTATTTTGGAATGGTTAATATTCCCAGTCAGACCCACAGCACAGCCCCCTCTGGTGCACATATTAAGGAGAAGGATTAGGACTGTTACGGGTTTTTGTTCATTTGCTGTTCAACAGTTCCCAGAGATGAATTTTAATGCTCATTCAAAAGTACAACAAAAACATAATGATTTGAAATCCATCATCTCACTGTCCCAGCAGTTTTTCTTGCTGTTGTTCTCGCCAGGTTCAGGTTAGCTGGATGATGGCAGAGGAAAGCTGGATTCCCGCGACGCTGCGAAGTGAATCCACCGCGGCCCAGTGCAAGAGGCCAGCATGGGAACTGTCCTTCCGAAGCGAGGTGCTCCCAGGACCCAGAAAAGGAGATCAGAGGAGGTCAGATCAGGCCAGAAGCTCTGAGCAAGGAGATGTGTGCAGGGAACTGCACCTAGGCTCCCAGAGTCCCGGGATCCCTCTGACACCAGAGCATCACACCAATTACAAGGAAGTCCTCATGCACATATGTGAAGGACACACACAGGCACACACTTACATACACATATGTACACATGCATACACAAACACATATACAAATACGCATGCACACACACGGACACATACACGTGGATACCACTTACAAGCATGCACACACACAAAGGCACATATACGCAAATTCGTATACACATGTGTACACACATACACAAACACATGTACAAATACACATGCACACACACGGACACATACACATGATACATACACAAGCACACCACTTGCACACACAAAACACACAAGCACATATACACACACTCACATACACAAATGTGTACATGCATCCACAAACACATGTACAAATACATATGCACATATACACACATGGACACACACACAGAAACATACACACACGGACACATACACACAAGCACTCTCACACAAATGGATACACATGCACACAAGCACACCACTTACAAGTACAAACACACAGACACATATACACACATACACACATGTACACACACATCCACAAACATGTACAAATACATATCACATATACACACATGGACACATACACACTTGGACCCATATATACACACACACAGGCACACTCACACATGGACACACACACATACAAGCACACACACGGACACACATGCACACACACAAGCACACACATGGGTACACAAGCACACACGGACACACACAAGCACACATACACACACGCACACATACCCAGCCTAGTCCTCTGCATGCGGCACCAGATGGAGAACCGAACAGCCTCCCAGGTCCTCTCAGGCTTCCCCGCCTCAGCATGCGGGGCAGTCCAGGCCGTGACTTTGAGGAAGGATCCCCAGGCGTCTCCTCACGCTCTTGCATGGCCCACCTGAGATGCAGGTGTGCAGAGAGGACCCTTCTCCTCCTGGTGAGTGCGCTGCTCACTGCTGAGAAGCTGGGTTCAGTGTGTGGGACTAAAGTTCCAGTGTGGAACCCTCCCTCCTGCCACCTAGCTCCTCCCGACTCTCTACTCCTCAACCCACACCAAAGTCCAGAGAAGTTGGCATAAGGTGGGGGTAAGGGGGGCGGTGTGGAGGTGCTGACGAGGCCCACGGGAGGCCCCTCGAGTCCTCTATCCTCTCAGCCTTTCATAGCCTTTGTCCTGCTGGGAAAATGGCTGTGCCCAGCACACAGGACAGACCCCACTCATTGCCAGGGGAAGGGCAGAGAAGTCCACTGTGCTCAGGTGGCCACAGGCCCATCAGGGGCACACAGGCTTCTGGGCACTCTTTCCCCTCCCTCTCTTTCATTCCTGTAAAACTCAGTGACTGTCAATGCTGCAGATTGTCCTCGCAATAGCTACCCTTCCCCTCCACGCAGGGATGTGACATGGACTCCGCAGGGTCCCCCCGTCCTTCTTTCCCTCCCACACTCAGGACACTTTGTGCCCAGCCCCTTCCTCGGCACTCACCACGCATGCCCAATGCCAGAGCTGGAACTGCCGAGACAGAAAGGCTGTCCGCCCACGGTGACACCCCTCCGCCATGGAATGTGTCTGCAGGGGAAAGGGACTTGGGGACAATTCCTATCCTGAAGGAAAATGTTCCCGGGCCTTGGAGAATGGAAATCCTTCGTGGTTCTTGCACAACAGACCCTTTCATCTTGTTTGAGGAAATATTTCCTTGTTATTAGGATCTATCAGAGTTAACTTTCGTGTCTTGATGGGAAAAGGATTGAGGTTACACCTCCATGAAATGTGGCCGTTAAAGGACTTTCAATGATTGGCCGTCGATAATAGCATGTCATTTCCTATTTTCCTTTGGCCAGAAAGCTGGATTTTTGTGTAAATACGGTAGTCCTGTCAAATGGGAAAGCAGATCCCTTTTTCTCATTCTAGTATTTTCTCTGGGGTTATGAAAACCACAGCATAACCACAATATCAGTGATGGCACTGCCCAGCTTCATGGCACCCTGCCGTGCTGCATGAAGACAGGCTGTGCCTACTGGTTGTCTTTAGGTGGGGTGCAAAGGGACTACAAGAGGCTGTGGAAACACACAGCGCTCGCACTTCCTTCTGGGATGCCGACATGTTACATCTGGGAGCCTGCACACCTCCACCTTAGCGTTTCCATCAAACAAAATGCACGTTTCCGAGGCAGGAGAGCTGGCCAGCCCCCCCGTCTTACACTCACATCCCTGGACAGTGGCGCTGAGCAGGTGTTCTGCACCCAGGCCCCGCTACGGCTGGTTTCCTTGAAGATCACCAGGTGGGCTGCAGTTCCTAAGTGACACTTTCAGATGGACGCAGGCCATGATCTCACATTTACCAGCATGATAATGACATCGGGTGCTAGCCCTGCGGGTAAGATGCCTACAGGGAAGGATCTAGAATTTTATTTCTCCGTCTAACCTGGGTTCAGGGGGTTGGTGGTCTGGGATTCGGCTGCACTGTGGCCTGTGGTGCAGCTGGAATGGCAGGTGTCCTCACAGGCAGCAGGTCTGCCCCTCCCCGGTGTTAATAGACCTGAGACGTTTCACTTCCACTATGTCAAAAGCTGTTGGTTGTACAAGGCTCTGGCGTGCACTGAAGTCCTAACATTTTTCGTCTAGGAAATGAGTGTCATGCTCAGTGTGGAATGCACAGGCCTGAGGGCGGGAAAGACATGCCACAAGGAATGGGCCTCTCCCCTTACAAAGGTCGCCGCGGCCCGCTTTGTACAGGCACAGAGGCCCTGTCAGTCACGGCCACCTGTCCCTGGTGTGGGGCTCTGCGCATGACAGCCTGGTCAGGCAAGGGAGTACCCACCCACCAGGGAGGCCCGAGGGAGGCCCAGGGGAGGCCCCGGGGAGGCTGCGACTCCTGCTGGGGCCTGGGGCTAGCAAGGGGCTGGCGAGGGGCTGGTGCCAGGAGGTGGCCTCCCCGAGGCGATCATATCTTCCCTAGGTGGATGGCTGCGGACAGCCTCAGCACAGAGGCCACTGGCCAGTCAGCTCCTGCTGCCAGTGTCCTACACAGCCCCTGCTCCTGGCTCCATCCTGAACCCACGGGCTGAGCCAAAGCAGCCAAACAAGGGAGCTGGCGATGAGGGACTGCAGGGCGGTGAGGGGCCCAGGTGGGGTCCAGTGGCCACTGCCACCTGTGAGCCCGGAGCTGGGAAGTTCCTGGGGTCAGAAACAGACTGCACACCTCCCTCCCGGCGCAGGTCTCGGCCTCCCTCCAGCCCACACCCTCACCCACCTGCAAGGACTGGAGAGGTGCCCCATGAGCTGGGTGCCAGTGCACACTCACACTCACACACTCACGCAAATGCATGCTCAAACTTGCACACTCACGCAAATGCACACTCACTCTCACACAAACGCACGCTCACACTTGCACACTCACGCAAATGCACACTCACACTTACACAGTCATGCATGTAATTCAGGCTCATATAAAGTCCACACCCGCAAACACAAAACACACTCGAGATTCACAGACACAGGATCCACAGAATTCACACTCAGGGTCCACACCCGCAAACAAAACACACTCACGATTCACAAACACACAGGATTCACACTTACCAGGGTCTACACCCACAAACACACAGGATTCACACTCACACAGGGTCCGCACTCACAAACACAAAACACAGGATGCTCACACAGGATCCACACACACACGATTCATGCATTGGATCCACACACTCGATCCACACTCACAAACATGCTCATGAGTCACATCACATTCACTCACAAAACCAAACATGCTTCACACCCAGTTCACACTCACACCTGCTTCACACTCACACAGCCACACAACCTACACACGCAAGCACACTCACACATCCAGGTCACCTGGTAACTGAGACTGCCAGCGGAGAGCCCCACGGTGGGTCAGCACTGGGAACCCCGCGCCTTCCCACCCAGGCCGGCGTCCTTCCTGGGGCTGGGTGAGTGGTCCCTGCGCTAGTTTCATTGCTGTGATTGGGAAAAGCGGTTCATTTCCCTCCACTGGGGCGCAGCAGCGCAAGGACAGAGCAGCCCCTTGGGTTCACCCGTGACGATCTCAGTAAGAAAACATGGAGGCGGCCTGCAGAGGGAGGAGGAACAGGGTGCTGTACTGAGATGGAAGGAGAGGGCGCCTGAGCTCTGCCACCGGGTTTGCGTCTGGCCTGGAGTTGACTTGGCCCCTCACTTCTCTGGCTCCAGCTCCGGGAGGGCCCTGCTAGTGGCCCAGGACTCCCTGGTGCAGCAGCTCCTTCTGTGCAGGTGGGGATGGGACCAGACCAGTCAGCTGCCCTCCCAGCCATGATGGGCGCCTGACTCCGCTGCTGACTGCCGAGAGGTGCTGCCTGCCTCCGGCGGGAGGACGCTGGTCGGGAGCCCCTGCCCGACTGCCCTGCCATGCCTGGTGTGCTGCAGATGGGGTGGGGGCCAGGAGTCAGGCAGGCAGGCGTCGAGAGAGAGGCTCCCGCAGCCGGCCACGCGGAGCCTGGCCCAGCAGGGACGTTGGTCCAGCCTGGCCCTCCCAGGTCAACCCAGGGATTTATGCTCCGCCCCGGCTCTGCAAGCCCTTTGTGAGTCCCTGGTGGCCAGCTCAGAATGACCAAACCAGGGCAGGCTTTTTATGGTCATTCCTTTACCACACATGACATAAACCACCCGGGAGCCCCAGTGAACGGCAGGTAAGAAAGAAACAGGCTGACCTGGGGGTTGCCAGCCTGCAGTGGGACTGCCCAAGACCCGCTTCTCAGGGCATATATTAGCACAGCATCTGTTCTCAGATGGCCCTTCTTAATCACCGCGACTCGAAAGCGAGGATCTGGGAATCCAGCCGAGGGAGGAGGGCCTGTGAGCTGCAGGCTCTGCCCGGGACCGGGTGCATTCTGCCTGGTCGTGCTCCCAGCCTCCCTGTCCTCCCCTCCCTCCCGCTCTCCAAATGCTCTGAGTGCAGTGGGGAAAGCTGGGCGTGGCTCAGACCCCTCCCACGTGTGTGGCTGTGCACTGTGCCCATCACTCCCATCTTTAAAATGAGGCACATGCCAGCACCTTACAGGCTTGCTGGCATAAGGCTTAGAAAAAAATGAATGCAAACTTGTGAAATAGCAGCACCACCGCTCCCGATCTTCTCTCCTACTTATTTGGGAGCGCCAAGGCCCGTGAGTGGCCACGTGCATCCAGTAATCGCTTCTCTTCATTGTTAATGTTTAAAAATCGTGCTACCCTTTCCCTCAGTCCTCTCTGGGCACCCTCCCCTCTGTCGTAAAGCGTGGAGAAGGCCAAAGGGCCCCCTTGTGCACCGAGTGCAGGCGCAGGCCCTGGAGTGATGGACAGATCCCTCCAGTGATTACTGGGAGGAATCCAGTGACCTTTCCAGAACCAGCTCTGGCCACGTGGGCGTACCTGTGTCACGGAATGAGCCCCACAGTTCTTGTCTGACTCACTTCTGCCCATTTATTATTTCTGCCTCCTAATGACTGATCACTGGGAAAGAACAAATGCAAAGATGTTTTTAAAGCACTAATCCTAGTTCTCAATAGAGCGTAAACAGTCTTGCTGGTAGGACAGGGTTTTGCAAAATTTTCTCTTTTATGACCCTGACTATCCCTATGGAACCTCCTCCTGTTCGTACAACAGACCATCCCTTTTCTAGGTTGCTCATATTCCATTGCATTTTCCAGGAGCTAGCGACCTCCCCATCCTTGTCAAGCTGGGAACCTAGAGCCAGTGGAGGGTCAGCTCCCACACTCACCACCCAGCTCGCGGCCCGTACCTGTGAGAGTTCCGGCTGCTCTCAAGGTGTACCCGATTTGAACCCCATAGGTTCACTGGATGGATCCTTGGCCAGCAACAATCCACCCGAGAGTGTGACCCTCTCTTTCCCTGGCATAAAGGGGCTGTCTTTTTTCATTGGATGCCACTGATAAGGACTGGACGTGGGGAGAAGACGAAGAAAAGGTAAAGAATTGGGAGACAACTTCATTTAGTTTTCTTTTTCCTTTCTAAGCTCATCTGATTTTAAAACTAACAACAGGGAACAAATGAATTTGGTAAATGAAATTTGTTTCACCTCCATGCCATGGTGATTTATAATTTGGAGGAAAAGAGGAAGCAAGGAAAGAAGAGTAGGATGGAAGTTATGAATGTGTTGGAGAACAGTGGGAGGGAAAACTTGTGGAGGAAGAAAGGGAGAGAAAAAGAGAGACAGCTCCAGAGAGTAAAGGAGGAGGGAAAATAAAGAGGAATAAAGAATCAAAAACCTAAGGTTGACAAGAAGCAAAAGAGCTTTCATCAGGAAATATAAACAATATGGTGTGTCGAGGGGTGGATGGCCATGTGACAAGGCAGGCCCAGCCATGACGTTGTGAGAGCTGACGATCACCTGGCAGTCATGGCATTTTTGTCTTCTTTTGTGCGGGTTTGAAAATTATCCATTGAAAAAAGAAGAAAAATCTTGTCTTATGAGGTTAGGAAGCCATCTCCAAAATACCGCCCTGACTTCTGACATCATCTACAGAGATTCGGGCTTTCCAGGCCCTCCCTCAGGTCTGATCATTGCTAGAAAGGCTCGCGGAACTCACAGGAAGCCATTAGAGCCACAGCACTTCAGCCTACAATCAGCCCAGGGAAGAGAGGCGTTGGACAGGGTACCCAGAGATGAGGCACGAGCTTCCCGTTGTTTCGCGGGGTTGGGGACAGCAGGACTCCGCTGGATGTGGGCGTGACAACCCACACGGAAGCTCCCCCAAGCCTCAGTACCCGGGGTTTTCAATGGGACTCAATCACGTGGGTGTGGCCGCCTGTGCTGCCTGTGACTTGTAGACTCCAGCCCCTCCGCAGGTAGAACAGATGCTGCGGGGCCCAGAGCCCCCACTACAGGCTCCCAAGTTCACCAAGACACTTCTCCTGGACATCATCTCCTAGGAGGCAAGGACAGAGCTAGACATTTTGGGTCAGCTTAATTCTTTACTATACAAGTATGGTGAATTCTAAACTATGCTCCAAAGAAATGCCTGCAGATCTTCAGCTGGAGCTGAGAGCAAGGCCTCGGGGCCGGGTTCTCAGCCTTCTACATGACTACAATGGAAGCAGCTTTTAAAAATCTACATTTCAAAGCAAACTTCCCAAATGTTGTGTGTTGAAATGTTATTTGTGCCCACCCCCTAATTCATATTTTGAAGTCCTAACCCCCACTACTTCAGAATGTGAGCTTATTTGGAAATAGGGTCATTGCAGACATAATTCATGAAGATGAGGTCACCGGGGTGGTTCTTAATCCAATAGGACTGCGTCCTCATTATAAATGGGAAATTCGACAGACAGGCGCACAGGGATATGCAGGCAAAGATGAAGGCAGAGGCCACGATGATGCTTCCACGAGCCAAGGAAGGCCCGGCTGCCGGCAACCAAAGAAGGCCTGGCTGCCGGCAACCCCCAGCAGCTGGGAGAGAGGCCTGGAGCAGCTTCTCCCTCCTGCCCTCGGAAGGAACCAGCCCTGCCGACACCTTGTCCTCCAGAGCTGTGAGAGAGTGCTGTCTGCTGTTTAACACATTCTGTTTGTGGCTCTTCGTCCTGTCAGTCCTAGGACACTAATACACCAAGCCACATGTGACTTGAATGAAGAAGGCTGTGGCTATAAAGAGACGTTTGAAAATCACTGATCTAGACGATTTCTTCCATTTGTAGATGAGGAAATTAATACCCATAAATGAAGAGGGCAGTGACAGGGAGAGGCAAGAAAGATCACCAGGGAGAGATGCTGAGCAGGAACGTTGCTGTGTTCTCGGCTTCACTGAGGCACCAGCCTGATGTAACCTTTTGCCAATGATCTTAGAAACTATAATCCGGCAGGGTGCTGTGCTCACACCTGTAGTCCCAGCACTTTGGGAGGCCGAGGCACGCAGATTATTGAGGCCAGGAGTTCGAGACCAGCCTGGCCAATGTGGTGAAAGCCCATCTCTACTAAAAATATAAAGATTAGCCAGGCAGGGTGGCAGGCACCTGTAATCCCAGCTACTTGGGAGGCTGAGACAGGACAATCGCTTGAACCCAGAAGGCGGAGGTTGCAGTGAGCTGAGATTATGCCACCACACTGCAGCCTGGGTGACAGAGTGAGAAGAAAGAAAAGGAAAGAAAGAGAGAAAGAGAGAGAGAAAGAAAGAAAGAAAGAAAGAAAGAAAGAAAGAAAGAAAGAAAGAAAGAAAGAAAAAGAAAGAGAGAAAGGAAGGAAAGGAAAAAGGAAAGAAAGGAAAGAAAGAAAGGAAAGAAGGAAGGAAAGGAAAGAAACTGTAATCCACTGACTGACTACACGCCCCTCTGCTCCTTACCCATCAGCTCTCAGATGCTAAGCAGCACCCGTGCAGGCAGTGCAAGGAAATCCTGGTGAGCAGCAGTGCTTAGAACAGCAATGGGGTGAAGCCTGCGTGAAATCAGGCAGGTTCAGGAATGTCCCCACCCCCACTTCTACTTTGTAGCCCAAGAATGGCAAATCAATGGCAAGTTAAGGGTCGCCTCTGATAGATGGATAAAAGTTACCTGGAGCGATGTGTTAAGAAGGACTGTGAGAGCACATCCTGACACAGCCAGGAGGAACTCTGTGATCAGTGAGTAATGTCTGCCACTGGTGGAAGAGGAAGCCAAAATTTGCCAGAGATCTTTCAGATTGTGGATGAAAATATTCCATGAACTTGAACCAAAAGCCTCCTGCAGTTCAGCAAGGTGTCAGTAGGCTCCCAAAAACAATCTATCGAGGAAGTCAAATTTGGCTGGCGTGGCCAGTCCTGTAACAGATACAGGAAAGGAATGGTGTGCATTTTCCCTCAGCAGCAAATATGACTGAAATGTCCAGATGCACAAGGTGGGCTTGGTTAATGACAACCACCGCAAGGATCCCGCGCCTGCTGTGAGCCGGGAGCTGAATTCGGGGCTTCCCAAGCCTCGCCCGTTTGGTCATCATTCCCATCCTGCAGTGTGCGTTTTCTAGATGAGAAAACCGAGCCTCCGAGTGGCCGCTCCTTACCCAGGTTTGCACAGTTAAGAAAGGGCAGAGGCAGGATTTCTCGGTGATCCCGCAGCTTTGTGCGATATGAGTCATCTGGGATTATAAAATAAATAACTTCTCAGAACTAACATGTAGGGGCTCTCCAAGTACCAAAAGGGGCTCTTTTGGTACTTGGGGGGTTTGTTTTCAGGTTCTGCTACTTTGAAAGTGTCCAGTCATTTGAGTCTGGTGTCAAGTTGATCTTTTCTCTTCCTGTCACAAATGCCGCTTCTATTGATTAAGAGATGACTGTGATGTTTTCTCCCATCCACAAAAGATCTCTGTCCCAGCCCTGAAAGCTGCGGTCCCTCCAGACGTGTGTGAGCAGCGCCCCGGCTCTCCTCTGCTTACCATTCCTACCTCCGTGTCTTGGCCTCAGAAGGACTGCTTTACGGATGACTTTGACTTTCTGTGAGAAGCATTCGTTTAAGCAGCGTCACTTCCCTCCAGGATTCAGACCCAACTGCTCCACCCGCTCTCTGACCACGCCCCTCTGCTGGCTCAACAATGTCTAGGGATCCTCAATGTTTACAGGAGGATTTTATGACTGTGGTCTCCTGCCCCAGCAGGCCCTAGAAGTGCCTCTAGGGGAGGTGACAGTCAAGGAGTCACAGCTCAGAGCCCCCACTGCCAGATACTCCACCCTATTCAGAGAAGCTCTGTATTTCTTCGTTTTTATACCAGGTCTCATCATAAGAGTTATTTTGAAAATAATTTTCCCTCCTTTAAAAAATGTTTCCAGACTGAGCACGGTGGCTCACGCCTGTAATCCCAGCACTTTGGGAGACCGAGGTGGGTGGATCACTTGAGGTCAGGAGTTCAAGACTAGCCTGACCAACATGACAAAACCCCGTCTCTACTAAAAAATACAAAATTAGCTGGACGTGGTGGCACATGCCTATAATCCCAGCTACTCGAGAGGCTGAGGCAGGAGAATCGCTTGAACCCAGGAGGCAGAGGTTGCAGTGAGCTGAGATTGCGCCACTGCACTCCAGCCTGGGCAACAAGAGCGAAACTCTGTCTCCAAAAATAAATAAATAAATAAAAATAAAAAAGGTTTCCAACCCACTAGCTTGATGAATAAAGAAAATCTGGTCAGTCTGGGTAGCCAGGCCACCCCCACACAGGGCTGCCCACGCCACCTTGCCATGGTTCGTCCCTTCTAACTTAGCTGTTTACTGCCCCGAACCCTAGGTTGCACCTGCCTTTGTCAGTGCTCCGTTTTCTCTCTCCACACTGGGTTTTCGACATATCCTGACTTTCCCTAATCATCTCATCTTTGAGACTCAGCGCAGCAGCTATTGTCTTCCTCATAATGCCTTTCCACATGGCCGCAGCTCCAGCTGACTCCTGTCTCTAACCTTCTAAAGCATGACCAACTATAACCCATTGGGCAATGTGGCCCATCACTTGTTTCTGTAAATAAAGTTTTATTGGTACACAGCTGCATCCATGTGCTTATGCACTTTCTATGGCTGCTTTCGTGGTACGATGGTGTTATGCCCAGACTGTTTGTTCCCCAAAGAAGACCACCAGAGTTCAGAGTCAAAGCCAAGTGGCAAGGATCTTTACTACAAGTTCGAACCTGGTCCCTCCTTTACACAGTATACAAGAGGGCCCCGAACAATGCGAGTGTTTGCTTTTTATAGCCCGAAAGTTGCAGGGGAACAAAGAAATTCTTTTGGCTCCTGCGCTTTCAGTAACCTTGAACGGCTGTCTCCTTATCGGAGACTTTCCAGGTGGTGTTTGTACTGGGCTCAGGGAGTTTGAGAGATATATGGTGGTGGGATGGGAGGATGGGATGTGTTTGTGCTAGGCTCAGGGAGTTTTGAGCCCGGGGCTGAGGAATGTGCCCAGCTCCTTTCAATGGCAATGTTGAGTAGCTGTGACAGAGACCCTCTGGCCTGAAAAGTCTAAAATGTCTACTCTCTGGCCTTTTCAAGAAAATCTTGAGCCGTGTTCTAAAGCACTGCGGCATGTGTGCTGCCAGAAACATGCATGTGCTGTCAGATATACAGATAACATCTCCTTAGGGGACTGCAGCCTCCTTTGAGGACAAAACCTGTCCTCCTAACTACTCTCTCCCTCAGTACCAAACACCAACCTTACTACCACAGGCCGTCAATAAATCCTAATTGGTGGACAGACGAATAGATGGATGGCTGTCTAAAGAAGGAAAGCATGCTGCCCTAAACCCTTCCCTTAAGACATGAAGAGAGTTGTTTGGAAAAATCTCCAAACCGAGGCAATTTTTTTTTTTGTTTTGTTTTGTTTTTTGAGACGGAGTCTCACTCTGTTGCCCGGGCTGGAGTGCAGTAGCGAGATCTCGGCTCCCTGCCTCCCGGGTTGACACCATTCTCCTGCCTCAGCCTCCCAAATAGCTGGGACGATAGGCACCCGCCACCATGCCCAGCTAATTTTTTTGTATTTTCAGTAGAGACGGGGTTTCACCGTGTTAGCCAGGATGGTCTCCATCTCCTGACCCAGTGATCTGCCCGCCTCGGCCTCGCAAAGTGCTGGGATTACCGGCGTGAGCCACCACGCCTGTTCCCCAGGCACACTTTTTTACATCCCATGGTATATTTGATGATGGAGACCAAGCCAGTAGATCTTGCAATGTGCTTAAGAGGGATGAGAAATGTATAGTCACATGCTTTTGATAATCATGTACAAATTGAGTTTTGACTTGCATAAAAGTTTAAACAAAGCTTTATCTTCACATTGGATTTATTTTCGTGGGCGGTAACTTAATATTTTAGCATTAAAGGTTGGCAGTGACTCAAAACCAGGTGATCTCAGGACATCTCAGGGTGTTATTTAAGGGCTGCACTGTGTGTCACGTTGTATATGAAATAAATGACCTCTATTTAATTGTAGCTTTAAATTTGGGTTTTTCATATATTGGGTTTTCCTAAAATGAATAACTAAATGGCTATCGAAACAAAAAGAGAAAATCCTATTTTTCACCCAGCAAACTTAAAATATTTATTCTACTTTTAAAATTACAAATGTAGTATTTACAGACATGCGTAACTTCATTTTTTTTTTTTTTTTTTTTTTGGCTTTAACAAACAAGAGGGCGTGCATACTCTTGGGCAGATATAGCTCACTTACTTTCCAAATGAAGTTGCAACAATATCCCACCAACAGCCAACAAACGTAACCATTTTCTGTATCCTTGCAAACAATGGATATTATCACCCTTTTCATCTCTGCCTACCTGCAAAGCAATGTGTGTGTGTTTGTGTGTGTGTGTGTGTAAAACATTAATGTTTATTACAGCCTTAATGAGATTACTCATATTTTTACCTGTTCATTGGCAGTTCATTTTTCCACTGAGCTCTTTGCATTCTTCTTATTGATTTATAGAAGCTCCTTACATAGTATGAATATTAACTCTTTGTAATATGCTGCAAGTATTTTTTGAGTTTGCATTTATGTTGTAACTGTTTTCTTGGCGTTCTTTGCTAGTAGGGATTTAAACTTTTTCTCACTGACTCAATTTGGTGCTATGCTAAGAAAGGCCTTGTCTCTAATATTAAATGTAATTCCCCTTATTTTTTAGTATTTTTTTGATATTTAGATTTATTTTTGTGTGAAGGATAAGAAAGAAATTTTATTTTATACTTTCCAAATGGATATCTAGTTGTCCCCAAATCACTGATTGATAAGCTCATCATTCTTCCCAAGTCGAAGATGTCTTTTTTCAGGATTCTGGGCATTTCTTAGAATTCCGTAGAATAATGGGCATTCTGGTCCATTGTTCCATGTCCATATCCTGAATCTCAGATTCGAGTTTTACAGCTTTCAGGGTTACCGTCACACTCTGAGGCTGCATTGTTGGGGGAGTCTAGAAATTATCCTCCTCATCTTGGAATTGATCACCCCGAGTGAAACGACTAGCTGAGGGTCTCAGGGAGCATTTCAGAGCCAGGACTGGAGCAAGAGTTTCATTTCTTAGGGCAGTTCTCTTTTCTTTTTTTTTTTTTTTTTTTTTTGAGACAGAGTCTCACTCTGTCCCCCAGGCTGGAGTGCGGTGGTGCGATCTCAGCTCACTGCAAGCTCCACCTCCTGGGTTCATGCCATTCTCCTGCCTCAGCCTCCCGAGTAGCTGGGACTACAGGCGCCTGCCATCTCGCCTGGCTAGTTTTTTGTATTTTTTAGTAGAGACGTGGTTTCACCGTGTTAGCCAGGATGGTCTCGATCTCCTGACCTTGTGATCCGCCCGCCTCGGCCTCCCAAAGTGCTGGGATTACAGGCTTGAGCCACCGCGCCCGGCCGGCAGTTCTCTTTTCACACTACTTCCCCTTTGAGCCCTAAATGCCAACATGCACCACGTTTAATGGATTGTACTTTGCAATATGACATCAACGATCATGTACGTAGGGCTCTGATTTCGTTATGAGAAACGGCCTTAATGTTCAGAGAAATGGAATGTTTTTACCAACGTTGTATTTAGACCATGTTTGGTTGAGTCGCACAGAGGTTTCTAGTTTCTGCTTGAGTGACCCAACAGCCATCTGAAGCCTCAGGGCAGGAAGCAGGGACGCTGGCACGTCCCCGTGGACTGTTGAAGGTAACGGAGGCACCATGCACCCAGTCTGGAGTCGTCTCCACCTGCAGATTCCAGCCGTGCCATTTTGCAGGCCCGTCTCACTTGCTGGCCCGTTCCACACACGTGATCCTGGGAGCCGTAATCCTGGGAGCCGTAATCCTGGGAGCCGTGATCCTGGGAGCCGTGATCCTGGGAGCTATAATCCTGGGAGCCGTAATCCTGGGAGCCGTAATCCTGGGAGCTGCAGTGCCTGCCACTGCCTTGGCTTCTGCCTCTGTGGCTGGAAGACACTCCCTGCGAATTTCCCTGCCCAGTTTCCCTTCACCCGAGGCACGAGTAACTGGCTCCCTAGGTGGACACCAGATGCCTACCTGAAAGAGGAGCCCATTGACCCCAGTTCAAACCATTTGAAATGCTGTCACCAAGGTGGATCTGAGTTTGAATATGCGTTTTTGATAGATGGGGTGGGAGGGTGGAGTGAGGGAGCAGCATGGGTCCAGGGTCTCCATTCCCACCAGCCTGGTTGCACAGGATGCCCAGCACCCCCCAGGCAGCCCCTGCAAGTGCACTCAGGACCCTCCATGGCTACCAGCCTTGAGTGACAAGGATGGGCACGCCAGGGACACACCCTGCCCCTTGTCACTTCCCTCAGCAGTCCAACCTTCCCTCCCTTTTCTTCCAGGATAGGGAGTGGAGTTGTAGCAATAAGCGTGAGTTTGTGTGTGTAGCCATAAAGTATGTAGATGCACGTACTCCTTAAAGCCAACAGTGAAAAAGATGAGACCTGCCCCCCGCCCACCCCGCCGGAGCCAGACCTGCAATAGGAGGGCAGCTGGAGCTACAGGCTGTGGGCGGAGCAATGAGCAATGTGCAGAAGAGGATGTTATTCAGAGGGTGGGGGTGTTTCACAGCGTCCCCGGGGCTCACCTCCAGAAGACCTAGACTTAATTCTGGGCTCAGGAACTGTCCTGAAGTGGGTAGCACTTAGCAGGCCGCCTGAGGAGCAGTCTTGGACCCCTCTCGGGAAGCGTGCCCCACGGGTGGCAGATGCAGATGCAGGGCAGCCTGTGCACCACCCTCAGAAAAACCAACGGGCTTTTTTTCTCTTTTTTTCTGACCACTGACTGCAGGTAGGCATGGAAGAGGCAAAATTCAGCGTCATCATCTGCAGACCTTCAGCCTGTGGGCTCCAAGCAAACAGCAGGCTTCATGCACGAGCAATTTGAGGGATCACTGTTTCCATCTCACACGCAGGAACATGCAGCAGCCTCATATTTTGCCTTGGAAGATGTGCAATTACAATGAATAACACAGAACAAGCATGGGAGCCAGGCACTGTGTTAATGCCTGGGTGTGACACACACAGCCCAAACCTGTCCTCCAGGGCTCTCGGTCTAGCTGGGGAGTGGCCCCGTTCAGACTGTATTTATTATCCCGACTGCTTGCTATAGAGGCAAGATAGATGATGGTGTGTGGTCTGGGCAGGGTCATCGCAGGGACACTGTTTTTGCCACACAGAGTCTACCCTCAGGGAAGAAACGGGCTTGGTAAGATGAGGATGTTCTGCTGCGTCCAAGCCCCACGAATGAAGGACATGGTTGGGAGGCTGTGCTGTGCAACGGGGCCCCAGCAGCAACCGGGGATACCTGTCAATTCTGGCCACCAACCTTGGGCCTTTGTGGAAAATGCAAGCTCTACTGTATTAGTCAGTTCTCACACTGCTATAAAGAACTACCTGAGACTGGGTAACTTATAAAGAGAAGAGGTTTAATTGACTCACAGTTCGGCAGGCTGTACAGGAGGCGTGGCTGGGGAGGCCTCAGGAAACTTACAATCATAGCAGAAAGGTGAAGGGGAAGCAGGCATGTCTTCACATGGCACTGAGAGAGAGAGCAAAGGGGGAAGTGCCACACACTTTTAAACAATCTGATCTCGTGAGAACTCACTATCACAAGAACAGCAAGGGGAAGTCCACCCCATCATCCAGTCACCCGCCAGACCCCTTTTCTGACACTAAGGACCACAACTCGAGATGAGATTTGGGTGGGGACACCCCTCTTCTGACACTAAGGACCACAACTCGAGATGAGATTTGGGTGGGGACACCCCTCTTCCGACACTAAGGACCACAACTCGAGATAAGATTTGGGTGGAGCCAAACCACATCACTCCCCTTAGTCAGAGTCTGGGGTGAGGCTGGAAGGAAGCCCCGCTTTGCTGTGTCATCAGAGTGATTCTCTAAATCTGATTCTAAAGAGTCATGGAAGTGGGAAGCCTTTATTTTATTACCTCTAGTGGATGTATGGAAACAACTGCTCTGTGGTTTATGGTTTTGAAAATTACTACATGCTTTACCGTCACCTTGAAATAGAATATTCCATGGTAACTATTATGAGGAGCTTAAAACTATTGGAGGCCTTCAAAATGTGATTGTATCAAAGTCCAGAAATAATTCTAAGGCAGAGAATAAACTACTTTGAAGCCACACTTCTAAAGGATCGTGGATGGTAATATATAAACCACTGAAGTAAAGTTCAAGTGGTGTGTAAATGTCACCAGGTCCGTGATATTAAAAATGCCATTTTATAGCATGCATAGTTTGGGTGGAGTTCATGATTATTAAATCTTGGATAGCACCAGTCAACATGCTCAGAATGTTATTTCCCTGTGTGGGATTGTGTGAGCACATTCTCCGGGCCACTCCACACCCACCCAAGGGCTTGGTGAGCAAAAGCCTCACTGGGTACCAGGCACAGCCACTTTGGCTGTGGGGAGAGTGAGGAAACACTGAAGAAGAGGACGCAAAGGGGCTCCCCAAGGAGCTGACACTGGCTCTTAAGCAAGAAGTCCCAATGGCTGTGTCCAGTCCCTGCCCTGAGCCCAGTGACGTGGCCCCTCTTGACCACACCCTCAATGACGCCCACCCCCAAGCTGATCACTTGGCTATTTTTAAGGCACTCACTTGTTATTTTTGTACAAATGGAACTGACTAATTCATTTTACTTTAATTCAACAAAAATTTATGGCGGACCTGCTCTTTGAGGGGCTGCGTTTGGTCATTGTCATCTATTTATTTCCAAGTGGAAATTTGGTCACGAGGATAGAAACCAGGCTCCATAGGCTGCAATATAATTCTTCTGGCTTTCCCAAAGGGAAATCAAGGCCGTAGTGATTGCTATGGACTGTGTAGTGATTGCTATGGACTGTGTAGCGGTTGCTAAGGGGTGGAAAGCACTGAAGACGTTTTGCAGTATGTGACCAGCCCACGTGTGTGTGTGGTCACTGAATTTAAATGGGCACCAAAATGCAGAAACGCTGCCTGCTGGATTCAATGATCAGGACAGTGTTTTCATTGATTTGGTGGAAATGGGGTGGTCCACAGATTGGCTGGAGCAACTGCAGCCTGAGAACACAAAGGTTGCCATCATCATGCCTGCCCCCAAGAAGATGGGCACTTCAGACAGCCTGCCATGAAAATAGATGCACACATTTCATTCACTGAGCCCTTGCCATGTGCAAAGCAAGTACTGCAGAGGAACGCAAAAGTCAGAGGCACACCTGGCCTCAGGGAGCTCACCGTCGTCCAGGCGAGAAGGTCAGAGACACACCTGGCCTCAGGAAGCTCACTATCATTGAAGTGTGAAGGTCAGAGACACACCTGGCCTCAGGGAGCTCACCGTCATCCAGGCGAGAAGGTCAGAGGCACACCTGGCCTCAGGCAGCTCACCATTGTCCAGGTGAGAAGGTCAGACGCACACCTGGCCCCGGGGTGCTCACCATCATGAGGCGTGAAGGATGAGAACCGCACGAGCCTCCCATGACAGAGGAACCTCTCTTGCTGCAAGGGATGCAGGGTGCAGAGAAGAAACTTGCTGAGGACATGTGGCTTCCACCAAACAACTCCGTGTCTCATCTTCATGCTCCTGGGATTCATTGGGTTGGCATTAAAAGATCCCAAGCAATCCCAAACAGACAAGGCAGGGGAACAGCTGGAAGCTCAGCTCTCAGGATGACTCTACTCAGAGCCCCATGGAAGGACTTTGTGGATTTCAAGCATATATTTTGATGCATATAATTTTTTTTTTTTTTTTTTTTTTTACTATTTTCTAGCAGGCTTCAGAAACAATGAGAAATCTTGAGAAAGGAACTATACATGTTCCTTTGCTGTAAATAAAATGATTGTTTTTCAAGAGTGGCTCACCCTGAACTAACACACCATCATTCCAGGTCCTACCTTCCCGCCCTCCATCCACCCCGGGCATGGCCCTCAACCGGGTAGGTCCAGCCCCTTATAGTGTTCGACTCAGCAGTCTAGACCCTTTCCCTAATAAGGCTGGAATTGCACCGGCCTGTGCTGGTGACATTAAACAGCAGAGCCCCTGAGTCATAAAAAACAGTGGATGGGCTCACAGACGTGTGCCAGGCAGTGTGGTTTAATTTTTCTGACATACCCTGACTTGGAAGGTCACAATTCTAGGTTTCCTTTTTCCCAGAAGAAATGAACATCTCTGGGAAAGTTTGGTGGAAAACCAGCCTGTAGACTCGTGAGAGAGACAGGATTCACTTCTGGCATTCTCGCCTGGCTCAGCCACCTGGAATCAAGGAAGACAGCGCAGTGCTGATCCCACGCCCCTTCCAATGCCCACTTCCTCCCCTGGAGTCATTTCCCAGGAGGAGAGCTGCAGGTCAGGGCCTCTGTCTGCCCGTGGTAGGCACCCACACTCATTCTCATCTGGTTCCTTGTAAGTTTTCCATTGCAAAATTTTCTCAGGATTTGGGGACATGCTGTGCTCGGTTTTCCCAACAACAAAATCAAAGTGCAAAGGTGCCGCTTCAGCAGGTGAGCCGTGGACTTCGCACGAGGGTGACGGTGAACCTGCCTCCAAAATTGCCATGGGTTCAAAGAGGCGCCATTCCTGGCAAAACTGATGACATTTATGAATTTTATTTCTCGTTGCAACCTGATTTTGTTATGGACCTGTACTGACGTCAGTAATAAACAATAATAAGATTGTAAACTATTGCTCTTTATAATAAAATAATGCCTCTTGGCTGTATTATAAATCTAATAGCTATTACATCAGCACTCATAACTATATATCACGCTTACCTTTTAAATATACACAGGGTATTAGATGGCTCAACAGAAGCGGCCAGATTTATTATTACTGCTTAGCCACAGCCTTTATTACGTCACAAATGACTAATAGGTAAAAAATGAAGGGAGATGCAATTACAGAGATGATCTATCCCATGGCTTTGGGGGGCAGGGAGTGGCGCGTGGGTCCTTGCTTCCACCTGTGTTGCCGAGGGCACCTGCTCCATGTCTGCAGGTGCTTCCCGGGGCTGCTCGGAGGCTCACGTGATTCCCCCTGAAGGCTGCAACAGTCACACTGTGCATGTGCGATGCACAATAAACTTCTAAGTAAATGGTTAGTTCTGAAATTTGCTTTAATAAATCATCTCTTCTCATCTGGGCACCTGTGATTTCATCGCCCTTGGGGAATCACCAAACCTCTCATCGGCACTGAAACAGCCCTTAGGTGTGGGACCAGCGCGTTTGTTTACGCTTTCAGTATCTTCATAAAATGAAGGCACAAAAAAATGGGGCAATGATAACCAAGGACCAAAAAAGATGGAGTCAAACATTTCCTTGAATTAATAATAATAATAATAATTAATAATTTATTAACAATATTAATAATTAATATTAATATAATAATATAACAATAAATTAATAATTATTAATAATAAAATAATTAATTAATAAAAATTATTATTGATAATACACTGTGAGTCTCTCTTAGTAGAAATACTGAAATGCTCCACCAACAAGCTCCAAATTACCCCTCTTCACATCCCCCTAGATCTAAACGGGTTGAGCAAGGGGAGGAGAGCATCTTAGTTTTCCAGGAGAAAAAAATCAAAGTGCAGTGACATTGAGAAATCCCTGGATGCTGCCCCTAGAATAGGAAAAACAGGAAGAGCTGCTGGGGTCCGACCCAGACCCACAGACCCCGCCCCATCAAGGCCTCTCCCAGCAGGTGCCCAGCTGCACCTTTACCAGCTCTTCCAGGCGCCTGCAAGGGCTGGAGCAGGTCACACCCTCGGGGGACCCCTGGGGCCAGCAAGGCCACCAGTGTCCTTTAGCTGGGGGATGTCCCTGCAACAAGGGTGGTGAGGCCAGAGAGGTGGGGAGGTTTGGAAGAGGCCATTATGTCCACTCTGGTCTTTGTCTCCCTTGGAGCAGCGTCCAAACGTGTCCTGAGGACAATCAGGGACGCAGATACTGCCCGCCTTGTAGAATGGCCTGTGCAATCCGGGGACATGAGCCAGGCTACTGGCCATCCCCACTACCTCTCTGCCCCGGCACCACCACCGACAGGCTGAATCACACCTTCGATTCCAAGCAAGTCGCCTGTCCTCAAAACCTTAGGAAAAAGGTGGCCAGTGGGGTTGGGGAAGACCCGGAGGGGCGTGGCTGTGTTGGCTTTCGTGGAAAAATCGCACTCTGCCAATTTCCTGAGACTGTAAAACCCACGGAGTGAGACTTCAGGTTTGGCACCTGCTCCAGAACCTTCTTGATGAAAAAAAGGTTGTCTTCATTAAGAGCATTAATATTCATGCTGCATGGTAATTTTGACACAGAAAAGGTCTCTGTAACCTTTTCTTGTGTGAGAATTTTTTACTTCTCAAGGAAATTACAGTCCAGCAATGACTTAATTAATGCCGGGTTTCTTGGGCAGGTTTTGAAGAGCTGTCAGTTTGGGCTTGCAGAAACTGTCAACCAGGGAGCAGCCGGCTGGGGGCGAGGCGGGGGGCGGCATCCCACGCCGGACCGGGGACCCAGCACCTTCCCATATTCGTTTTAATTTAGCAGGCTGTTTTCCCTAATGCTGGGTCATTTATTATTGGGACAGAGGGTGCAGCTTGAATTAATAATCCATTTTTCACCCAGAATCTTTCTTCTTTTTATTGAATGGTCTCATTCCTAAGCCATTTGCTTTAGGAAATTTGGCCCAGGCACGACGAGGTGGGTGGCCAGCACCCACGAGCGACCAGCCAGCATCCACTGGCTCACTGGTGAAGCCCCTAGAAGTGCAGAAAATCCATCTTACTCTTTACAAAAAAGCAACCATCGCCACAGAAACGGTGCCAGGTGCGGCTCCTGTGTGATCTGTGGGGCTCTTCCTCTTGCCTGCGCCTTTACCAGTGATGGGCCCAGGAGCGCTCTCCAGCCTCCCTCTCCCTCCTCCCCTGGCTTGGCTCTTCCTCCTTCCGTGGCCTTCCTGGGCCCCAGTGTGGAGTTACGTGCATTCGTGGGACTCATCAGGAGGAAGATGCCGCCTTAGGAAACTGCAGACCCCATCCAATGCCTCAGGGAGCCGGACAGTGATAAAGCGCAGAGTGGAGGGAAGGCAGAGCACACCTCTGGGGGCCGTAAACCCACTGCGCACACGTCCACTTCTCTAGTGGAACTGGTCACGCTGCCATCTGCAGAGCTGCCCCCGGGTTTCTATTTCTAGAAACACTGCCATGCGTTGCAGCCTTGTTCTGCAACATTCTCCAGGTTGAAATATGGAAAAGGAAGGCTTCCCAGAGCCCCTAAAAGTTGGAAGGCTTTGGGACAACGGGATTCTCCAATATCACAAGCAAAATGGAAGTTTCCGGAACGCCTAGGATCAGGGGCCTGTCTCCTTGCACACAGGTCAGGATGGAAAGATGTTTGCTGCTTCAAGAGCCCCAGGGGAGAAGAACAAGAGTAAAAGGTCAGGCTCCAGCTGCAGAGAATAAATCAGGAGTGTTTCCATCCAGGAGCGTATCGGTAAGTCCAGGCACATAATTCAGAGACAGCCTCTGACTTCCTCTCTCTCTCCCTGAACATAAACCAAAGACTCCATCGGCCAAGAGGCTTCAATATTGGGTGGGGAGAGAAAAAGGCAATATTGCAGCAATGTGTGCACAGCCTTTTTTTCTAGATCAAACCGATGGAGAAGTGAGGGAGGCCCATGGGAGGAGCTGGCTGGGGTCGGGGATAGTGGCTTCCTGGCCTCCACCCACCATAGCCTGGATAGGAACCAAACTGCAGGCACCCTCTGGTTGACAACGGGCAGACTCCACCGGCAGGGTTGGCCTTTGGGGTTGCTGATGCCACCTTGGACGCTGCTCCCGGGCGTCAGGGACTGAGTGCAGGCATCCCAAGTTGAGTGGAAACGCTGGCTCCCCGCGGCCCTGCTGCACACTTAAATTTACGTCTTTACAACCTGACGAAAACTCTTCCCAGGAGGAAGGTGAAGTCTCCCTGCCCCTCCACCTGTGCTAAATTCTCTAGTAAACAAAATAAGCACAGCACAGAGAGTTGCATGCACACTTATTGCTGCCGAGCAGTGCCAGGCCCCAAAGGCCATCTCCAAGGGCCGAGTATAAATAATGCACACTGCATTTCTAATATCGTTAGGTAACCAAATAAAATAAATATTTTACACTGCTGGGGCATAACAACGCAGGGAGACGGACCAAAGAGGCAGAGCTGGGAGCCAGAGTGAAGGCGTGGAAACGTCTGGCCCTCGGAGGAGGCAGGGAGACCTTGCGAGACCCACTAGGCTCAGACACAAGAGTTGAGACGGAAATTCTCCGTGGTGAAGAGTTTGTAAATAATGCTGTAAATATGCACAGCACATGATAGGAATCGGGAAATCTCTCCTCCCCTCCAGAGAGAGATAATCAAGGCCCAGACATGTTTCTAAGGACCGTATTTATTGGCTTGTGACGGGGCTACAGTAAATTTACTACCCTCTCCTCCAAAAAACCAACTCTTCTTCCCCCACCTCCCATCCCCATCATTCCTTGGACATTTGTTAAGAACCAGCCATGTGAAAGCAGCAGACTCACCAGAAGAAACGACAGTGGAGCAGAAAGGAATCCTGCAATTCTAATTCTTCCCCCTCATTTTGCAGAGGGCAAAATGGAGTTTTCGGCAAGTGAGGCTGCTGGGCTGGTGGGAGTGAGGCTGCTGGGCTGCTGGTCCCAGGTGCAGGGCATTTCCCACCACCTTACGCTGCCTCGAACTATAAAGGAGAGGTTGAAAATGGAGCTTCTGTCTCACTGGTCTGGCAATCATCTGAGAGCACGAGGATGCTAACTCCAGCAGCAACTGCTGAACATGCTCCAAACACACGTCATGCACACCAAGCCCCTGACTGGCATCTGGTGTTAACAGAGCAGCGTGAAGGAGAAGGAAGACAGTGGCTGGGAGGGCTTTGTGCTGGGAAAGGTGAGGTCCGAGGTTCCCTGGGGGCCAGCGCAGATGGAACCACCTGTCCCCTCTCATGCATACGGTTTCCCTCTGGGCAGCTGTGAATTCTGGGCTGGAGGAGGGCATTGTCCTGGGTGTCCCATCAACTCCCAGGCTGGGATGTGGACTGGGCAGAGCCAACACGGACTGTGCAAATAAGTCAACAAGAGACAGAGGTGGAGCCGCAGAGAGAGTCGGAAGAGAAGGAGGAAGGAACGGGGCAGCTGCTGGGTCCACGCAGTGGGGTCCACACGGGGTCATGGTGGAACCCCGTTTCCTACTAACAGACCCTGGTTGTGTTTCCGGTATCAGGCACGGATGTCTTGATACCAGATTTGGTAAGCCCTTTCCTCCAGTCCCAAGGAGTGAATTAGAGCTAGTTTATTTGAAACGAGGTAATCTTTGTCAGTGACTGATCTAGCACCAGGCACGTGACCCAGCTCTGAGCGATTTCCTTACCGGATAAAATGGCAGGGCTCTGAAGGATCCGCCCCTTCTCCCTGTCCCATCTTCCAGGAGGGTGTGATGTCTGGAACC
Organism: Macaca mulatta; assembly: GCF_049350105.2. Lineage (NCBI taxonomy): Eukaryota > Metazoa > Chordata > Mammalia > Primates > Cercopithecidae > Macaca > Macaca mulatta. Next base: position 5,656,592 of record NC_133423.1, read on the forward strand.
ACTGAATCATTGTGTGGCCTGAGATGATGATCACAAGGACACAAAGTAGGAAGCTAGTGGCAGGGAAATCAGACGGCACAGGGAACAGCAGTGGCCATCCCACGGCCACACCAGATCCGTGGCGTCTGAGCAGTTTGTCCTTACTGCCAAAGCCCCTCTTAGTCAGGTGCTGTGTCCCTCCTACCCTATCGTATCCCCTCACTGGGCAACTCCTCCAATTACTGGCAGAGCACCAGGGGACCAAGCTGCTGTGATCTGACTGGAGAAGGGAACGTGGGTGGCAGAGAGGGTTTGAGCTGGGAGCACATCACAGATCATGGAAAGAGTATGTAACTGTAGGGCAGAAGCCATGCGACCGCTCCTGATGCAAGATCAAACCCACCACATGGGCTCCAAGCACCCGCAGAAACAGGTCTAGCGAATGGGTGGCCCAGCAGCACTGGAGGCTGTGGGTGACTGGGCGAGGACGGCATTGCCAGGATCCTGGTGTAATGGGTGGGGGGCCGGCTAGAACCCTCGACGAAGTGGATGAAGCTCAGCCAGAAAGTGTGAAGGACACAGGCTCTCCAGGCCAGAGGCCCTCCGGGAGAGTGGAGTACCCAGGGCAAAGTCTGGAAGACCCGCCCCTGGGGCTTGGTGCTGGAGGCCGCGGAGGGCAGCGGCCGGCCGGAGAACAGTGTTAGAAAACACAGCCTTCCACTTCCCCACGGGAGGCCCGCAGGCCTCAGCACAGGGCAGCTCCTGTAAGTTCTTCATCTTGTGGCCTGTAGTTTTGTTATTTATCTAAGAGAAATGCAGAATAAATCTGCTTCCAGAGCCATAGAGGCTGAGAGTCCGTTTCCCAAAACTGAAGTTCTTTCTCTGCCCCCTTAGAGACAACCCCGTCTTTCATTTGACGGGTTCCATGATTTTCATCCCTGGGCCGTGTGGCCTCACCAGGCTAAGCTCACACTTGTCCACAGACAAAAGCTCAGAGGCTGGAAAGGAGAAAACAGGGTAACTGCTGCTGCGGGTCCCCTCACCCTGCCTCAGCCAGGAGAGCCGGGAGTATCACAGGAAATGATCTTCACGCGTTGCTTACATAACCCATTGCTGACAGAAATTTTTTCTGTTAACTATAATAATAATTCCCCAGCTATGTCGTAACTATAGGGTTGTACTTCATAGCTGTGACATCTTAGCCTTGAATTACGATAATATCCTGTATGAAAATGCTATTTTTGTTTTCAAAACACTTCCTGATGTGTTCTCTTATTTTCATTTCAAAACATTGTTATAAGGACCCTGACAGGGTGAAAAGGCCATGCAGATGCTGGGAAGGCAGAGGTGGCCTCAGAAGGTTTTGCAGCTGGATGTCCTCAGGGCTCCTGACACCAGAGGCGGGCTCCCCTCTTGTTCCCAGTCCCACCTCGCCCCCGTGGCAGGTGGCAGGGGCTGGGGGTACTCCAGTCCTAGGGTCCCAGCTGGGGATGGCAGCCCAGGGCAGTCCCTGAACTTCCTTCGGATTCTGAGCCTCTGGGTATGGAGGTTCGAGGCTGCCTCCCAGGCACTGTCTTAAAATCATTTCTGTCGAACAAAAGAACATTGCAGAGCCCGGAGCTGATCACCAGAAGGGTCAGAGCCTCCGCGGCATCTTCCTCTTTGCAGCCGGGGTGCCCAGGGCCCGGCTGGAGTGAGAGGCTCCCTGCAGCGAGTGCTGGCTGGGCTTCCCTGGGCATCAGGGGCCTGCAGGGGAACTGGCACAGGGAGAAGCAGCCCAGGCTCTCTGCTGCCCTCCTCCTCCCCTACCCTGCCCTGGAAGGTGGGTTTCCCTCGAGCCTGCATGCTGTCCCTCTACTCTGCATGGAAGCTGTCACCGGTCTCCTGTAGGTGAATGATTTCCAAGTCCACAGTCCCAACCTGAGCTCTCTTCCCAAGCCTTTATCTGAGGCATCCTGGCCATTTTTCCCCGGAGGGCTCTTCCAGATCCCATCCTCAACTGAACGGAAACCCCGTCTCATGTTCACTAGGGAACCACTGGCTCCTCCACTGCCCAGATTTGTAACCGATTCCCATGCCTCCTTTCCAGCCTGAAGCCCAGGGCTCACCCTGGGTTCCCCTCTCTGCTCCACGCCATTCAGCAAGCTTCCACGGAGCGCCTGCACGCTGTGCTCGTCACGGAGTAACACAAGCAGGACACTTCAACCAGCTTCCACGGAGCTCCTGCACGCTGTGCTCGTCACGGGGTAAACACAAGCTGGACACGGATCCTACAATTAGCAACAGTAGACGGGCCGGGTAATTGAACGTTACAAACAGCCGGGACCCTGAGGAGCAGTAGAACTCCAACTTCTTGTTTTGTACATGAACAAGAGGAGGCCCCAAGAGGTCAGAAGACTGCTCAAGGTCGCAAGCTAAAAATGGGCAGATGGGGCTGCAACCCCAGGTCTCCTCGGCCCCAGGAGGGCTCCTTCCTGCGGAGTCACAGCCTTTCCCTCTCCAGGCACCGTGCTGAGCAGACGGGAACGGCAAAACACAGAGACGGAAACCGCTCATCAGGACCTCCAAGTTCTGCAGTTTTACCCCATTTCATTGCAGAAATAAAACAAACACAAGCAAACATATTTGTCGGATGGCCTATCAACATCCCAAGATTTCTGAGAGCTAAACACAGGACTTGGCACACACCTCAATTGTATCTGATATGGTGTGGCTGTGTCCCCACTCAAATCTCATCTTGAATTGTAGCTCCCATAATTCCCACGTGCTGTGGGAGGGACCCGGTGGGAGGTAATGGAATCATGGGGGCGGTTTCCCCCATACTGTTCTTGTGGTAGTGAAGAAGTCTCACAAGAGCTAATGATTTTATAAAAGATTTCCCCTTTCACTTGGTTGTCATTTCTCTCTTCCCTGCCGCCATGTAAGACGTGCCTTTTGCCTCCCGTGGTGACTGTGAGGCCTCCCCTGCCACATGGAACTGGGAGGTCATTAAACCTCTTTTTCTTTGTAAATTACCCAGTCTCGGGAATGTCTTTGTCAGCAGCATGAAAATGAACTAATACAGTATCACAGGTAAAGAAACAAAAAACTTATCACTATCAAACAAAATGTTTACCATAATAAAGTTTAAGGCTTGAACATGTATTCTTTAAGATAATGCAAAGAACATACACTCTGGTAATTTTAATATCAGCCTGAAATGTCCTATATCCACACTGTTTCCTGATTTCTTAGGGGGGAAAATCCTATTTAATCTGCACCATGTTCACTCCTCTGTCTGTTCTCTGCTGGCTACCCGGCTGCGGGAATGTCTGATTTTTCACTTGCTGATTTAGAGGCTCGTATGACACATTCAACCTTTTAAATAAATCATTCATTTTTTTTTAAAGGTTGGCTATGTCATAGTGTTGTGATGCACCCAATTTTTAAAATAACTGTTTATTTGATGTCAGGTACATCAGACAGAAAAAATAAATGGGACTTGGTAGAGCTTATTGCAAAAATTTGATCTTTTTGATTTGGATATACTTAGTCAGTTGCTCGATGAATTGAGACTATTTTTGGTTCAAGAGAAAGTGGGAAATTATGCAGCGCGTGTCTTCCGGGGCCTCTGGACTCTTCTCTCGGCAGCTTTCCTCCCTTCTCTGAAGCCTTCACTTTCTCAGGTGTTCATGGTCATCCAGGATTTTTCCCTCATCTCTGTTATCAAAATTGGCTCTTAGGAAATGATTTCAAACCAGCCATGCACAATGCAGTGTAGCTGTCCCTGGGGTACTCGGTGTCTTCCACAATGAGCAGGGCTGGAGCTGCGGCTTTTTATCTTTTCATCCCTACTGCCTGGGACTGTGCCTGGAACACAGTAGCTACTTAATATGCACTTATGAAATGAAGGAACGTCTACGACCATTTGTATCTTAAGGCTTAACCTCTATAAAATGAAAACTTAAAAGCGTTTCATGCGGATACATGGGCAAGATTTGGGAAGAATACACTAAGCTCCAGTAAAATTAGGCAGATGAGAGGTAGAGCATGGGACATAACCGCCCCCCAGAGCCTGCTCCCTGGTGTCCTCTCTCCCACAGTCCACATGTGTTTGCATGCTATAGGGCCCAGGTGCATGTCAGGGCTGCACTTTTATTCCAAGGCTTATAAATCTGGAACATGTGTATCTACACATGGGCTGTCCTCACTTAATACATAGGCACCCGTGATAAGGCTGATGTGACTCTTGCTATACAAAGTTTAAGATGGCCCTGAGCATGAGCAGACTCTTAGAAATACTTTGAAACCCCGTCTCTACTAAAAAATACAAAAAAACTAGCCGGGCGAGGTGGCGGGCATCTGTAGTCCCAGCTACCCGGGAGGCTGAGGCAGGAGAATGGCGTGAACCCGGGAGGCGGAGCTTGCAGTGAGCTGAGATCCGGCCACTGCACTCCAGCCTGGGCGACTGAGCGAGACTCCGTCTCAAAAAAAAAAAAAAAAGAAAGAAATACTTTGTAAATTGGATGCATCTGAACATAATGCCAATTATCGAACTCGTATTAGTGACAGTAGCACATAGTAACACTTGTAGAGAACCACTATATCATTACTGCTGCTATTTCCATATATTACCATTCCTAGGAAGCCCTTTCCCACCACTGCGGTATTAGGCCAGATCCTGGGCTAAGAAGAAATAGCACTATCATACATTATTCTCATGCAGGACACTGTGACCGTGATTTTTAACTTGGGGACTTTCCCACCCATATGTGGCTGTAGTCAATGTGCCGGTGATACGGTTCAGATGTTTGTCCCTTCCAAATCTCCTGTTGAAATGTGATCCCCAGTGTTGGAAGTGGGGGCTGGTGGGAGGCGTTTGGGTCATGGGGGTGGGTCCCTTGTGAATGGGTTGGTGCTATCCCTTTAGTGATGAGTGAGTTCTTTCTCTTGTTCCCTCTCTTGACATGTGACATGCCTGCTCCCCCTTCACCTTCCACCCTGAGTAAAACTTTCCTGGGGCCTCACCAGAAGCCAAGCGGATGCTGGTGTCATGCTTATACAGCCCACAGAAGCCTGAGCCAAATACACCTCTTCTCTTTTTAAATTAAATAGCTTCTGGTATTCCCTTATAGCAATGCAACATGGACTAAGACAGAAAATTGATACTGGGGTGGGGTGTTGCTATAAAGATACCTGAACATGAGGAAGTGGCTTTGGAACTGGTTAATGGGCAGAGGTTGAAAGAGTTTGGAAGGCTCAGAAGATGACAGAAAGTTGAGGGAAAATTTGGAACTTTTTAGAGACTGGTTGAGTGGTTATGATGAAAATGCTGATAGAAACATGGGCAGTGAAGGGCAGGTTGATGAGGTCTGATGGAAATGAGGAAATTATTGGGAGCTGGAGTAAAGGTCACCCTTGTTATGTGGTTGCAAAGAACTTTGCTGCATTGTATTCATGCTCTAGGGATTTATGGAAGGTTGAACTTAAGAGTAATAATCTAGGGTATATGACAAAAGACATTTCTAAGCAATGAAGTGTTCGAGAGATGGCATGGCTGCTCCTAACAGCCTACAATCAGATTTGGGAACGAAGGAATGACTTAAAGTTGGTACTTATAATTAAAAGAAAGCAGAGTGTGAAAATTTGGAAAATTTGCAGACCAGCCATGTGGTCTTTAAGAAGAAAGGAATGTTTTCAGGCAAGAAATTTAAGGGTCTTGTGGAACAACCCTTTGCTAGAGATATTTGCACTGGGGCAGTGCCCAATGGGGCTGTGGGAATGGAACCCCACTCCCCAACCCCAGCATGATCCAGCCACCAGCAGCTTGCAATCTCATCATGGAAAAGCCACAGGCATGAAATGTCAACTCTTGAGAGCAGCCACATGAGTTGCACCCAGCAAAGCCACAGAAGCGGTGTTATCCAAGGGTTTGGAAGCCTGCCCTTGCAGCAGTGTGCCCAGGATATGGGATATGGAGCCAAGGATTTTGTTGGAACTTTATGGTTTAATGTCTTCCCTGCTGGGCTTCAAACATGCATGAGGTCCATTGTCCCTTTCTTTTGGCAGCTGTCTGTCTTTTGGAATGGGAATGTTTACCCAATGCCTATACCAACATTATATCTTGGAAGTAAATAACTTGTTTGTGATCTTATAGGCTCATAGCTGGAAGGAACTAGCCTTGAGTATCAGACGAGACTTTGGACTTTGGACCTCTGAGTTGATGCTTGGAAGAAATTAGGACTTTGGGGGAATATTGGGAAAGATGATTATATTTTGCAACGTGAGAGGGACATGAGATTTGGGGGTTTGGGGTAGAATGATATAGTATGTATGTATGTTCCCTCCAAATCTCATGTTGAAACATAATCCCCAATGTTGGAGGCGAGCCTGGAGGAAGGTGTTTGGGTCATGGGGATGAATCGCTCATGAATGGCTTGGTGCCATCCCGTTGGTGATGAGTGAGTTCTCTCTTTTGCACCTTCTATTGACATGTGACATGTCTGCTCTCTCTTTGCCTTCTACCACGAGTAAAATCTTCCTGAGGCCTCACCAGAAGACAAGCAGATGTTGGTACCATGCTTATGCAGCTCACAGAACCATGAGCCAAATAAACCTATTTTCTTTATAAATTACCTAGCCTCTGGTATTCCTTTATAGCAATACAAAATGGACTAAGACAGCCACTGTCACAGCATCAAGCTCCATTAGCCAATGAGTGGCCAGAAGCAAAAAGACCCTTGTTTTCAGTGTTGGTCTTTTGTTTTGAGATAGAGACAAGTAGAAAATTGCAATAATCCTAAAAATCAACGAGATAAAGAGCAACAGAAATAGGTGGGCAAGGAACATGAACTGTAAATTTGCCACATGGGAAACCTCCAAAGCCTAAAAGACATGAAGAGACATATCAGTAACCAACAAACAGATAAACAGACATGAACTGCATGACAATGATTGTCTATGAGGGGTAGGGAGGAAATGGAGATAAAATGAGATGAGCACAAAATCAAGCCAAGCAAATTGGCCTTATATGGACCAATGACAATAATATCCCATGAAATGAAGAAGATGACCAATATAATCCTTTTGATCTAAGGTAAATAAATGCATGATACTTTTTTAAAAAATGAAAGAGGGGAGGGGTTTCTGGATATCTGTCTGGTGCATATTTTAAAGTAATTATATTTCCATAGAGCAGAAACAAAAATTAAATTCTAAGATGAAGTCACTTACAATAGCATCAAGGACATCAACTATCTAGAAATAATATAATATAAGACCTTTGCACTAGACACTATAAAACATTTTTGAGAGACAAAAAGTTTAAGATAAAAATAAATAAAAGAATATACCATGTTCATGGATCAGAAGAATCAATATATTAACGATGTTAATTTTCCTCAAGTTAACTTATACATTAAATACAATCCCAATCAAACTCCTAGCTGCTTTCCACCCACAGAAACTGACAAGCTGACTTCACACACACACACACACACACACACACACACACACACACAGGACTAAGGAAATCCAAGACAACCTTGAAATGGTGACAAGCTAGAGAACTTATACTACCTGATATTAATACTTTTTATGAAGCTATAGTAAATAAAACAATTTGGTGTTTGGAGTAAGTTGACAAACTTCCCAGGGGAACACAATAGAGAGCCAGGACAGGCTTACACATTTACCACCCGATTTGTGATAAAGGTGATGCTGTAGTATGGTGAAGAAAGGATGATCTTTTCATTAAAAATACTAGGTCAATGGAATATCCATGTGAGAAAACAGGAAACCTGAAGCCAATATAAAAGTCAATTCCAGAGGGGTCATAGATCTATGTATGAAAGATAAACTAAAGCACGTTCAGAAGAACACACAGAAAATAACTTTGTGACACTTGAGATAGCAAAGACTTCTTAAACAAAATAGTAACCACAAAAAAGCATTCGTCCTCAAAAAAGCATTAACAAATTGACTACATTAAAATTTAGGACTTTTATTTATCATAAGACACTATTAAGATATGAAAAAGACAATCCTCAAAGTGAAAGAATATGTCACAATACGTATTTCCAACAAATGGTTTAGCTGCAGACTACATAAATATAAACGTAAATAGAAATGTATATACCCAACACACACATCTCCTACAAACCAACAAGAAACAAAAAGACAACTCAATAGAAATATATGTGAAAGAAATGAACAGACACTTCACAAAGTCGGAGCAGAATTTCTGAAATGTGATAGGAAGAGCTTGGTGAAACTCTTCCCCAGAAAAACATCTATTAGACTGATCAAAATTAGCAAAGGCAATCATTCAAATGCTGGAGATGAATCAATGAATTTACAACAAATTAAGAACCATTTACTCAACAAAATATATGGAAACTTGGTAAGAACAAGAGATGGGCATGGCGTTCAGGCTATGGGGCACTCATTCCCCATCCATCTCCCTTTTGTGGGAGAGCTATTCCAGGAGGCTTAGCAGCCAAGTGGCAGTTCCCACTCCCGCACCTCCTTGGGAGTGAAGATGTATTCTGGTGGATAAAGCAGTGGCTGAACACTGGCAGATCCCATTTTTTCACAGATCTGTGCTCCCAAAACCTATACCACGTAGGCAGTGGAAGCCAGGCTCTGCCCACATTCCACCACTCCCAGTGCCTAATCTGTAAGAAGGACCCGAGTGGGTCAGCACTCATCCCCCAGTGAGCACCGCTCTATACTATGAAAGAGCAGTACTGGTAGGCCCAACAGCTGAGTGGCAGCCCCCATGTCCCCTAACTTACTGGAGTGGAAGAGCTACTCTGAGCAAACATTGGGAAAGCCCATCGCCCTGACTGTGTGCTGAGGAAGGTCTATAACAGGCCATGGTGGCAGGTGGGCAGTAGTGCCCATTCCCAACCTCCCCCAAACCCCACAGCTCTGGCTCTCTAGGGGGGATCCAGGTAGGGCATCTGTGAAGCACAAGCTCCCCCTTCGCAACCTCCCCCTTCCCAGCTCCTGCTTTATAGCAAAAATGTTCTACCTAGAGGAGAGTAGAACAAGCCTCAAAGACTGGTAATACCCTGTTGCTGTCAATAGGCCCAACTTTATCTGGAAAAGCGTGTGGAGAAATTTATGCCAGAGGGCATTGTTGAAAACAATAGAACCATCAGCTAGCCAAGGTCAGCCAAGGTCAACAGGCAGTTGTGACACCAACAGAGGCAGAGCATCCAGGAGTCTCATGGGAAGATCAGGGAAATAGTCAAAGACAGCCCTGCTAAAATCAGTCATCTGTGGTGTTCCAAAAGGCTGGTGCATGCTCAAGACTGTACTTTCCGAAGAGCACTGGAGAAGAAATTTCTGAACTAATTCTAGACCCTGGCTGAGCAGGGAACAAACTTGTAAACTTCCTGTGTGTCTCCAAGGCACACATAGGTCCAAATGTAACGCATGAAAAACTTACTGGTTCAGGGGCTTAGGGACAACTCTGACTAGTCGGTGGCTGGCTACTAATCTGTGTTGAGCAGTGATGATTCCTAGGAAGTCAGGTTCAAAAATTTTTAATTAAGAAAAAATTAGGCCAAGTGTGGTGTCTCATGCCTGTAATCCCAGCACTTTGGGAGGCCAAGGCAGGTGGATCACTTGAGGTCAGGAGTTTGAGGCCAGCCTGGCCAATATGTTGAAACCCCGTCTCTACTAAAAATACAAAAATTAGCTGGGCACGGTGGCACACACCTGTAATCCCAGTTACTCGGGAGGCTGAGGAAGGAGAATCACTTGAACCTGGGAGGTGGAGGTTGCAATGAGCTGACTTTGTGCCATGGCACTCTAGCCTGGGCAACAGAGTGAGACTCCATCTCAAAAAAAAAAAAAAAAAAAGAAAAGAAAAGAAAAAAGAAAAGAAAAAAATATGAGCAAGGACATCAGAGGCTGTACAATTCAGGGGAAATAGACTTCACTGAATTAGCCCAGCCACATAAATAAACATAAACATAGCAATGAAGACAACAACACATTTCATAGGAGGGTACTATTGTACAGAGTTGCAATGATATAATATATAAAATATCATGTTTTTAAGAAAATTTTACAAGACATGAAAAAAAGAAAGTGTGCCCCACAACATGACCCACAACTAGGTGTGTTTTTTTTTTTTTAAGAAAGTAATAGAAACAACCAATGAGAGGGCCCAGATATTGGACTAAGCAGACAAAGACTTTAAAGCAGCATGATAAACATGTTTGAAGAATCAAAGACTACATTTAAATAATTAAAGCAAGGTATGATGACAGTAACTCATGAAATAGAGAATATCATGAAAAGATATAAATTATATAAAAGAATAAATTGAAAATTTTAGGGCTGAAACGTACAACAGAAATGAAAATTTTACTAAAATCTATTAACAGTAGATTTGGGCTAGTAGAAGAAATAATCCAAGAATTTAAAGTTAGAGCAGTCCAGACACAGTGGCTCATGCTGGTAATCCCAGCACTTTGGGAGGCTGAGGCAGGAAGACCACTTGAGGCCAGGAGTTCAAAACCAGTCTGTCTCACATAGCGAGCCTCCATCTCTACAAAAAAAAAAAGTAAAAAAATTAGCCAGGCATGGTGGTGTATGCCTTTAGTCCTAGCTACTCAGGAGGCTGAGACCGGATGATTGCTCGAGCCTAGGAGGTCAGGGTTACAGTAAGCCATGATCATGTCACTGCACTCCAGCCTAAGCAACAGAATCAGACCCTGTCTCAAAAATAAATAAATAAATAAATTAATTAATAAACAAAGTTTGAGTGATAGAGATTAAGTAGTCTAAAGAACAGAGAAAAAAACATAATAAGAAAGACAAAGCCTTAAAGAAATATGGGACACTATTAAACTGACCTCATCTACATATCCAAGACCATCAACAAACCACAAGAAGCGAAAACACAAAGAAATCCACACCCAGACACAACATTGCCAAAACATTCCAAAGATAAAGAGAAAACCTTGAAAGCTACAAGAGGAAAACTGTTCATTATATACAAGGGAGCTCCAACAATATTAACAGCTGACTTCTCATTAAAAACAACGGAGACCAGAGACAGTGAGATGATGTATTCATCTCACTTTTAGTCCAAAGGACTAAAAGAAAAAGGAAAAAAATAAAAACACCTGTGAACCAATATTGCTATACCCAGCAAAACTATCTTTCAGAAGAGAATGCAAAATAAAAACATTTTCAGATAAACAAAAGCTGAATTTATTGCTAGAAGACCCGCCTTACAAGAAATACTAAAGAAAGTTCTTGAACCTGAACGCAAGTAACACCAGACAGTAATTCTATACACACACAGAAACACTGGCAAAAGTAATTTTGTACATAATTATTAAAGACAGTGTAATTGTACATTTCTGTTTCTTATCTCTACTTATTTAAAAAAGCAATTGCTTAAGACAATACATATGTAATTATATTATATTGTGGCCACTATAACATATAGAAATGTGACATATTTGACAATAAAAGAACAAAGAAGGTACTGGGAACAAAGCTGTTCTGTGAGAAGAAAATGACACCAAATGGTAACTCAAACCTAGAGGGAAAAATGAAAAGATTCAGAAATAATAAATAAGATTAATATAACAAACTATATTAAAATCCTTTTTCACCTAAGTTTCTTTAACAAACATAAGATTATATTATATACCTAATAATAATCACAAAAATGTGTTGTTGTTAGTAAACACATGACAATAATGACATAAAAAAGGAGGAGGAAATTGAGTTATAAAGGAAAAAGGCTAATGTATCTTACCAGAATTAAGGTAGAACATATCTGATGTAGATTTAGATGTGTTGCAAAGCCTCGAGCAAGGTTTAAGAAAAGAATTTAAAAATATATAGGTTTAAAAATCATTAGCAGAATTACAAAGTTATACTAGAAAATATATCAATTAATGCAAAAAGGTAATAAAATAGAAATAAGAACAGAGATACAAAAAAGGTTAGAAGTAAAGGGATGAAAAAATACACATAACATACAAACAGCAATCATAACAGACCTAGCATACTTTACTAATATCAGAAAAAATAAACTTTAAAACAAAACAAGTTACTGAAGATAAAAAGGGACATTTTATAGTAACAAAAGGGTCAATACAACCAGAAGATATAACTATAAACATACATGCACCTACCAACAGAGGCCCCCAAAATGTAGCAAAAGCTGATGAGGTTAAAGGGAGAAATCGATAATTCAACAACAATAGTTGGAGACTTAAAAACTTCACTTCCAATAGTGGATAGAAAAACTGCGCAGGAGATCAACAAGTAAATAAAAGACTTCAACAATATTATAAGCCAATTAGTCCTAATAGACATCCATAAAGTACCTCACACATTCTTCCCAAGTTCAACAGCAGAATATACACTCTTCCCAAGGGCATATAGAATGTTCTCCAGAATAGACCAAATGTTAGGCCATAAAAGAAGACTCAACAAATTTAAATAATTGAAATCATACAAGTATGCTTTCCAAACACATGAAACAAAATTGAAAACAGATAACGGAAATGGGTAAAATTAACAAATATGTGGAAATTAAAGAATATACTTCCAAATAACCAGCAAATTAAAGAAGAAATTACAAATGAAATTAGAAAATACTTTTAGATTAATGAAAATGAAAACACAAAATACCAAAACTTATGAGATGTGGCAAAGCAGTGATCAGAGCAAAATTTGTAGCTATAAATTCCTATATTATAAAAAGAAGTGAGCTCTCAAATCAATAATGTACTATTCCATTCTAAGAAACTAGAAAAAGGAGAAACTAAACTTCAAGTGAGAATAAAACGAACTAATAAAAGTTACAGCAGAAATAAATGAAACAAAAAATAGAAAAACAATAGAGAAAATCAGCGAAACCAATTTGTTGGCCTTTGAAAGGGTCTTTGAAAACACCTACAAAACTGACAAATTTTAGCTAGACTGGTCAAAAAGAGAGAGAGTAAACTCAAATTACTAAAATGAGGAATGAAAGCAAGAACATTACAACAAACCATATAGAAAAGTATTATAAGTGAATACAATGAACAACTGTATGCCAAAAACGTAGACAAAGACAAGTTGAGCAAATTTCTAGAAAGATATAAACTACTAAAAGAAGTGGAAGAAATAGGACTGGGCAGTGGCTCACACCTGTAATCCCAGCACTTTGGGAGGCCAAGGCAGGTGGATTACCTGAAGTCAGGAGTTTGAGACCAGCCTGGCCAACATAGTGAAACCCTGCCTCTATTAAAAACACAAAAATTAGCCAGGTGTGGTGGCACATGCCTGTAATCCCAGCTACTTGGGAGGCTGAGGCAGGAGAATTGCTTGAGCCTAGGAGATGGAGGTTGCAGTGAGCCGAAATGGTGCCACTGCACTCCAGCCTGGCTGACAGAGAGAGACTCTGTTTCAAAAAAAGAAAAGAAGAAGAAATAGAAGATCTAAACTTGTAAGAAGTAAAGAGATTGAATTGGTAATTTTAAAACTTTCCACCAAGAAAATCCCAGGTCCATACTGGCTTCACTGGTAATTTCTACCAAACATTTAAAGATTTAATACCAATCCTTCATGCAATCTTCCAGAAGGCATAAAGGAGAAAACACTTTCCAACTCATTCTTGAAGGTCAAAGCTTCCCTGATACCAAAGCCAGACAGACACATCATGAGAAAACTACTGACTAATATCTCTTATGAATATAGATTTTAAAAATCCTCAATAAAACACTAGCAAACTGAATTCTGCTGCATATAAAAAGAATTATACACCATGATTACATATGCAAGGTTGGTTTTATACCCAAAAATAAATAAGACACCATACCAGTACAATAAAGAAGAAAACCACAAACCACATGATCATCATAATAGATGCAGCAGAAGCATTTGACACCCTTTCATGATTACAAAAAAAAAAAAAGAAAGAAACCTAAACAACAACAACAACAACAATCTCAGCAAATTAGGAATAGTTGTGTACGTCCTCAACCTGTAGAAGGGCATCTATCAAAACCTCACAACTAACATCATATGTAATGGGAAAAGACTGAATTATTTACTCTTAATATAAGAAATGAGACAAGGATGCTCACTCTTAGAATTTCTGGCCAATATTGTACTGTATGTCCTAGTGGGGCAATGAGGCTAGAAAAAATAATAACAGACATTTGGATTGGAAAGAAGTAAAATTATTTTCTTTTACAGATGACATGATCTGATATGTAAAAAATCCTAAGGAGTTCATATAACTTTTTTAGTGCTAATAAATTATTTAGCAAGGATGATAAGATAGAAGATTAATATACAAAAATCAATTGTGTTTGTATACACTAGCAATAATCGGAAAATAAGAAAACAATTACATTTATAGTAACATTAAACAATAAAATACTAGGAATAAATTTAACAAAATAAATGCAAGACTTGTACACAAAAGCTACAAAACATTGGTGAAATAAATGAAAGAAAATCTAAATAAATGGAATGACATCCCATACTCATGGATTGAAAAAATCAAAATCGTTAGTATGGCAATATCCCTCCCCCCCCCGCCAAATTGCTCTACAGATTCGAAGCAACCCCTTTCAGAATCATTGCTGCAATTTTTGCAGAAATGACAAGCTGGTCCTAAAGTTTATCTGGGGACGCAAGGGACCAAGAATAGACAAAACAATCTTGAAAAAGAACAAAGTTGAAAAGTCCCAGTTTCAAAACTTAATACAAAGTTGTAGTCATCACGACATTATGCTACTGGTATACAGACATAGAGATCAATGGGATATAATCAAGAGCTCAGAAATAAACTCTTATGTTAGTAGTCAATTGATTTTCGACATGGGTGCCAAGACCACCTGTTGAAAAGAATAGCCTTTTCAGGCTGAGGTCGGTGGCTTACACCTGTAATCACAGCGCTTCAGGAGACTGAGGTGGGAGGATCACTTGAGCCCAGGAGTTTGACACCAGCCTGGGCAACATAGCAAGTCTCCATCTCTACAAAAATTAAAATAAAAATTTAGCCAGGCTGGTGGCTCATACCTGTAGTCCCAGCTACTCAGGAAGCTAAGGTGGGAGGATCCTCTGAGCCCAGGAGTTTGAGGCTGCAGTGAGCTATAATCGTGCCATTGCACTCCAGCCTGGGTGACAGAGTGAGACCTCCCCATCAAAAAAAGGTTGTTTTTTCAACAAATGCTGCTGGGACATTCAGATGCACATGAGCTATCCATGTGCAAATAATGAAGTTGGATCCCCACTTCATACTATACACAAAAATTAACTCGAAATGATCCTAATCCTAAATGTACAAACTAAGATAATGAAGTTCTTAGAAGGAAACAGGAGATTACTGGTTGCCTATAACAGGGGAGTGACTGCTGTAGGTATAGAATTTCTCTTGAGGCTGATTAAAATTAGATCCTAGTGATGGTTGCACAAATCTGTGACTATACTAAAAATCAGAATCGTATGCTTTAAATGTGTGAATTGTATGTTATTGTGAATTATACCTCAATAATACTATTTTTTTAAAGTATAAAAGGGATAGCCAAGGGTCCAATAAATATACGAAAAACTTACACAGCTACATCTATCACTGGGTTGCCCTGGTTGGAGGCTGTTGGCCTGGGAAAGCTGGAGGTGGCTCCTTAGAAGCTGGGCCTCCTGTGTGACTGGGGAGGGGGGCCTATTTGGCCTACTCTAACTGGTCCTAAGTTGGAAGTGGGGACAAAAATGAGGGGAGCTGTCAGTGAATAATCAAGTCCTGGCTATGGAGATTGATTGCTACAGAGGTTCTTGTTGAGCTTCCTGGAGAGTCCCTAGAGCTAGCAGCCTGGCTTGCTGCAGGTCTGTCAGACAGCAGGCCGGCTTCCCAGGTTGCTTCTTGGAGGTGAGGGCTTGGTTTCCTGGGCAGGTTGCTGCAGGCTGTGGTCAAAGTCCTATTTTCTGTATGGCCTGGTCATCAGCCACTCGGATACCCAGGCTCTCAGACACATGTTTCCTAATGCTACAGGCCATCTACTCACACGCTATGGACGGCTCTCAGAAATATGATGCCGACAGCCAGGCAAATACGCACTGTCTACACCGCAATGCTGTCAGCCATCTACCCACATGCTATGGTCGGCTCTCAGAAATATGATGCCGACAGCCAGGCAAATACGCACTGTCTACACCGCAATGCTGTCAGCCATCTACCCACATGCTATGGACGGCTCTCAGAAATATGATGCCGACAGCCAGGCAAATACGCACTGTCTACACCGCAATGCTGTCAGCCATCTACCCACATGCTATGGACGGCTCTCAGAAATATGATGCCGACAGCCAGGCAAATACGCACTGTCTACACCGCAATGCTGTCAGCCATCTACCCACATGCTATGGACGGCTCTCAGAAATATGATGCCGACAGCCAGGCAAATACCACTGTCTACACCGCAATGCTGTCAGCCATCTACCCACATGCTATGGTCGGCTCTCAGAAATATGATGCCGACAGCCAGGCAAATACGCACTGTCTACACCGCAATGCTGTCAGCCATCTACCCACATGCTATGGTCGGCTCTCAGGAACATGATGCCGACAGCCAGGCAAATACGCACTGTCTACACCGCAATGCTGTCAGCCATCTACCCACATGCTATGGTCGGCTCTCAGGAACATGATGCCAACAGCCAGGCAAATACGCACTGTCTACACCGCAGGATTCCATTTACACAAAGTACAACATAGGCATGATTCACCTGAGATGGTATTGGAGTCAGCTAGGCGGGTCCCTTGGGTTGTGTAGGGCAGGTGCAGGTCTCGGTGCAGGGACCTGGCCGGGTTCTGTTGGTGAAAATGCGCCCAGTTTCACACTTGGAGTAGGTGCACTTTCCTGTACCTATGTTACACCTCAGTAAAACACCAGAAAGGAAGTGGAGAAAGAAATCCTTCAAAAGGAAATCTGCGGGTTACCTTTTTGTTAAATATTTTGTTAAAGATGATTTGGTGTTGAAACTGTCCGACTGACCTAAAATTAGATGCTAGTGATGGTTGCACAAATCTGTGAATATACTAAAAATCAGAATTGTATGCTCTAAATACGTGAATTTTATGTTACTGTGAATTATACCTCAATAATGCTATTTTTTAAAGTAAAAAAGGGGACAGCCAAGTGGTCAACAAACATACAAAAACTGCACAGCTACATTTATCACTGGGTAAACGCAAGTCAAAACCCCACTGCAATTTTACTACACGTCCACCAGAGTGGCTAAAATGAAAAAGACACAATACCCAGTATTGGCAAAAATATGGACCTATGAGAATTGTCTTCCTTTGAGACTCAGAATTATTAGAGAGCAGTGATTACAATCTCAGTGGTTTTGGTAATGTGAGAATGAACACCGGGACTGTGCGCCTGATGGACAATCAACGGCTGTGGGGTAGAGGTGCTGATAGCAAAGCCCAGGAAGAAAGAGAAGCGAGGTCAACAGTTGACAGTGCCCAGGATGGCCACGCTTTCAAATGGACTTTTCTCTTGAACGAAAATGGAATCCCACCCACCGAAGGGTCCAGGCTGGAGTGTGTTACAGCAGAACTGGCCAGGCCGGCACTGCAGGAAACGCAGCAATGCCCCAAATCCTTGCTTCTGAAAGCACCACCCGGGAGCCGAAGGCACAGCACTGCCCAGGCACAGAGCCCACCAGCCTTGTCCTGAGTCCGCATTCTCACAGCGCCTCTGGGTGCTTCTGGGAACATCGCAGTTTGAGAAGCTCTGTTTTAAAGAATCCTGCTCCTTTTATGGTCACTGTGGTTCCCACTGGGAATTCCTCCTGTCCTACCTAGAATGCTAAAACCCTCCCAGGCTCACCTGCAGCCCTCACGCCAGCCTCTGAGGCCGTCCTTCTGCAATTCCTGATTTGGAGCTCCTGCGGCCTGACATGTCAACACTCCTGCAGCTTTCCAGGCCAACAGCCTCCAAGCTGGGCACGCCTGGGGCCTTCCGTGTGTCCCACTGCAAAGCCTTCCCACTCCTCTGCCGTGAGTCTCTGCTGGAACACACGTGAGGGTGGCCGGCAACCTGGCAAACTGATTCAGTCGCCATTGCTTTCTCATTGTGTTGGTCTTCATTCATTTCCACAATCCGTATTACGTGTTTCCTGCCCCTCCCACCACCTCTGACTGTGCTCTCCCTGTTTCTTTCTCCAGCCAAGGATGGAGCCCAGGGCCTCTGTGCCTCTGCCTGCCCCGCCTGTGGCAGGAGGGAGAGGGCGTCCCAGGGCTGTCATGGCCACCTGGGGCCTGTGTCCGGACCGCCGCCACCAGCTTGCGCCTCAGATGGCTTTCAGCTGTGCCGGGGCCCTTCTCTTTCATACTTAGGAAGGGCTGGGAGGTGCCCAATGTCCTCTTGGGACTCAATCAACGCCCCAGGATAAACAGAGACCAAGAAAAACGTATGCACGTCTCAACTAAGTGGCCCTGAAAGAGTTCCCTGGCCGGTCTAGTATCTGTTTACACTTCTTGTGGCTGTTGTTTTGGATTTACTAATTGCATCACATGGTTCTAGTCGTCATATGTAATTTTTAAACTTTGCAGAACATTTCCCGCTCCAAGGAACTCAACTTGTTTCCTGTTTGTCCTCAGAACTGCCCAGTGATGTTCACAGTGAAGGAAGCAGGGACGGGGAGATATTAAACCTCATCTCACAGAGGCCAGAGGTTAACTGCGCATGTCGCAAATACTCCAACTGCCCAAAATGCACAGATCTTTACAGAAACTGTTTAGAAGTCTATTGAAACGGGTTACTTTAAGATTTTCAATTGTATTTCTAAAGAGTGGTAGGTGGCATTCTAGTTGATGGGTTGGCAAGAAGTGAAATACCTGCCCTGAATTCTCCTGTGCGTTGGAGACAGAATGAAAACCGAGCCCGTCAGAGGGGCACAGGGCACGGTGGGCTTCCCAACCCGCCCCTTGTCCCACAGACTTCCGCCTGGAAGACAGTTGCGGAAGCCATGGCGGCCTCAGCCTCAGGAGGCTGGCAGGCTGAGTGTGTGAGCGTTAACCCTGCTTAGGCCTCGAACCAGCTGCCTCCTCCTGCCCCTGTGGACCTGGATGTGATATTGTGATAAACAGGCTCCAGGCGGCCTCTCTAGTTCCAGGGCCTGGGCTCGGCTCCTGTGTGCACCTGGAAAAGGGCTTCCAGCCTCTGCTCCCATCCCCGGAGATGCACCAGGATGCCCTTGCTTCATGCACACAGCAGGTGTGAAGAGGGAGGAGCACGCACCGAGCGCAAGGCCCCTGTGGACTGAGAGGCTGGAGGGTCCCTCAGCGGGGGCTGCCACCATGGGCTTCTCACTCTGGAGTCCTCCCGGGCCAGGCCAGCCTGCACGTCCATGCTCAGAGCAACTGGATACCGAGCAGGGCCTCATCTGTGCCGTGCCCCGTGCAGAGGACACTGGCTCTGGGGTATTTCAGGCACAGGCCAAACTGTCCAGAGGTGCTGAGTTCAAACGGTCCCACAGGGTGGAGGCCCTGTGTGGCCTCCATTAGAACAGTCCCAGGAACCCCACCCAGTAAGCAAATGTCTAAGCTACAAATCTCCCTGAGCTCCTGGGGGAAGCCGGGCTCTACCAGTCTCCAAATGGCAAGCTCGTATATCAGAGGTGAGCAGTAACGTGCAAAAAACCTGCTCCAGCGGACACCCCGAACCTGCAGGCAAGCATGGCGGGAGGAGGTGCCAGGGAACCTAGAGAGCTCTTCATAAAGGTGACCCTGGGCCATGAAGGCATATTTTAAAATTATGTGAAAAAAAAGAAAAAGAAAAAGAAAAAGAAGGAAAGAAAGAAGAGAGAGCTGCAGTGGGAGCTGTGGCTGGCGTCCTCCTTTGGTCCTGGGGAGCTGGGGGTGAGCTGGGTGTGAGCTGGGTATGGACTGGGTGTGAACTGGGTGTGGGTGAGGGTGGGCTGGGTGTGAGATGGGCGTGACCTGGGGGGTGAGCTGGGGGTGGGCTGAAGGTGGGCTGGGGGTGGGTTGGGGGTGAGCTTGGTGTGGATGAGGGTGGACTGGGTGTGGGTTGGGTGTGGGTTGGGTGTGGGATGGGTGTGACCTGGGGGGTGAATTGGGGGTGGGCTGAAGGTGGGCTGGGGGTGGGCTGGGTGTGAGCTGGGGGTGGCTGAAGGTGGGCTGGGGGTGGGCTGGGGGTGCGCTGGGGGTGCATGCAGGGGCCAGGACGCAGCCTGCGGCTTTGACACCCTGTACACTGTGGGTTGGCCTGGGCTGTATATTCCTTGCACCTGACAGTTAAAGATTTGAACATAAGGGAGTATTTCCTTTATCATCTCCCACAAAAATAACGATTTGCTGGGGCCTTGCAGCCCGGCATGGAAGTGGCGCGTCTTCCTGATAATGCGGGATGACAGATATGCCGTGCGGAGCTCCGCATGCCCCGATGTGCAGCATCCTCAGTGGTGAGCAGCGAGGGGAGGACACGGCCGCCCTCCACCTCCAGTAGCCAAATAACTCAACCCCGGCTCCGCAGTTAAGCTGTGTGAAAACATGGGATTAATTAGACGGTGATCGAGTGCCGTGTCATTAGAAGCTGGGCGCCCCTGCACCCGGGTGCGCCCTGTGCACACCTGGCCCGGACCATCTGACCTAAACTCGTCCCCGCCCTCCCACCGGTGCGGGCCTTTGTCGTGTGTCTGCTCTTCTCACCTGCTCGACCAAAGGCCACACCAACACAGGACGATCTGTGCGCACAAATCCTTAGCTTGTGGCCCCAAAGGCAGGGAGGGAGGTGGCGGAGGAGGCTGAGCACCACTCCCCAAGCAAGAGCGCGGTGTGGGGATAGGGACACCGTGGCCATGTGGGCCGTGGGCCTGAGACTTGAGTGAGAGAAGGAACCACCCTGCTGAGAGAACCTTCCAGAACAGCGAGTACAAAGGCCACGGGAGCCAGTTCAGAGGCTCTGGTACGGTCCCTTGCCCAAGGCTTTGTGGCCACACACACTCACTCGAGGCAGCGCGTTTGCTGCTTTGGCAAGGTGGGATCTGAGGCCCAGCCAGGGGACATGGCCAGGCCCTCAGCTTCCTCCTAAAAACCCACTGTCAGCCTAAGGCGGCGAGGACCCCCACTGCACAGAGGTGGAGGCTTTCAGCCAGGGCAGGACCCTTACCGTAGTCAAAGGGGGAGCCCAGCTCTGCAGACCTTGGGAAGCATGCACTGTGCTCCAGGAAGAAGCTGAGGACAGAACTTTCTGGAAAGACCCAGGCGGTGGGTAATGTCTCAGGAGTTGAGGCAGAGCCCAGGGTCAGGAAGCCCATCAGATGGTGGCTTCCAGCTGCCACACACATGCACGCTCTCACACAGTCACACACGTGCATGCAGATGTTCACATGCATACTCACATGTACATATGCATACATATCACACAACACACATTCACATGAATATGCTTGCACATGTGCACACACACGCATCACATGCATGCACACACAGACTCACACATATGCACATTCACACACATGCCCTCACACGTGTACACACACATGTATGCATGCATTCACATGTACACAGATGCGCACATGTACATGTGTGTATTCACATGCACATCTGTGCACACATGTTCAGGTGTTCGTGCCCACACATGCATACACAGTCACACATGTGTGCACTTTCACATGTACACACATGCACACACATGTACATATGTGCACATTTGCATGCACATCTATGCACACATGTTCACATGCACTACACATGGGCATGCACATTCACACACAGGCATGTGCACACATATGTGTAAATATGAACACACTCAAATGCTCACATATGTACATTCACACAGACTCACACGATTCAGACATGCACATGCTCATATATGTGCATGAAAGCTCATGTGTGTAAGCACACAGTACACTCAACATGCACACATGCACACACTCGTGTGCACTCACACATGCATTCACTCACATATACAGCCACACACATCACATTCACACATGCTCACTCTCACATGTACACTTACACACGAGTACACACTTTCACATGTGTGCACTCATGCTCATGTGTGCACACACACGTGCACTCAGACTTACTTGTGCCCTCAGACTCACGTGTGCACACACACTTTCACAAGTGTACACAAGTGCACATACACATGCACACTCTCACGTGCACTTCTTCGCAGGCCCAAGAGGTTGGAGTCATCCTGATCAGCCTCTCCCTCCTCTTTTTTTGTTTTTTGTTTTTTTTTTTTTTTTTTTGAGACGGAGTCTCGCTCTGTCGCCCAGGCTGGAGTGCAGTGGCGCGATCTCGGCTCACTGCAAGCTCCGCCTCCCGGGTTCACGCCATTCTCCTGCCTCAGCCTCCCGAGTAGCTGGGACTACAGGCGCCCACAACCGCGCCCGGCTAATTTTTTGTATTTTTAGTAGAGACGGGGTTTCACCGTGGTCTCGATCTCCTGACCTTGTGATCCGCCCGCCTCGGCCTCCCAAAGTGCTGGGATTACAGGCGTGAGCCACCGCGCCCGGCCCTCCTCTCCCTCCTCTTACACCTATGTTGGGGCATCAGCATTCCTTCTGTCCTTCCACTTAGTAGGACAGCCATATGCAATTTCAAGTCCACCTGCTGAAATCTGTTAAGAGTAGGTTTCATTCAGGGGAGGAGGCTGTGACCCTAAGACCACTCCAAGATCTAATATTCCATGGGAGATGCAGAGCCAGAATCTAAATCCACATCCTGGGGAGCCCAAGGAGCCAGCAAGGTGGCCGCTGGCGATGGAGGAGAGTTCAGGCCCCACGTGAGGTCCATTCACATCCAGTCTTGATGTTGTCTTGGTTGGGAAACCCATTCACTCCCAAGTGCCAAAAATAAAAACAACAATAAAGATTTTAGAAACCAAAAAGTTTTCAAAACCTTGCTAAGCTGGAAGCTGGACACCATTTTACTCCATGCAGGTAGTGGCTGCCATCATGAGACACTCAGTGGTTCTGGAGTGTCTGGATGACCTAGCACACCGGGCTCGCTGCTGTGATTCCTGACACGCTGAGAAAACAGCAGACTTTATATGTGGGGTCTCACATCAGGGCTGGGATCTTAGTTATGTTTGCAGGTATCCTAGAAGGCACCCCAGCCTCTGACCCCAGCCTCCATGGCCAGGCAGCGAGCACGAAAATCTTAACCTTCCAAATAACCCCCAAGAACGCTTTTCATCCGGCCTCATCAGGAGCTGCTGAAAATGGTCCCTGAGAAGTGAAACTTAGATGGGGGTGGGTAGGCAGAGTGGAGGGCCTGGGAAGGAGAAAGGGATCAGAGAGAGAGAAAAAAAAAATCCAGTGATGAGAAAATAAAGTAATTTAAGCTGAATTACACTTAAAATGACCTTTGCAATAGGTAATAGGCAATCCAAGACAGGAAGAAAGAGCTGAAATTCAACAGACTGAAGTCCGCCTCATGGCTTGAAAAATGGGAAATCCGAGGGCAGGAAAAGAGAACAGGGAAAGCACGAGAAGTAAAATGAAGGCTGGCGAGGGAGAAGTCATTTTGTGGAAGGTTAGGATCATTAGCAAACGGAGAAATGATTAGCAGGAAAGTTCTCAAAATTAAAGAGACTTTTTAAAGAAGAAGAAAGAAGATTTGTGGAACTTGACAATCGTAAAAATGACATGGTGCAGAGAGTGTCTAAAACGTCTGAAATGAACACCTGGATAGGCATCGTGTGATCATCGGGCCTCACTGGAGAGAAGCCCAGGTTTTTGGCAAACTGGATCTTGTTCTGGGTGAGCAGCCTTGATCTACTTTGGATAAAACGCTCAAGGAAATGTGAATCTTTTCAGCAAAGACTGCTCTTCTGGCAAAGAATTTATTTCCATCTTCTTTCAGCTCATTTTGTAAAGGACCACTTCTACTTTATCCCCACGAACTCCTTTTTGGCAACATCTCATTTTTGCCAGGATTTAATTTCTTAGTGGGGTCATGAGTAATTTTATGTTAAAAGTTTTGGTAAATTTAGAGAAAAGCTAAAAACATAAATTTGAGCTCAAATTCATAAATGAAAAAGTGCTTGTTTGTTCTGTGGGATTGGTATAAAGGAATTCATTTATCATGTGGTTAAAACCATAAGATGCTAGAACTGCACAATGCTCACCCCGACAACAGGGAAGGAGAGCTTCCTAACACAGTTTCTTTGTTAAAACGGTGACACCTGCCTGACCTGGGCTCACCAGGTTTCCAGTGAAATGAAATGGGCTGAAGTTTCGAGCTCATTGAATTTCCATGTCAGGCACTGTGGCTGATATGATGCCACACAACTGCTCTGGCAGAGCCTCTCACTTCCATTCCTGGGTTTGCTGGCTCCTTCCAGTCAGGCTGTAGGGATGCTCGGCCTGGAGGCCAGTGTGGTGGGGCAGCAAGGAGCCTGCTCTCCAGGAGCTTAGGGTCGGGGGATGGAGACACAGTCAACAAACGACAAAGTTGCTTCCTGACACTGATAAATGAGGAGCACTATTTTAAATTTGATGTCAGGAAAGGCCTCTCAGAAAGAGGGAGGTCGGGGCTAAGACTTGAATGATGAGAAGGGATTGGCCTTGACAAAAGAACCTTCTAGAACAGCAAGTACAAAGGCCTCAAGTAACCAGGGAGGAGCAATGCTCTGTAGGTTTGGTGTGTTTGGGACTGAGACTTAACAATTAAAGCCAGGAGACAGGTGTGGACCTTGAGATGGTGAGTGGCTTAAAATATGCTCACAATTTGTTTGACATTCCCTACAGAAGGTGGAGCCAGATCCTCCCCACCTTTGCATGGACTTAGTGAATCATTTCTAACAAATGGAATAGGCTGAAGTGACAATGTGTGACTTCTGAGGCCAGGTCTTAAAAGACACTGTAGCTTCAGCCTGTGTCTTGGATCACTTTCTCAAGGAAAGGAGGCTGCCATGTTATGAGGATGCCAAGCAGCCTGCAGGAAGCCACACAGTGAAGTCATGTGAGTGAGTACACCACCCTGCCCGTGGCTCCTCTGCCTCAGTCGAGCCTTCGAATGACAGCAGCTCCTGATGACACCTTAACCCTGAACTGGACCCACTCAGTTTAAGCTGCTCTAGGACTCCTGACCCACAGCAATTGTAAGGGATAAATACTTGTTATATTTAAGCCACTACATCTTGGGATAGTTTGTTACACAGCCATAGATAACTCATGCAGATGGGAGGGACGTGATCTGACTTACTTGTGAAAGATCATTCTGGATTGTAGGAGGGAACAGTAGAAGCTGTTGCAGTGGTTCAGGTGAGAGATGATGGTGGCTTGCAGAGGCAGATGACTGCAGAGACCTGGGGAAGTGACCATTTCGGATTCAAAGCACAAGTCAGGAGGATAAGGGTGAAAGAAAGAGAGGTCAAGGATGGCTTCTAGCTTTTGTCTTAGAAAACTGAGAGAACGTGGTGCCATCTACTGAGATGGGGAAGCTTCTGGAAAGACTAGCTGTGTGTGGATCAAGAAGTGAGGCCAATGGAATGTAGCTGGGACAATGAGAGGTGAGACCAGCCGGAGGTCCAGGGATCCAGGCAACAGGTGCTGATAGCTTCCATGAAACCACTCTCCTTTTCTCTTCAGCTGGGTTAGATCGATTCACAGAAACGATGGGCAGGACTTTAGCCGTCATCCTTCCCAACTGGCTACTTGGTGGAAGGGCTCAAGCCCCCTCTGCCTATAGACTCCTCCCTGGCTGCCTTCCAGATAACGGAACATCCTTGCCTTGTGCTGTCGGGTTCCTGTTCCTCTCTGACAGAACTCGCCTGTAACAATTAGCCTGGAGGAAATCCAGACAATTCGTGTCTAGACCATTTGTGTCTAAATCCGTGACTTGAGATCCAAGACACAGTTCTTGAACCACCTGCCATGCAGGCAGCCTCTTCTTATCTCCCAGCACCCATTTAAGTCTTCTTTCAGGGAGCGAAGTGGATTCTTGGGTGTCTGTCCTGAGCGAAGTGTGTGTGTTTGGGGAGGTTGTACCCTATTCAGCTTTCTGCAGTCAGCTCACATGGGGTGACACAGTGAGCATGTGACCTTTCTCCACCTACGGACCCCACGGGGCCAGACAGCACCCATTCTCCTTTAAGGACCAGTTGAGGCCAGAGCCAGAAGGGCATCCTCAGGACCCTGCAGCACAGCCACAGCCACTGATGGATAAAGACGCCCAGGCCTGGGGGCTAAGATGATTTCCCCCAGGTGACCCAGATGGAGTGACAGTTGACTGCTCCTGGGCGGTTACTGCCTGAATGCAAATGTTGGCATTTCCAGGTATCACTCTGCTCATCGTGATCTTACTTATTTGGACTCCGGGCAGAGCTGTGTCGCTCAATTCCCTTTGAATTTCTACTGTACTTTGTCCAGTGCCAGTCTCACGGCAAAGGTTGAAACATAGGACAGCTGACTGCCTGGGTATTTCTTCAGGTTGGTCACAGCAAGGACCTTCTGGTTGATATTAAAAAAAAAAAATTCAGCTTTTAGGTCTCATTTTAGAATCAGTCTTGGGGATGGGGCCGGGGAGTCCAGCCTCTGGATGCGCTGATCTAAATTCGAGTTGTCCTTTGCTGCGCCTTCAGTGAGGCCATGCTACTACTTTTCACCATTTGTACACTCAGAAACAGGCGAGTGCTGTGCCTGTGCCTCTTCCCAAACCCTGCTCCAAGTTCCAAAAGATGCAGCTGCTTCCTCTCTTAGGATGCCGTATTGTGGTGGCAGCGAGGTTCATGCTCTCTCTCAATGCTTCTCAGCCTCAGGACTTTGGGGCAGAAATCTAGAGAACACACCTTCAGTGTCACTTACTGCTCTTATCGTAGGTGGGAAATCAAGAGCTAAAACAGAAGATCAGACTTTGGGGAGTTAAAGGGTAAAAATAATGCCCCTCCTGTTTTTCTTCCAAGTTCAGAACCGATTGAAAAGTAAGATGCAAAGATGTGTGGGCATTATTGTGAATAAGCTGATGGAAGGACTTGGCTTCAGATCCAAGGCTAACAAGGCTTACTAATATGCACTACGGCCTCTCCGTCCTGCCATGCCATGTAGGCCCTGGGTACCCGCCCAGGGGAAAGTTTGGCTCCACAGAGCAGATCACTATTTGAGATAGAAGGGCAAATTGCCAGTTCTTCCAGACTTTCAATCAATTAATTCTAGTAGAAGTCCCTTCATATGAACCATGATGCTAGGAAAAAAGAGGCCCCCCCCACCTATGTTGGGGCATCAGCATTCCTTCCGTCCTCCTACTAGTAGGACCACCATGAGCAATTTCAAGTTCACCTGCTGCTGAAATCCACTGGGAGCAGGTTTCATTCAGGGGAGGAGGTTGTGACCCTAAGACCACTCCAAGATCTAATATTCCATGGGAGATGCAGAGCCAGAATCTAAATCCACATCCTGGGGAGCCCAAGGAACCAGCAAGGCGGCGCTGGCGACGGAGGAGAGTTCAAGCCCCACGTGAGGTCCATTCACATCCAGTCTTGATGTTGTCTTGGTTGGGAAAACTGTTCACCCCCAGTGCCAAAACAACAGTGAAGATTTTAGAAGACAAAAGTTTTCAAAACCTTGCTAAGCTGGAAGCTGAATACCATTTTACTCTGTGCATGTAGCTGCTTCCATCATGAGACGGACGGAATTTTCCATTCCACGTAGCATTGCACTCCTGGAAATAATTCATTCCTGCCTTGGCTATACCATACATATACTGCCATTCTTGTCTCTTTTTACATCCCCAAATTGAGTTGTGCAAACAGACTCAAGATGGCAGAGTTTATCAGTGAAACCATCTGAGACACAAAGTGTCTACTGGTGGCTCCTGTTTCTGAATGTTTAAGTATATGTATTATAAAAGTTATTTGGTACTCAATGGTATGTAATTTTGTCTCTTGCTCAGATAACTAAACATGGCCAGGATGATTATTATACAGCTAATTGGTAGGAATTATCATCAGTCCATTTGAAGCAACTGACTCAATTACTTTCCAATAGCCAAAAAGGAGGAGGGGGGCATTTCCAGCACGCACATCGGAAGCCAGGGAAATCAAGTGCTTTCCTCCCACGGACTGTGGACTGGAAGCCTCTCTTTATTTGGACATCTTGCTCCATGGCCAGTGATTTGGCAATGTCCTGATGCTGTCAGATATCTCTGGGCTCATTCCCCCAGGCAGAGGGACAGACAAGCATGGCACAGAGCCAGACTGCCGGCCAAGCATGGCAAGGCAAATGGGAATCCACTGAATTCCCTTGGTTTCTTGGATGGAGGGAACTGTCACTTTTTTTTTTTTTTTTTTTTAACATAGAATGATTCAGCCAGGTGCGTTGGCTCACACCTGTAATCCCAGCACTTTGCGAGTCCAAGGCAAGTGAATCACTTGAGGTCAGGAGTTCGAGACCAGCCCGGCCAACATGGTGAAACTCCGTCTTTACTAAAAATACAAAAATTAGCTGGGCATGGTGGCGAACACCTGTAGTCCCAGCTACTCGGGAGGCTGAGGCAGGAGAATCACTTGAACCCGGGAGGCAGAGGTTGCAATGAGCCAAGACTGTGCCACTGCACTCCAGCCTGGGTGACAGAGTGAGACTCTGTCTCAAACACACACACAACAACAATAACAACAACCGCAACGTAGACTGATTCACTTCTTGCATCATCATTAAGTATCTTAATTTTTTTAAGAGTTCAGACAACTATAGCTGTTCAAGTACTAAGGTTAGAGGTAGCCCTGGAGGAAGAATTCCCAGTGTAATCCTGCAGTCCGGGGCATGCGGCGAACAGGCAGGGAGGAGCAAATACTCACGGCCAGCACTCATCTCTGTGGTCCCCACTCCACACTTCACTGAGGCTTTTGTTTCATTTGGACTCTACCTCCATGGTCTCCTATGCCAGGATTCTGGGCTGTTGCCCCAGGCTTCTGCCATGAGGGGTCAGAGAACAACTGTCCCAAGGCTTTTGCTGACCAAGTGCAGATTTTGGCTGCTGTTCTTGAAGGTTTTCTGGAAGAATGGCAGTGGCCTGGCTCTCTCCCACTCTCTCCTCCCCAAACACCAAGCTCAAAACAGCCTGCCAATATGTTGTTGCTATTTCCTAATTCCGTTTCCCGCCATAGGCCCTCTGGAGTTGACGTTGGGAGACAATGCAAGTTTGCCATCTAGGTAAGAGATGGTGGTTGCAATCTGTGGATACTGAAAGTGATACGTCAGTTTGTGACATTTTCTGTGAACTTCCCATTAGGACAGGCAAGGATTTAGTATTCTCATCTTAACACTTGTTACTTACAGTTTTAATTGAACTCATATTCAATGTGAATATTGTGACTATGTAAATATTGTTCATTGTTGAACTAAGTATTTTCCTGTAGTATAATCATATAAACATGATTATCTTTCTTATACACTTGTTTAGTTTTTTTTTTTTTTGGCATTAATAACTACCATAACTACCTCATTGTTTTTAATCATAGCTTCTTTTTTTCTTTTCTTTTTTTCTTTTTTTTTTTGTTTTTTTGAGACAGAGTCTCACCCTGTCGTCCAGGCTGGAGTGCAGTGGCACCATCTCGGCTCACTTCAACCTCCACCTCCTGGGTTCAAGCAATTCTTCTGCCCCAGCCTCCTGAGTAGCTGGGATTACAGGGGCACACCACCACACTGGGCTAAGTTTTTATATTTTAGTAGAGACAAGGTTTCACCGCATTGCCCAGGCTGGTTGCAAACTCCTGAGCTCTGGCAATCCACCTCCCTCAGCCTCCCAAAGTGCTGGGATGACAGGAGTGAGCCGCTGCGCCTGGCCAGCTTGGTGTTTTTACATGCTGTCACTCATTCCTTCCCAACTATCCAAATCGCATAGCATGTTTTCTATACAGCCGAATATACCAGGGCATTGATCAGTTCTATTCCTTTTTCCTCAGAACCTTTCCTTTCCTTGCTCAAATAGTCATTACTCAGGACATCCACTTTTTTCTCTCCTATGTTGACCTGTTTCTGAATCCCAAGACTAATCTACCCTCTTCGACAGCATATTTTTCAGTAGCTTCATGCCAAAGGGTGTAAGGGAGGCAAATGTTTGGAGAGAGAGAATATCTGACAATATCTTTATTGTACTATTATACTTGATAGATAGTTTAGCTGGTAATAGAATTCTTATTTGACAAAAATTTCCATTAGAATTTTGAAGAGATTCCTTTTTTAACTTCTAGTACCCATTAATGCTTTTAGAAGTCTGATGTCATTTTAACTTTCATAGTGTGACTTTTATTCTTTTTTTTTTTTTTTCCTGACAAGGATTTTCGTATTGCATATTCTTGGGTTCAGAAACTTCATGACAACCAATATGAGTCTTATTCACTCATTTTGCTGGGTACTTAGTGAATTCTTTCAAGCTGGAAACTCTAATCCCTCAGTCTTGTCAATTGTCTTGTATTCACTGTTTGATAATTTCCTTCTTTCCATTTTCCTCATTTTTCTCTTTCTAGGCCTTCTTTTAGTCAGTTTCAGATATCCTATATTAATACTTTAATTTCTGATTTAGAAAATCTATATTCAATTTATTTGTCGTTTGGTCCTACTTTGTGAAAGCTTTCCTTGACTTCATCTTCCAGCCCATAGTTATCTACTGCATTTTTAATTCCCTGGACTTCTTTCTTCTTTTATTTTTTAAATCAATATAAAAAACAATTATTATTTCATGGTACCATACATTCTCTTATTATTTGACTGCATTTTGGAGGAATTTTCTTCAAATTTTCTTCTGCTGAGTTCCTTTTCTCTCTCTTACTATTTAATTTTTGGGTCTCACTGTGTTGCCCAGGCTGCTCTAGAAGTCTTCTAGAAGTGATCATCAGCTTCTCCAAGTGGTGGGATCACAGGCTCTTATTTATTTTTGATCTTTTTAATTCACGTGGGTCCTTAGCTTCATGTGCATAGCTGAGGGAGGCACTGAGGCTGATTGAAGCTCTTTGTGGGTACATGGGACTTCCTCGCGACTGGCCCTCGCTTCAGAGCCATCTGACAGCACTCAGCTTTTCCACTGGAAAATCCTCGAGTGTCTTCTGTGGAGGGCTTCTCTCTGGAGTGGTTCAGTTTCTCCAGAAACGAATCTTCTAGTCTCCTCCCTGTGGGTATATATTTGGCTTCCATGGTACTAGAAACCTAGCCAGGGAGGCTGGGCAGGCGAGTCTCACTGCTCAGGGGGTTGAGCTTTTCTAGTCCCATCTTATGCTTGGCATCTCCTCCACTCTGCTGTGTCCCCAGCTCCAGAGCCTTTCTGGTTGGATTTCTCCAGATGAAAAAAGTGTCCTGCTGTTTCTTGGTTGGGGAGTGGGGCTGGGGGTTTGGCTGCAAAGGTCCCATAGAGGAAGGGGCCTGCTTTCACCCTGTGGCTCACCTGCATCCCACAGAGCCTGCTTGAGCTGGGCCCTAGAGCCTGGCTGCCCGCTAGCACTGCCAGGGTGCCCCTGCCAGGAGGGACTGCGGCCTCTGCTTTGCGCCCTTTAGTGTCACTTCCCCAGCCATGTGTGCGTTTCCCAAATCTCATCTCATCCCTGTTCCTGCCTGTTCGTTTGTTCCCTTGGTCTGTTGGTTCTCTGACTCTTCATTGGGCTTGGGGTAGGGAACAGGGACAACGTGTGTCCTATGGGGCAGGTGTTCATGGGAATGGAGTGGACTTTGAGGCTGCACTAAGAGCAGGGATGGGAGGAACAGGAGCTCGGGCTAAGGATGTCTTGTGACCTCACAGGATCCTCACACAGTGTGATGCCTCCCAGGAAGGCCACAGCTGTGCTCCTGGGGGTGACGCAGAGGAAGCTCTCCCTCCAGACCAGGAAGATACAAACTACTTAGAACTGAATGAAACTGAGCTTGGCTGGGCCTCAGCACCATCTCAAGTCAGGGAGTGGCAAGAGCAGACAGCGAGGCTCTGCATATTGGGGTGCTCCGGGTGGGGGTCACCAGAGAGGGGTGTAGACAATCCACTGGTACAGAAAAAAAATGCTAGAACTTCTATTTGTATGTATCTTATTAAAAAAAATCAGAAGCGATTCCAGGGACAGATGACAGGGGCCTCACCTCCCTGGGTCCCATTGACCCTGGGGTCCCAGCCCTGAGGGCAGACGGCTCGTAGCTCTCAAGTCCTGCTCGGCATTGCAGACTTAACACCGTGTGGGGCTCTCCCTGAGCTAATCCTTGCAAAACGTCCTCAAAACGGCAGCTGAAGAGTGACCTGAGGATGCCAAAGAGTGGCCCATTCCTCCTGCTCCTCCTCCTCCTCCCTCCGGTCAAGTCTACCACCGTCCTGCGGCTGGCAAGGCTGATATTCCAACCCCTCGGGAGGTTCAAATACGTTAATATGCATTTCCATCCACTTACGGCAAAGACAGACTTTGCCCCAGTGTAGAACAACAGCACAGAGCCTTTTGGGTGAGCGTGCACACACAGCTTTTTTCCTCTTTATTCTTTGAACAGTTCTGCTGTTGCGTGAGCAGTGTCTACCTGGACATTGTGGGGACCAGGAACCATGGCCCAGCCGGCATGGAGACCTCCAAAGATGCTCAGGCCCCGGGTACATTGTTCCACAATTCAGGGGTGCAGGCAGCTGAGCCCAAAACCAAACCACAGCCTCTGCAAAGATGTGAGGAACAAAACCCAGGCCTCGGGGCCTGGGGTCCAGTGGACACCGTCCTCAGAGCAGCGCGTCCAGGAGCAGAGGAGACCGCGGGGAGTGGAAGCCAAGTCTAGGCTGCAGGGAGCCGCTGGGGGACATAACCTGAGGGTTCAGGGAGGGGCTGCGGGTCTCCAGCCTGTCCCCCCAGGGAACCCCTCCAGGGAAGGGAAGCACCCACCTGGGACTGCCCTCCCGCCCTCCATCCCCCCACGAAGGGTATTTCTTGCCTCGGCATCCACGGGGTGGGCACTGGCCCAGCCCTGTCCTCTGCAGGGAGGAGCTCCCAGGACTGTGACATCAGGTGGTGTTGAGAGAACAATGGAGAGAAAAACACATAGACAGCGGCTTCTGGGATCCACAGGTGGAAAAATAAGTGAAGAAGCATCAGGAGAAAGCCGAAAGGAGCCATCAGCTTCCATGCCCTGCTGTCCCCACTGTCCCCAGGAGTGCAGCCTGGGTGTAGACATCTGGAATCCCAGATCTGAGGCTGGAGGAGGCAGTGTCTCATGCTGAGTGGCAGCACACGGTGATAGTGGACGGCTGGGCTTCGGAGACCCTAGACTCTTGACAGGAAAACAGTGGCTGAGCCTCCCTCCTGGCCCCAGGGCAACCTCTGCCGGCCTCACTTCTGGCCCGGAGAGACCTCCACTAGCCTCTCTCTTGACCCCAGGGGATCTCTGCCAGCCTCCCTCCTGGCCTGGGGGACCTCTGCCAGCCTCCGTCCTGGCCCAGAGAGACCCTCCACCAGCCTCCCTCCTGGCCCAGGGGACCTCCATTGGCCTCCCTCCTGGCCCCTGGGACCTCGGCCACCCTCACTCCTCCTGGCCTGAGGTACCTCGGTCAGCCTCACTCCTGGCCTGGGGGACCTCTGCTGGCCTCCCTTCTGGCCTGGGGGACTCAGTCCCAGCTGTGAGTCTTGTCCTGACATCCGTGTGTCCATTTTGAATTTGTAGAAGTGGTCACAGGCCTTTCTCCTCTATTCTGAATAGGGATGGACATTTTTCAGGCTCATCCTTCTGACAGTTTTAGTGACCATGACCTGTCCCCCAGGGTGGGAGGCACACAGCCCACAGTCAGTTCACTGCACAGACACCAGGGCTGGAGGATGCCTTGACGACTCATGCAAATTCTCCAGATGGGAGAGGAAATCAGGGAATGTTCCAGACAAAAGAGAAAATAGTGGCAGGAAGTGGAAGTAGGTCTCATTGGAGGGTGGCCGAGGCTTAGGGTGAGATGAGCCCTCATCACTGACCAGCTAACCTGAGAGCAACGTGTCCTGTAAGTCCTCTGGCACAGAGATGGGAGATGTATCGGGCAGGACCACCAGGTTCAAGGGCTTGCTTGGCCACTATGGATGTGGAACCCGGTGAGGGTCCTGCCTCCCTGTTCCACTCCTCATCTGTAAAATGGGTCCGTATCCACAGTGCTGAGCTCAGAACCCTTTTGTGGCCTGAAGTGAGCTGTGCATTGTATTAGTCCATTTTCACCCTGGTATAAAGAAATACTCAAGACTGAGTGATTTATACAGGAAAAAGGTTTAACTGACTCACGTTTCCAAATGGCTGGGGAGGCCTCAGGAAATTTACAGTCATGACAGAAGGCAAAGGGGAAGCCAGGACCATCTTCACATGGCGGCAGGAGAGAAAGAAGAGGAAGCAAAGGGGAAACAGCCCCTTATAAAACCACCAGATCTCGTGAGAACTCCTTCACTATCACGAGAACAGCATGGGGGAAACTGCCCCCATGAGCCAATCACCTCCCACCAGCCCCCTCCCTCAACACCTGGGGATTACAATTCCAGATGAGATTTGGGTGGGGACACAGAGCTGAAGCATATCACGCATTAAAGCACTTCGGGCAGGGCCTGACGTCTCTGTTCTCTGGTGTCTGCTGTTGGCACGAGTGAGGAGTGAAGCCGTGACCTAAAGCTGGGGATGGGGCCGCGTCACCTTCGCTGTGTGTCACTGGGCGAGCTCCTTAGCCTTTCTGAGGCTCTGTGTGGCTAATGCCACGTGCCCTGTGGGTTCAGGAGGCAGTAGGGAAGGTATCTGGAAAGCTGCGCACAGGGGGCTGGCTGAATGGGGTGGGGCCTCAGGGCCGTGTGCTGTCATGTTTGGAACCTGACGGCACAGGACCGAGTGATCTTTTCCTTGGTAGCCTGCTTGGGTTTCCTCTGGATAAAGAGCCTGTGATGTGTCACTGGCTCGACAGAAACGAAACACAGATGTACGTGGTCCAAGCCACAGAAGGTCCTGGGGCCCTGGCCCCGTCAGGCGACCCTGCGAAGCCCACCCTGCCACACTCTGTGCTGCCGGGAGGAGGTCGGGCCTTCACCCCTTGCTTCATTCTCTGTCCCCTCAGGTTCCAGGAGGGACTCCCCTTCCCTCTGCCGGGCTCCAGCTTCAACAGGAGCGACAGAGTGCGTGTCACATGCAGAATGAGCAGCCGTGGCTGGGGCACAGCATGGACTCTCTTCGTCCTGCATCCCAGCTCCCCGGCTTCTCCCGGGCATAGAGGGGTCGCCTTCACCTCCCACCACCGGAGGGTGTGACTTGAAGGCCCCGGGAGACGGCGTGTGGCTCATCGGCCTCCCCATACCCAGGGGCTCACTTGGCCATGCAAGTGCACCCAGGCGGGGCCGTGTTACCCTCGTGTGCAGTTCTCTCCTTCCTTCAGAGGAGTGGAGCTAATGCCAGCAGGCCAGCTTATTTCTACACTAGAAATAGAGCCACGCATTCTTACTGGAGGCACCCGGTAACACGGCGAGCCCAGAGGAGGGCACATAGCGGACAGGGACCTGGGGCGGGTCTCCCTGGGCTCTGGTGTACAGGGGCTG
Organism: Macaca mulatta; assembly: GCF_049350105.2. Lineage (NCBI taxonomy): Eukaryota > Metazoa > Chordata > Mammalia > Primates > Cercopithecidae > Macaca > Macaca mulatta. The sequence continues at coordinate 5,692,057 of NC_133423.1, forward strand.
TGTGTGTCGTCCTGGGCAGTGTAGGGCTCAGCAGTGGCCTGGCCTCCACCCACCACACACCTAGTTGTGGCAACCCAGACTGTCTCCAGATATGGCCACTTGTTCCCTGGGGCCAGGCCACCTGGCTGAGGACCCCCGGGGCAGAGGACCGGGCTGCTGGGAGCCTCTCCATGCAGGCAGTGTGGGGGCCTCGGCCACGTGCCTCTGCCTGCACAGCCCTGCCGTGAGCGTCTGCAGCTGCTTCTCTGAGCCTTCCTTCCCCTGTCCTCCCACGGCCACCCACGGGCTCTGGCGTCCTCTCCGCAGGTTCCTGACTGTGTTGTCAGGTTACAGTCCACGTTCACTGCCCTGGGAGACGTTCTGCCCTCGATGTAACTAAGATTTGCTACACACCTCTCAGAAGCCCACCTTATATGGATTTCAGCTTCTTTGGGGACAGTTTGCCATCACTGCCACGTCCAGACCGTGTTGTCCTTCTGATACTCTCCTTCAACAATTCACAGCCGCTTGCTGAGACTTGTCCATGTCATCGAAGCGCTTAGAGCTGGTGTTAATACTAGGGTCTATCTATTCTCAGCCTCCACTCTGTAGAGGACCCGCCAGCCTCAGGATGCACAGGTGACTCCTCTGACATCACAGCTGTTCGAGGCCAGCTCTTATTCATAAAATCGAAGGTCTGGAATGAAGTCACGGTTCTCAACTCAGGACCCAGTCAGCAGATCCGCTCCCCAGAACTGCAGAACACGGCCTGGTGGCCCCAAGGCCGGGGGGCCCACGAAGACGCCCTTCTAGACTGTGCGTCTCTGTCGAGCCCACCAGCCTCTGCTGGAGTCTTCCAGGCCTGGGGGGCGCCTTCTCTCCAGGAGCAGCCCGTCCATTTTAGGATTGCACCCCTGGGACCTCTCGAGTCCCTCTCCCTGAGAAAGCGTGTGTTCTGCCCCACTCCAAATGCCTCAGAGGCCAAGAGCATGCAGAGCCGTCTTCTTTAGGCCTTAAGAAGCGACTGGAAATTCAGCACTGTCCACAGCCTGCTGGGCTCCCCTCGGAGTGCTGGGCGCCATTCTGTGGCACGTTTGTTGTCCTTTCCAAGGGAGACCCCATACTTCTCCTTCCCCCAGGACTTGCTTCACACAGATTGATGGTATTCGTTACATCTGAGGCACTCTCGCTGCATCTCGGTTGCAGAGGCATGGAGATGCGAGGGGCATGCCTTCCGGACTCAGATGGACAGGGTGTTATTTTCCCCTCCCGTGCTCCTCTCTGGCTTCTGGCAGACCCGCTTCATCACAGGGTGCACCAGGAGACGACCTGTCACGAGATGCTGCTGCGTGCACAGCAGGCCCTGTGGCCCGGGGCCCTCTGCACCCCTGCTCACCAGGCTCCCGTGAGACATTTCCTGCCTCTAGTCAAAGAGCTCTCTCTAGAGAAGAGAAAGTCCCCATTATTCAAGACTGCCCCAAACACCAGCCTTCTTTGCACAGAATGTCGAGGAAGGAATAACTGTGCCACGAATAGCACCGGCCCAAGTCTGCAGGGCAAGGAAGAAGTCAGGACATGAGCAAAGACAAATGTTACTAGAAACAGAATGAACTTGCAGGCTTCCCTTCAGATGATGATGACTGCGGGTGAAGAGGAAATCCTCTTCATTGTCTCTTCCTGTTGGTGGAAGCTGCAAGTCACCTGACCACACACGGCAAGACAGTGTGACTCAGATCCAGCGTCTGCCATGAAGTTTGGTCTCAGGGCCCCGCTCATCAAGAAATGTTCTGGAAAAAAGTGGAAGTAGGTAGAGGGATGTGCTCTGAACCAGTGTGGCCAAAAGACGTACGTTCACGGTGCATTCATCTGATTCAATTCCTGCCAAAGGCTTTTGTTATTTGAGAACATTATGACTAACCCAACAGAAAGGAAGGTGAGTAAGCAAACAGGAAAAACTGATGATGAATTGACAATCCATGTATTTATCCATCCAATTAAAGTAATTTGCTGAGCGCCTGCCTAGCTGCACTAGAAGCTCAGGGCCTGAAGATGAACGTGCGGAGGCTATGTGCAGGGGCGTGAGCTTACAGCTGGAATTAGAGACAAAGGAAAAGGCACCTGAGCCCTGTGACGTGCAAGGGGGTCAGGGAAGGTGGGACACATGTGGCCTCGTGGCCAGAGCCCTGCCTGTCTCCCAGGACATTCTGAATATGGGGGGAGACTGCGCCTTGGACAATTACTGCGAGTCCCGACCCTTTCCAGAAAAGTCACTGGCAGCGTCGTTTCCAGGCGTAGGTTAGGAACACCGTGCTCTCTCATAGGCCGTACGTTGCAACTCTGATATGAAAACGTCTTCTATCTCCTTCAACTGCGGCAGTAGCACAGGTGAAAGACGGGCGCCGAGCCTGGGGGAAGCATGCGTGCGTGGGTTATGGCCCTATTTACAGATCAGTCTTGATTGCTCTGCAGATGTGCTGGGGCTCTGTGGAGCCGTGGAGGCGAGGACACAGGTGGCCCTGCTCTGGGAGGTTCCTTCCTGAGGTTCCCCGACGGCTTCCTGCACAGAAGGGCCCAACGCTGGCGGGACAGGCCAGGAGCCCAGATCAGCCTCGGAAAGCTCGGGCTCCAACCAGAGCTCATTCTGGAAATTAAAAAACAAACCTTGACGTTGTGTTGGTTTTTATTCTTCCACTTGAAAAGTTATTTGAAGCGTCACGTGAGATCCTGGAGAGGACTGAAATGGCACCGTCACTGAGGGCTGGTCCTAGGTTCATGTTTATCCTGGTTATAAATCGTCTTTTTATGAAGTTGAAAGCCATGTTGAAATTAGGTCATTTTAAAAGAATTTATTAAAAGGTATTGAAAATGCAGGGCCATGGAGGAAGTAAATGATTCTTTGCCTGGGAGATTTAGAACGGATTTATTTAATTCTGGTAATGGGCTTTGTGACCACGGCTGTCTTCTGTCTCTGGCTGGTGAGCTCTTTAGGGGGGCATCCTTCACGTCCAGCCGGGAGAAAAGCAGTCGTGTCCTGTGCACAGGGTGCAGGCATTTGGGTGGATGGTTCTTGCCCTCATGCTTACTCCTCAAGCATGAGGTTCAAGACCCACCTCTGCCTTGTCGATTTTACAGATCCAGAGTCCAAGAAAGCCAAGAGGCATCGACGTGTCCTGGACTGTAATGGGCTGGGTCCCTTTGTTTTCTCACCAGAGGGTTTCAGGGTCCAGATGCGGGGCCCGGATTCTAAGGCCTGCATGCTACGCCTTCGGCAGATACCTCCTTCATCCAGTGAAGACCAGCACATCCAGCCTGGTATTTCAAAGCTGGCTTCATAATGCTGATCTCTCATTTCCATCTTCAGGATATTTCTTACAAAGTGTTTTTTTTTCATCTTGTTGGGTTTGCAAAGGATGCCCTGTGGAGGTGCAGCTGAAGGCGGGGGGCAAGGGAAGCCAGACTGAATCCCGCCTGCTGCCCCAGGCCCACCCCTCCCACCTGCTTGGGTTTCCACGGTATTTATTTAATGGGTTGCTTTCTCGTGGTGATGAAAAATCATCCCACTATGGGAATCCTGAGTTCCAGTCATGAAAATCGCCAAGGTGACCATGGAAAGGAGGCCAGCAGGCACGCTCTGCCTCTCGGGGAGAATGCCAGGTCCCGGGCCACTCCCATCCCAGAAGGAGCAGCAGCGACCACCCTGGACCTGGACACAGCCAGCCAGGACCACGGCCTCCGGCCACGGCCACGGCCTCAGGCCACGGCCACGACCACGCAGAGCTCACAGACGCACCCCAGCCTGCAGACCTGGGGGCCCTCCCCGGCCTGTTTCTCTGCCCTTTCTTTATCTCCAATTATAAAGCAGCGCCAGGTTTTCTTGTCAGCCTTTGCCATGTCTCCAAATGGCTTTTCGGTGTCAGGCCCATCAGGAAATTAACTCATCATGCCGTGACAGCTGCTAATTTTTTCCCCTTACATGTCAGATGGATCGCCTGCTGAAGCTAATAATGAATCACCCATCCCTGATTAGAAGGTGCTTCCGAAACGTATAACTGCCATCCGAGAGAACTTTTTTCTTCATGTAAAATGATATCACCCTAGAGGAGTAGAAAACGAATTGTATTCTTCAACAAGATGGAACAGGAGGAGGTTGCTTAAGTGAGCTGTGTGCTCTCTTAAATTATGGGCTAATATTAAAAAGTAAAAGAAGTGAAAACTTACAGCTTTTTTAGTTTGCTAAATGAATGACCTTTCTTGTTCCCTAATTCTCTTACTAGAACCAGCTCTGGGTTAGAAATCCAAGCTGGTTCGTGGATGCTTTCCTTATGCCATCATTTCATCTTTTGTTCAGGAAAAAGAAGTTTGGTAGGACTGAGACACAAATGCCACGCGGGGAACAGCCCCTTGCTTCTTATAGCGGAGGTGGGCGGGGGCTGCCTGGCCCTGCGGAGGCCTCGCTGTGCCCCACGAGGGGATCGGGTAGAGATGACCAGGGCGTGGGTAGAGATGACCGGGATGCCTCACCGTCCAACTCCTAGGACTTTTGACGAGCTTTGGCTTACCGAATTTTCCCATCTGTGCACTTCCTTGTAAAATCTAGTTTCAGCAAGAACCCTGCCAAATCGGTTCAGCCAGAAATCCTGGCGAGAACCGTAACCTTAACCCTCCATGTCTGCTCACCCTTGAGATCTAACCAGGTTCCTCATCCTATCACGCCCCCTCCACCTCAGGTGGAATCTGATGGCCCTGGCCTGGCTTCAGCAAGAATCCAGTCCTGTGGGTTTGGGCAGAATCCCCTTCCCCCGTGCGACCCTTTTGTCGTCTTCCACCCACCAGTGCCTGCCCCTACAACTTCTTGGCTGTAACCCTTCGCTTGCTACTGTATTCAGAACCGAGTCCAGTTCTGTGCCCAGGTCTTTTCCCCCCTGCCATTTTCCTGAATAAAATCTGGGTTTTACCTTTGCAACTACTGTCCAGCTCTGGTTTTTCTGTGATACTCTGGGGTCCCATTTCTGAACAGAGCTTGTAAATGGCAGTGGGGCTTCCAGCGCCGCCCTGACCGAACCTTGTAAATGGCAGTGGAGCTTCCAGTGCTGCACTGATAGAACCTGGGCACATTCACCTGGTTCTTCAAAGCAAACCATGTAGCGAAAAGGATCCCCGTATCAGGTGATGCGAGCTTGCCTGCTTATTCCGCGGTGCATGGGACATATTTTAGGAGAGCATCTTCCCCTGCTCCTTCCACGTCAACTGCTTGGTAGGCCTGGGGCATCCCAGAATGATGCATGTTTGAGCCTGTTTCATGAACGTGACCTCACGTGGCTACAACTTCCTTTGTATGGAAACTGCTCTCTTGCTTTGATCCTCTCCAGCATACACAGAGAGCGCTGCTCGACTTCCGCCATGGAAGCTGAGGTATGAACCATTTCTATCTGCTGCCTTGGGCGGTCTGGTCTTCCTTGCATGCCAGACGTCCTTGAGGCTCCGTCGTTTAATTGGCTGCAGCTTAATACCAAAGTGGCCTTTCTGGATTAGTCTCCAAGTAAATATTTCATTTGCCTTTTTTTTTTTTTTTTTAAAGAAACTTTAAAGTTCTGTCATATTCTCTGGCAAAAATCACAAGGAAAGTTATAAGCTTCTTGTCTTTTTTATAGACAATCCACGCCACAGTGAATGTCCCTTGCTCACAAAACCTGCTATGCCTCATTATTCTGAGGCACACATTTGTGTATGTGCTTCTTAAACCCCCTTACATTCCAATAGTTGTGTAATGAGAGAGAAAAGAGAGGTAACATTAACCTAGCTCTATGGGTAATTACAGGATACAATGGCTTAGTGAAGCCTCCGCAATCCTTCTGAGCCTAGAAACACCTTCTGTACAATTTTTTTTTATGCAAAGGCCTGCTCTTTTCATTGTGCATACAACGTGATTGCTGGTTTGACACTGCAGGCTACACTGGTTTTATGAAGGATTAAATGCCACCTGAGACATATTTATCCTAAATAAATCACCAACGGTAAACTGCAGCATGTCAGTGTCAACACCCTGGACTGCAGCAGAAAGGTTAGCCATACAGGACTACGCACGGTTAGGAATTAGCATCCGAGCCGAGGACCGTGGGCTACCGCTAACGGGAGGAGTGATCAAGAAATATTTCCACTGAAAAACATCCCCCCCACTTTTTTTTTTTTTTTTTAACATGTATGAGAAGCCTGGCGAGGGCCATCACTTTGTAAAGGTCACCTTGATCCTGTCACTGTTTGCTGCAGACAGTGTTTAAGAAGCCCTGAATAGCCCTGCCATTGTTAAGAAACATGAGGAAGTCATACTCAGCTAATTATGGATCTCAGTGTCAGCCTTGAAATTTTCCCTTCAGTTCTCATTTTTGTGGAGGGTGGCTGTCTAAAGGGAGGTGGCCCTAGAGTGGACAGAGCTCAGCAGTGAGAAGCGTGCTAGGAAGAGGCCGGTTCCGCTTCTGAACTGGCCAAAGTGTCAGCTGGTCCCCGTGCTCTCTCAGGAAAAGATTTTAAACGGCGCTTGTATTTAAACAAAGAAGGTACCATTCTCCTTTCCTCTCATGTCTGCTCTTCTCAATTTCTAGATGCTCTCCATGATAGAATATGTTATTGTCACCAGAATGCATCTGGGCCATTTGCCAGACGCTGAGAAACAGTATCGGGCGGCAGGGGACGCGCGGCAGCGCTCCACGGCGTCTGGAGGCCACGAAGGAGGGAGAAGCCAGCAGCCGCGAGCGCCGGGGTGCCCCTCAGTTGCCACAGCTGCCCACCACTGGCTGCTGAAAATAACGTGCCATAATGATCTTTTAATGCTATAATTTTATTTCAAAGAAAACAGAAACAGAACAAAAACAACCTTTGCATTTGAGGGAGGAGATTATTTTACAGTTTTGGAAAAGAATAAGAGCAATTGTATCAGGAAACAAATGACTGCGACAGAAACTCGCATCCGACAGTTGCAGTGAATCCACAAGGAAACACAGACCATGCTGGCGGCCACGGCAGGGCCACAGGGCACGGTCTCCATGTGTTAATGTTTCATGTCAGCATTTTCAAATTGACAGAAATCACAAAGAAATCCTGCAAAAATGATATCAATATGAACAAACCCTTGTTATAAAAAGCAAAATATTGATACGAACAATATCTTCCAGAGTGCGCATTTCACATATAGGCTTTATTGTATGAAACTAAGTCAAAATTAGAAGCACTGGCTATCTTCACCAACATACATTTTAACTGAATATAAACTTCAAGGCTTTTCTTAACCATAGGCTTAAGAGGATTTCTTTTATGCAGAATGTGACCAGAGCAACGAAGACACCTAAACTGTTTGAAGATGGGAAATCTATACATGAAATGAGCTAGCAGGCTTCCTTTGGTCTGGGGACACTGTTATTCTAAAATTAAAAAAAAAAAAATGAATGGAAGTAGAATGCTTCAAGACGGTAACACTTGTAGCTGCAGTTTTCAGCCCAGTAGAGAATGAAATGTAAAGGCAGCTACATGCTGACTGCACGAGCAGGCGCACCCCAAGCCACGAGGGGGATCTTCACCACTTTCCCCACGGCCATGACCTCCTGATAACTGAAATGGAAAACACCTGAGAGAAAAACCCACTGACAACACTGGGCTTCTCTTCAGCACAACGGCCGGGACAAAGGGGGAGGCCACTGACTGAAGGCCCCCAGTGGACCAGAGCTCCCTGTGCGGCCTGCGCCCGGCCCTCCCATGCACCCAGCAGCCTGCTCCCCGAGGCCCCGTCCACGGTTCCCTCTGTGGGCGCCTGGCCAGTGGCTGGTGTGACTCTCGCTGGCAGTGCACGCTCAGGGCTCAGCCTCGTCCTCACGGTTTTGAAGGTTTCAGATGAAGCTCAGGGAACACAGCCCCCCACCGAAGCTGGACCTGCCCAGCCTGCCCTGTGCTGAGTAAAGGTGCCGCGCGTCTCACGCTTCCTGGAGTTCGCTGCTTTCTCTTTGGCTCTGAATCGCTGCCGCGGCCGGGGAGCCCTCCTGGGTGTAGATGACCACGCTGGCCAGCTGCTCTGCCCTGCTTGGGGCCCCGGCCTCCGTGCCCAGCGTGGCCCCGGCCTGCAGGAGTTCCTGTGAGTCTGCAGTCTCCAGCACAGTGTGGGAGTACAGGCCCGGCTCGTCCTGCACCCCTGGGGGCAGCTCTGTCACAATGTAGTGCGTGGCGCCCTCGGAGAAGCCGCCACTGGACTCCTGCACCATGGCCTGGACCAGCTCCTCCGTCACGATGATCTGCGAGATCTCCCCGTCCGACTCCACCAGATCCATGTGCTCGCCCTGCGCCTCCTGCATGATGATCTGGGCACCCTCCCCGGCCACCATGTGGACGGCACCCTCCTCGCTCACCACCACCTGGGTGACACCGTCCTTAACCAACTGGCCGGCCGCGGTCGTGTCACACACAGCAAACTGGAGGACGCCCTGGACCATCTTCTTGAAGGCCACCTGTGCCCGCTCCTGAGAGGCCATGGCTGCTGAGGGATGCACCACCTGGGTGAGCACCTCCACGGCAGCCGGGCTCTCCTGGGCCTGTGGGAACATCTGGATCTCGGGGGCCTCAGGGTCGGCAGCCACATGGGAGACCTCCTGGCCGGGCAGCTGGATCAGCACGTCTTTGGGGCCAGGCCTGCCTTGCTCCTCGGGTCCAGCCCTGCCCTCCACCTCCCCTAATTCAGTGACCGCACAGAGCAGCGCATCCAGGGCTGAGGATGCCTCGGGGGGAGCGACTCCAGCCTCCGAGAGGTTTAAAATCTCCTGCTTGGTCACCTGTTGTATCACAGTGCCACCTGGACTGAGGGACTCATCCATGCCGTGGCCTTCCATGGAGCCTCCCACGACGACCACCTGGGTGGCTCCATCAGCCAGCTGCTCGGGAAGGATGGGCCCGGGCACCACGCTGCCTACATGTGCCCCGCTCTGACTCGTGGCGATGACCTGGCCATCCTCTGTGATGTGTACCACCCGGGCCACCTGGCCGGCCATGGCCAGCGTCTGCAGCGTGGCGGCAGCCGTCTCCTCCACAGAGGGGTCCAGGGCAAACTCCCCGTCGTAGCCCTGGAAGATGATGACCTGCTGTACCTGCTCGGGGGGCGGCGCCGGCCTCCTGCTGCTTCTCAGGGGTTTCTCCTTGACAAGGGGCTCTTCTGCCAGCGCTGCCGCGGTGAAGGGGCTGTCTGTCTCCACAAAGGTGGCTCCTTGTCCCTTCAGACGGCACTCGTAGGACTTGGAAACAATGCCTAAGGGAGACAGGGACCAGTTAGAGCCTGGACAAAGGACTCGTAGGCGTACAAGTAAGACAACGCCTTCTGTAGAAGCACTAAGCTCTCAGCAGAGACGCCGTGACCCCCTATTCCAAACTCTGAAGAGCTCTCTACAGTGCAAGCTTCGGCGGGGCCAGAGGCCTCCGTGGGCATCTGCAGGCAGGCTCTAGGCTCGAGGGCACACACGGTTAATGCTGGGAGTGCACCTCTCCAGGGTGAGCTGTCCAATACAACTCTGCAGGGGTGAGTGCCTCTCCAGTGCCCAGGGAAGGAGGCTGGATACCTCCCCCTACCACCATCATTTCTTTCGTAACAATGCATTCGGTCACGGGTGCTAAGTAAAGTTCAGCAAACAGCCAGCAGCAGTATCTCCTAACCCAAAGGAAAATATTTTTTTAATGACCAAATATTATATATGGTATTTTTGTTTATTCAGCAAAAAGAATGAAAGCCTCGCATATTAAATTTTTAAAAATGTCATCAATAAACACAGCTGTAAAAGTTTAATGCAATAAATATTTATTGAACATCGACGTTTCAGGCGCTCAACCCAGGCAGGCAGCCTGTGCAGTCCTGTGAGTGGCCGTGTCCTGGCAGCATGCAGGGCGCTCTGCAGGGTAATGGGCACCCGCAGACATGGGGTTCTGGCCACTCAGGGTTTGAGGGGGGAGTCTATACTGCAGAACTGGGTGGTGGGCTTCGAGGGGCCGGACTCGGCCTTCCTCCTCTCTGTCCATCTTCCGGACAGTGCCTGGGATGGAACAAGTAATCAACAAAGATGTGTTTGCCAAATGCCTTGGATACAACGTAAGGTGACAAGTACTGCACGGAGACAAAGAAGCCATACATTCAGGAAAGAATATTCAGGGAAAGATGTAAAAAAGAAACAACATTGGAGCCCTGTCTTCGGGACAAGATTCAAGCCATCTCCTGAGGGCTGGGAGGAGAAGTCCTAGACAGAAGCAGTGAGGCCCAGGCAGAGGCAGGAAGGCCTCGGGGCAGTGGAAGGCTTGGGCTGTCAGGAGAATAGGCTGCTCGTCTCAGAGCAGGTTGCCCAAGGCTTCCTCCACCCTGCACTACGGTACCTGGCCACGGGCCGCAGAGAGGAGCAGCGTGCTGACTGTTTTCAGCAGGAAAACTACAGGACGGTAACGGAGGGTCAGAAATTTTGATCTGAACGCCAGCCCCAAACGCCTTAGTGAAAACACTGTGTGTAGAAGATACCATAAGCCCCTTGGTGCCCGGGCAGAGGCAATAAGGGGAGACCAGGAGAGAAAAGAGGGGGCGAGCAGGGACGAGAGTGAGGAGGGGAGAGCTGGAGCTGGGTGCATCTCCTGGTCTGGGGCCATCTTGGGCCCTTCACCGTCTGCCCTTTGTCAACGGGATACCCAGGGCAGGCGGGCAGGGCACAGGGCTCAGGTGGGCAGCGGGATTCTGAAAGGCCTGGGCTGCTGCAGGAGCGCTGAGCCCCTCTCAGAGGTCTCAGGCCAGGGGCTTCGGCTGCCATCTGTGCTGTACGAGGAAAACTCTGGCGTGATACGAGGACGGTGGGGACGGGAGGCGCTGCACGAGGGCACACGGCCAGGCACACATCACACCTTCCTCAATGTCATTGGCGACTCAGGGCAATGCCTGCCGCTCCCTGCCTTGCTGGATAAAACAGGGCTGGAAATGGTAAACTTTATTTCATATAAAAGAAATGCGCTCTTAAAACAGACTTCCTGCTTTCTTCTTTAAATCCCAATTTTCCACTGGTTTCTAACCGACTCCATCCCTCCTAAATAAGAGAATGATCGGCAGGTGGCCCACAGCGAACATTTCCATGTTTCAACAGCCACCACATATTTGAGATATTCTGCTTTATTCTCCTTGAGGGGGTCAGTTTCTTAACGGCATCTTTTAAGCTTAACAAAAGGGAAGAAAGGATTAAGAATTGTTAGAGATTATTTATCACCAGGACCTCTTAAAAAGAGTCAACCATTTTGCTTATCGTGTTGGTGGTGTTCTGTAAGAAAGCGTGTCTTTCCACACCGAGTTCATTCTGAACACAGACCCCAGACAGGGCCTGTCTTCCAGTGGGTGCGTCTCAGGCCAGATCAGCAGAAACCGTTACATCACGTTTACCAAGAGGACGTGCCCCAGCTCTTACTCAGGCTGGAGGAACACGGTCCTGGATTTGAAAGTATTAATTAACTGTTAAGTACTAATTAATATATCTTCTTTCTCAGGCAACTCTGTAAAGTGTGAATCTTAGAAAGGGTATGGAATTTTAGGTCAAGAAAAGAGCTGCAGGGCCAGCCAGGACAGCTCCACTACCAGGAGATACTCCTGTGTACTCGCTCTGTGCCCATGGAGCCCTAGCATGAGCCGGTGCAGTCAGGCCAGTGAGCCGCAGGGGTGAGCCAGGCCTGGCCTCGCCCTCACGCACCAGGCAGAGGAAAGCACTGCGACTTCAAGGTCAACTCACCCTTCCCGAAGAGGGGCCAAAATGTTCATGAGTCCAGCTGAACAAATCCCCTAATTATAGTGCACCCTGTTTTCTCATGGTTACCCCCAAACAAGGACAGAGAACAACTGGGTAGCACTAAACGGGGCTGCTGGCTGGCCCCTCCGTGTGCTTCGGGAAGCAGGCACTTCCAGAACACGAATTCCTCTTCCTGAGGCTTGGTGGTAGCAGTTACAGGTGTTCAACCTGTGGTACTCATGCTGTGTGAAGGCCTGGAGACTTCCAAAGGTCACGGGTGGTAAGTTTTGTGGGAGCCACTGCAGAGCCTTGGACAGGGTCTGCTTGGGCACACGCCCGGGGACAGAGCTCCTGACTACCTGCCTTTCCCCCTCCTCCCACTTTGCAGAAAGAACCCGCACCCGTCCCCGCCTGATGCCTTGCCCTAGGGAAGATCAGAGTTTAAAAGCTAAGCTGAGATGAGGGTGGGCGTGCAGCTCCCGGGGCACGGGTTGAATCGCTGCCTGTCTCACGGTTGTCTTGTAAACTTTGATCCTCCTATATTCTCTCCTCAGAGAGGTCAGAAGCCTCAAGACGGTGGCGCCCACAGCTCCTGCATTCACGCTCCCTTTCCGCCTGAGCATAAGCTGGGCATGTGTGGCTGATCCCCAGTCAGTCTGCCATCTGCTAGGACCTCTAGATCTTTGCCTCCTGTACTTGACAAATTCTTTCTCTGGTATGCTTGCAATTTCTCCCCAACCCCTACTTTTCTACCCAGTGCCATCTTCACATGTCAACCTTGATTTGTTTCTGTTCATTCTCTAATTTTAATGTCATTTTTAGTCTAATTCAGAATTTGAAAACAAGGGAAATAAGGACACAAAAACAAAGAAGGTGCCTTCCGGTCACTCCCCTCCCCCATTACTTTTAATTACAGAAAAGGACATACTGCCTGTACATTAAGAGACAGGAGGAACTACTGTAGCTGGTAAAGGAAGAACAAACATCCTCTCCTTCGGTAGGATGGCGCACGCTCAAGTCCGAACAATTCTGTTCTTTACTCTGTAACTGGACAGGAAATCTCTTGGGTGTAGAATTATCCTTTGAATCCCTTGCAGCACTGATAATTATGCTATTCTGAACTACTTACTGAATGTATTTGAATCCAGAGGTGGGTTAAGCCACTTCCAGACCATTAATGTAAACTAAATGGGTAAATACTGCTGTCAGTGGGGGGGTGTGACGAAGCCTAGCAACGTCAGCGTCCTCACCTCCGCGCACGCACAGGCCCGGCGAGTCCATCACAGTTCATAAATGCGAGCGCGGGTCCATCTTTTGATTCAGCAATTTAATAACTTCGAGTGCTGTCAGTACGGCTTTGAAAAATAGCACCTATAAAATGTAACAGCCTCAATCAGATTGAAAAAGATTCACCCACTGAAGATTCTTCCATTTCAACCATAATGAATTAATGTTGAGCTATGTAGAAGTTCAAGTGTCATTTAAACTAATGTGAGTCTCTTCTGTAACTTTCAACTCCAACTGGGCTATGACCAGGAATTTACTGGGCACATCAACCTCCATTTTTGAGCTCTTTCTAGTAAATATGAACCGTAAAGCTCACCAAATGCAAATGGCCAAATGGGTATGGTGTTTGGAAAACAGGTAGGTGGTACAGGTTGCATCCTTCACTGCTTAGTCACTGTTATGTCTCCAAAAATCGCGCAAAGCCTTAATGGGGCATGGATGCTCCATTTACATGGATTTACTACATCCAAATCCATGTAGTATTTGTATTATGGTACCTTTAAAAAAGACAGTGTCAGATTTGAGTACAGTAACAGTAGCTAACCAAACAGTGTACCTAAAATCATTATTTTTTGGGTCTGTTTCCAATAGGGCGATAAGCAGCTTTGTGTAGAAGGCACAAGTGACATTAAAATGCAGCCTCGTGCCCGTCTACAAAGTCCTCACTTTCTCCCTGTTTGCTTTTGCGAGGACAAAGACATTTTACTCCCTTCTCAGAGCTGAACGCACTGAAAGTTCACAGCTTGGATGGAATAAAAAGGTAGTTGCTGGGGTGTCTAAGGATTTGCTTTTGGGGAGAGGGTTTTGAGTTCGGCTCGCTGCTCTGGGCTGCCATTATGAAGCTGCCGCTCCTTCTGCCTGCTCGAAGCCAACGTCTCCAGCGCGGAAAAACACAAGCTCCATGACGCGGGGGTGGAGGGGTGAAGCTGCACAGACTCTGCTCCCCAAAACTGCGCTGAGGGCTCTGTTCTGCTGGCTGGTGTGCTTCTGGGAAGCAGCACGGGGCTGCGTACCTGACGCCTTCCTCTGTGTGTGCTGCTCCTTCCTTACTGTCATCACTTTTCCCACAGAATAAATACCTTACGCTTTTGTTAAGCTTACGTTTAATTAAAATGTACAGAATTTGTGCGGTAAACCCGAATGAAAAAAATAAAACAAGGGCCCCCTCTCTTGAAGGCATACGTTGTGAATGAAAAATGTCATTACAGACTAAAAAATTTTGCAGTAAACAGGGCCTACAGAGAGAAGTTTCCCCTGTAATGACATCCATAAAATACACAAATGGCACTTTTAGTACCATCCTGAATATGGCATTTTCTGTGCTCTACACACAATCTAAATGGTTTGATCATAGAGCATAATACTCCATTGGGTTTATAGAACAATCAATGTTCCATAAAATGATGTATTTATCCAATAGTAGGCTCAGCAGTTACTGGTGTATGACATTGTAGGACACAGGCTTGGGCTCCTCGGCCGCACACATGCTGGCTGTAAAACTTATCTAACACCACTTCAACAACTTCATCTCATCTGTGGCAAGTAATTTGTGGAAGCCTCAGCTTGGTTTAAAAAAAAACTTGTAATAAAAATTCATAGAATTTTCAGGAGAATGAAAGCTGATGACAATAGAAAGGTCACATTGTGTCTCCACTAAAGGGGTCAAAGGTTGTTAGCAGTTCTAAAACCGAAAGTAGATTTCATGCATCACGTAGCAGATAAAGATGGCATTAAAAAGACATGTCGTGGGGTGAAATGCCTAATGCCTACAGAAGCCTGTACTAATATCCTATGTAAACCACTTTGTTGCTACAAGTCAGCATTTATTTTAAATTTCTAAGCTTCTCTGGAAACGGTACTAAATGTTGATACATCGCTAGGTTACATCTCAGACACTGGATGCACTTTAGATTTTCTAGTTTGGTAGGCCCAGTAAGCTTGAGAATGCTGGGTTGGTTCACCGTCATAATGAAAGCACCTTGAATACGATGCGATTAAAAAAATAATACAGTTCACATAAAAATTTGGGACACACAGGACATTGCAATTCTTAAGCCACATACAATTTTTCTTGGCTTCAATTTTAAGATGTAATTTTAATAAGAATGTTAAGAAATCATACTTAATGTCTATTAAAATGAAACAATATTAACAGATTATGCTAATAAATTAGAGCCATATTTTAATGTCACAAAAGCTTATAAGTTTCTCAAGTGAAAGCAGGAAAAATGACAAATTAAAATTCAATGAAATATAACCTTTTAGAAATTTCAAACCAGGGAATACATTATTCTTATAATAGCAGTCACCAATAGTTTAGCCAGTCAAACTGATATCAATAATTGCTCCATAATTTATTCATCTTATCGACAATAATAATTCCCTGGCGTTATGCAGGACGTCCTGTTACAGAGGCCCCACTGGACTCTGGGTTTGAAGAAGTGATACTTTTCATGTTAACACTGGTACATAGTACGGGGGACTCCCTGCCTTTGAGCTACTTCTTGCACTAAACAATGTGAACTTCCTCAAGTTCCTGAAGGGGAAACTCCAATCAAGTGGTTTAAGGACTTGGCTAGGATCAGAGAAAGAGTATGAATCTGGTATAGCATGGGACAGAGTAACCTCTTAGTTTTATATTCCAGCAACCAAATGGCAATTTCTCCTTTTTTTTTTTTTTTTTTTTTAAATTTTTTAAGAACACAGGTTGGTCAGTACCTCATGTCTCCCATTATTTTCAATGGTTAGAAACACATTCTGGTCAGTGTTACTAAAATTGACACACAAAATAGAAACAAATAGGTTACTTGAAATGCAAGATTAAGAATTATTTTTAGCCTTTGACATGCATGTTCAACATGGTAGCTAAACCAGTGAGATTTATCTCAGAGCACAGACTAGTTTTGGTCAGCTGACAGGAGCTGGCCTAAGGATGAGTTAAACATATCACAGCGTAATAACTGAAAGGAGTTTTGGTAACTCTCTGCTGTGTACCACATATAAACATAGACAAATATGTTGGAGGAGGACGGTAAAGTCTTTGTCATGCCTTGCATTTCATGAAGGCTGCTGTTTTACAAGAAGAGATGGGGAAATTGCTTTTCTGTAAAAATTAACTGAGGTTCACACCATTTCCAGAAAACTCTTTCACATAAATTCAAATACACAATTTCTTTGGAGGTACCATGCACTTTTTAGTGAAGGAATATTTACAATAAACCAGGGCAGAAATTTAGGTACCAAAAGTTTTAGTCCCTTTTTCTTACTTGCCATGGGTGCAACACTTAACACTGGCAGCAACTGAAGATAATCATATAAAACCCCTGAAGAGAATGCTAGATATTCGCAAAAAACGAAGACTAAATTTCATCTCGAGTTGGAAATACGTAATCATGCAGGTTTCTAACTTTACCAAGAATAGTCTCCATGGGCCTAGACATTTCCATGGCCACTGAAGAGTGACAAAGAACAAAAGACAATATTTTACCTTTAAAGTCACAAACCCTAAGAAATGTTGTATTATATCAGACCCTTAGGTATATATTATCATTTTCATGCATGAAGATCTAACAGTAATAGAAGTGATGCACACAAATCTCACTCAGTAAGATAAGAATGCATGCTTTAAGGTTATCTTGACAGGCTTTGTGGGGTGGAGAGGAAGGGCAGCGGTTAACTGTTTCGCTGCTGTGCAGAGGCCTGTGAGCTGCACCGAGAGATCGCGATGCACAACCATGTCCCTTTGGAAATTGAACTCAGGTGACAGAAACAGTGTCATCGAGTTTCATGGAGGGTGATGAGATGGCACTTTAAAATCAGGCTGGGAAGGGCTCTGATCTAGTCATTTACCCATGAACAGTACTTCTTTTTTTTTTTTTTTTTGAGACGGAGTCTCGCTGTGTCGCCCAGGCTGGAGTGCAGTGGCGCGATCTCAGCTCACTGCAAGCTCCGCCCCCTGGGTTCACGCCATTCTCCTGCCTCAGCCTCCCAAGTAGCTGGGACTACAGGCGCCGCCACCACGCCTGGCTAATTTTTTTGTATTTTTAGTAGAGACGGGGTTTCACCGTGTTAGCCAGGATAGTCTCGATCTCCTGACCTCGTGATCCACCCGCCTCGGCCTCCCAAAGTGCCGGGATTACAGGCTTGAGCCACCGCGCCCGGCCAACAGTACTTCTTAAGAACTGCCAGTTGATGTGCCAGCAGAAAGCGCTCAAAAGTCTTCAGTCCTATTTGGAACAAAGCAAGGGGAGGAGTGGTGGGGGGAACCCTTACAGTATCAACATAGGGTGCGTCTCTCATTCTGCACACATTTCCGAGTGTTGAGGTCAGAGCCCTGGCCCACGGGAAGGGGGGTGTCCCTCTTGGAGGCACCCTTGCCTCTCCTTCCAGTGCAAGCCTTCTGCTCCTGTGCCCTGACATGCGTGTGAGCATTAGGGACAACGGCTGAGAACACGTAACAGTGCCCTTCAGGCTTTGCGTGGCAGCAGAACCCAGGCTTGGAAAAGGGCTGTGGAATGTCAGTCCCTCAGGAGTGAGGCTTCCAGAAGACCTTCGAACTCTACCAGACAAATAGCAGCCCCTGCTTACTGTAAGGCTGCCTCTGTTTGACTTAAAGACCTAACAAACTGGAACAGGCATTCTTATGGAATCAGAAAATCAGGAATCCCAACCACCTTTTCCTAAATGTTCTCTGACAGTCTATGAACTCCCAAAGCAGATAAACAGTATCAGGAGACAAGGCCTATTTTTCAAAAGTTGTATACATTATACATACCTTAAAAGGTAAAATTATGCAAATAAGACCAACCGATCCTGCTGGAAGGCAGGTCTCTAACAAGGCTGACTTGAAAAGGCTAACAAGGCAGATTAAACTTGTTTCCTTTTTGTTTTTCTGGAAAAACCCTGTAAAAAAAATTCACATTCACTTTCGTAGTCATGTTTGTATTTCCTTTATATTATAGTATCTTCATATTGTTCCCAAGGAAATGAGAGGAAACAGACATTTGTCTTCATTGTAGACACTTTTGTATGAAGGTAGAAAGCAAACCGCTTCTCAGTAACCGCACAGAGGCACCATTAAAATCAAATTTACAGTAAACAGAACCTACGGCTGGGGTAAAACACTAACAGTTAGTATTTTAATGATCAGCAAAGCTTTCGGAGGTCTAACATCTGCTCATAGCCAAACGACAGCAGCTGCTTGTGTACACTTGAAACAATGCGGATTTCCTCTTTATGCCTTAAAATGAATCATATGTTCTGGGCACAGGGCTGCTCTTTCCAACAGAGCTGGTGTGTGCCAGGGGACCCCAGCACCCTGGGGATAGCAATTTGGGAAGGCCTGGGCTCTTTCAGGCAGGAGATTCAAACCCGCAGAAATCCCTGAGTCCAGGAAATGAAAGCGGGAGAAAGGGTGCAGAGGCCACCACTGGCTGGGCAAGGCTGTCAGGTGCGGGGAAGCAGAGCCTCAGGAGCTGTCACTGCGGAGCAAGCCAAGGGGAGGACACAGGGCCATGAAGGTGAGGGGACGATGGCCCTCAGTCCTTCCTTGGATCTACCTGGATGGATCTGGGAGAGCCTCTGTGCCAGGCCACACCCAGCCTCAGCCTTTTCTACACATGGCAGGGCCAAGGGGGTGGACTGGACGCTGACATTGTCAAGGTAGAAAATGATAACGCATTTTCTTCCTAACCAGTAGAAACTAAAATTTTTATTTGCAACATTTTCCTAAATATTTAAGTTAAATTCCTATTGAACGCTGAAGAGTATCTGTGGCTTGGGTCCTACAGAATAACATACCCCTGGGATGATAAACCTTAACAAAAATCTAACGAAAGACAAACTATGAGGCATGAACCCTGACTCTGGAATGAGCAGAATGAATAGAAACTAACTTTCCAATGGAAATCCTGAGTGAAGTGGCAGCCGTTGGAACCCACAGTCAGGCAGCTTGGTGAGACAGTATCCGTGGTTTCCCTCCACACACCTGACCTGGCTTCTCTGAGAAGCAAGGGAAGTTCAGAGGGAGATCCTTTTAAAAAGCACAATCCAAGCAAATATTGACCCCAGGCCTGTCGGGGTCCTGTCCACCTGGTGCACTGTGCACATCTGAAATGCACAGGATGAGGTGACACAGGACCCGGGTGCGGCTGGCACTAAGGCCTCACTGTGTCTAGAGGGAACGGTGCGCCATTATGTCTCAGCAGCTATGCACGACACACTGAAGTCCTCCAGAAAATTTCCACAGTAGATTTTTGAAATAGGGTAGTAAGTTCAATGAGGTAATAACGTGTCATGGGGCTGGGGCCACTAACAGGACCACATGATTCCACTGTGTTCCAAGACGGCACAAACAGGAAAACTATCTTTAAAAAAAATTATCAGTAGTTTATTAGGGAAGTTAAAGGTTTTGTTAAACAGGTGGCACTATTTTGCCTTTTCACTAAAAGCCTGCTTGAAAGGAGTTGGCTGGCAGGCACACATAGCAACGAGCATACGGTATGGATCTGAACGCTGCTCAGGGAGTCACATCCACGCACGTGCGTCCTTCCACCCAGGTGCACGTGCAGGAAAGCGGTAGCAAAGCTGTGTACGGGGTGCCCCACAGGCACCCCCAGAAGGCACTTTGTGTGGGAATGGTGACATGAACAAGTGGAAAACTGAATTCACCATGTGTAATCCAAACTCAGGCACCCAAAAAATGAGCTCTGTCAATCAGGCAGCTGATGCCTGGGTCCACTTGGCACACAACGAATTGTCCACTTGACATAATCTTCAACAAGGGTTAGAAAGGCAGGACTTGGAATGCTTTCGGGTGGAATGTCTAAGGGCCACTTCTTCTGCCGGAACTTGTCAGTCCCCAAAATAAAGCTACAGGCCTGGTCCTGGTGGAGGATCTTCAAGAGACATGGGAAGACCGGAAGGCAGGCCCCTGAGCTCCTTCATGGAGGGAGAGCAGTGTCATTCTGTCTCATTCTTCTTTTTTTTTTTTCTTCTGTGGATCAACAAATGGCTCACCTTGATATTCTGAAGGGGCAAAGCCAATCTAGGACAAGCGTGCGACTCCTGTGGCAGGTAACAGCGTCAGGTAACGTAATTATACAATGGGGCGTAATAGGCTAATTATTAATACTGTTTTCTAAAATTTAAACACTTTATATGCTTAATCAAGTGTAACATCTCCATGTTTTCTTTAAATATACACATACACGTGCATACATACAATTAAGCACACCCAAGCACACGCCTTCGTGGACATACACACATATGCAAGCGCAGCTAGCAGCGTTCGACAAGGGTAGCCTTCCATTTCCATTCTCGTCACATTCCTTATCCAAAGGTCTTCCCCAGAGCCTCTCCTGAGCGTGAATCTATGGCATGCTGGATGGAGTATAGACATGAGGTAAGTAGGCAGAGCCTCTGCCTTCTTAAACTATGTTCAGGACTATGTCAAGTGGGCAGCTGGCTTCCAATGAGCCTGGCCTTCACTTATGAGAGTGCCCGATGACATGTGGTGGTCTGTGCTTTTTAGGGAGTTCCCTGGAGAAAGGCCCCTCGGACATGTCTCACGTAACACCTTACCTGATGACCGACCCCCAGACTAGCAGCAGCATGGCTGGAATAAGTCCCGACACACAATGTTTGAGCAACACTTGTTAATTCTTTAAGAGCTGTTAAAGTTTTTAAAGGGTAGGACATCTAAGGACTGGAACAGTGTTAAAACCTCCAAGGTTCAGAGATTCCATTCCATATCAATTCTCTCTTCCCTAGAACCCTGAATATGTTTCTTTCACTACTCATGTGGTTCTGATGCTATTACTCTACTTCATTAAGAGTGACTGTGATGGGAAATGAAATCGCACTGCTGAGAGTCCTGAGATCTTAGAGAGAGTCCGCAAATGGGAGAGAAAGGCAATGATCTATTTTACTTAGTACCATAATTAGAAGAATAAATATCCACTGTGAAAATCAGTCACATGACTACTAGTAGAATTTTTAGGTTCCATAAGTGAGCACAGGAAGAATGCACTCAGGTGCTTTTGTAGTTTGTCACATTTATCATCTATTAGAGTTTCCGGGTAAACCTAACAGAAAAACCTAGGTCCTAAGTGACAGCATTAACGTGGGTCCATAAGCAACTGGATACTTACATATGTCTTAATTGTACATTTATTTAATTTGAAAGTTACGTTAGGTTTTAGAGACATTAGGTAGACACCCATACAGCCTGTTGTACGTAATTCCAGCCTATCACAATGAATCTTAATTATCCATACATGTGCTTGTCTTTCCTGCTACACTGAGAGCTCCTTGAGTGCAGGGCTCTATTATTTGCCATGGCATCTTCAGTGCTTGGCATATAATAGGCCTTAATAAGTATTGCTTTAAAAAGAAGACAAACCTAAAGAGGAAGGATGGACTAACCTTTAAAACATCTTCCAGGTAAGAGAAAGAGCATGAGCTCTGGTGTCAGCATGCTTGGGTTTGATTCCTCTCTACACCTGGAAGTTACTATAGAAAGATAAATAGCCATACATCTCTGTGTTTTGGTGCTTTTTGTGAGGTGAGGTACTGACTACCTTTACAGTAAATTATCTTTTCATGAATGTTTCTAGAGAAAACAGCCTTGGAAGAGAAAGAGGGTGTCTTCTTGCAGAGCAAAGGGCAAAAAGATTCATTGTCCATTATAATAAAAATAAGTACTCCTTAGCCGGGCGCAGTGGCTCACGCCTGTAATCCCAGCACTTTGGGAGGCCGAGGCAGGCGGATCACGAGGTCAGGAGATCGAGACCATCCTGGCTAACACAGTGAAACCCTGTCTCTACTAAAATACAAAAAATTGGCCAGGTGTGGTGGTGGGTGCCTGTAGTCCCAGCTACTTGGGAGGCTGAGGCAGGAGAATGGCGTGAACCTGGGAGGCAGAGCTTGCAGTGAGCCAAGATTGCGCCACTGCACTCCAGTCTGGGCGACAGAGTGAGACTCTGTCTCAAAAAAAAAAAAAAAAAAGTACTCCTCTTGGGCAGAGAACAGGCAAGTTTACTGCTCGTAATAAAAGATTTGGGCTCCCTGAATTCAGTGCTCATTGCCTGTACTACAACCCACTGTGTGTACAGATGTCATCAGCCTCTTCATGTCAGCCTGTGGGAGTTGGGACTTGGGAAACTGGGTCAGATGCTGACCCTTTGGCTATAACTGTTGCTGTGATTAATAAAGTCCTTTATCTCTGACCCTGGAATCTCGTGTCTTCTCTAGTACCCACAAACTGTGGCAGAACAGCTCATTTGCAAGCTGGATAAAATTTTAGACTTTTCGTAATTTTAGACAGTTACTTAAATTTATTAAATCTTGTTTTCTTAATCAATAAAATACGTAACATAATACTTATTTTCTTAAAAAGTAAATGAGACAGCCTATGTACAATACTTAGCATTGTGCCTGACACATAGGAAGGGCTCAATATATTAACAGTAATATATTATATGATAATAATAATTAGTATTAAGTTTAATGCATTATAGTTCAGTTCGTATCACCTGAAATTGGTATATAATGTAACTAGTATCTATGAATACACAAAATAATCTTGTATGAATAAAATATTTGAAGCACATTATACATATAACAAAATTGAATTTAATGCAAATAAATGTAAAGTCCTGCAATCAGTAGTAAAAAATTGCCCAAAGTATGATAGAAAATGACTTCCAAGTTCTAGCCACTGGTAGGATCAATACACTGACGCGGCTACATCAATACAAGTACAGAGTTCAGGCGAAGAACGGGAATAATACGATGATGAGCTGGTCAGACCATACTTAGGGTGTTGTGTTTAAGCTTGAGCTCCATGTTTTAAGAGAAACATTGACAAATAGCCACGAACATAGAGAAAAGAAACAAACATAACTGGGGACATAAAATGCATAAAGAATGGCTTCAATTTACAAATACTTAAAGGACTATCATGCAGAAAGAGAACAGGTTCATTCTGCATGGCTCTAGAGGGCAAAATGGGGAACAGCAGAGGGAAGTTACAGGAAGAAAACTTTGCCTTAATCACACTGATTCA
This sequence comes from Macaca mulatta, assembly GCF_049350105.2. Lineage (NCBI taxonomy): Eukaryota > Metazoa > Chordata > Mammalia > Primates > Cercopithecidae > Macaca > Macaca mulatta. Next base: position 5,715,157 of record NC_133423.1, read on the forward strand.
GAAACTGAAACACGATGCCTTAGCATTGGGGCTCCTAGTAAAAAAAACCTGAACGACCACTTTTTGGAGATGCTGCAAAGAGGACTCAAATCAAGGGCTCCAATGTTCTTGCTAATATTTAGATAATGATTCTAGAAGTCCCAAAGCAGGGAGCAGAAGTTCTGCTGAATACAGGTGGTGGGCCTATCAGAGCAGACAGTGCTGGGGACCCACATGTCTTCAGGAACCGGACAAGTAAGCACGATCCCAGGCTAGTTAGTGAACCCTGCCAGAGCAGGAGGCTGCGCTGTCGGACGCCAAGTAATTCATCTGAGCTCCATGATGCCGATCTCTGGCTTCAGCTCTCAGCCACCCAAGACACTACCTGATGCTCAGTTCCTCCAAATGCAAACAACATGAACTTTCTGGGCAATTACCAGAGATTTGAATCTGCCTAGTTCTGTGTGCAATTATGTATCACACCAGCTGACAGTAAGATCGTGAGGAACAACTCCCCCAGCCCCCAACCAAAAAAAAAAAAAAAATACTACTGGCCAGAGTGTTATCTGGAAAGACAGCGAGGTTGCCGTGAGCACTCACCACTCAGATTTCCTGTCAAGGAGCGTGGCTGGCAGCACTGCCCCCACTGCATCCAGGCTGGCCAAGGGTGACTCCACAAAAGGGTCCCCACCAGGCCCGTTCCTGCCAGCCGGGGAGCCTCTCGCTAGGTGACTCTGGCTTGGTGACCCTACAGCCTGAACACTGCCTGCTCAACCCTTCTGCCCCTTCCAACCCTCCAATTTAATTAATTTTTTCAGTTTTTAGGAATCATAACCGTTCACAAGCAAAATATGTTATTTGTAAATACATGTTTGCAAATAGCAGGCCTTCACATCTTGTCATTCTAAAACAAAACAAACATTTTAAACATAATTATAAAGTTGGTGAAAATAATCTAGTTGTTTTTTTAAAGACAGAAAGTGTCAGGATTCCAATCATTGGCTCATGAAAGCATCTCTCACTTTCGTATTGAGCTGAGAGTTAAGAGTCCTGTCAGTCATTACTGGCAACATGCTTCAGGCCTGGGGAAGGCTCGGCTGGGTTGGAAACAGACTTCTGAAGGCTATGATGAGAACACAGGTAGTGGTCCCAAACAGCTGAGGGTTGAGGTCACCTGGGTACTGCGTGGGAGGCTGACAGCCACCCTGAGGAAAGGAGCTCCAGGGGACACTGGCAAAGAATGGTCAGAGCCAGTCAAAAAGGCTGAAAAGTCAAGACCTGAGGTCACGGAAGGAAAGAAAGAAGAGACGGATCGACCATGGCAAATGACAAAAAGAAATACCATGCACACAGAAATTAAGCCTTTGACACATAATTCCAGAAGGACCACAAAATTAATCAGTGAAATCAGAATACTATGGAGAGCAAAAAGGGCGGTGTCTGTACGGGTCACCGGGAGAGGAGGCACAGGCCCGATGCTGCTGACAGCTGTCAGCCTCAGTTCCATTAGGATCTAAGTCTATGATTCTGGCCATTTTGCTCCTGAGCATGTGGTTAGCGACTTGTGAATAGCAACACGTGCCATATTCTATATAACAACCAATATAAGGCTGTCTGATTAGTGGCTTCATTACTATAACGAAGAAAAGAAACTCATGTGCAACTTGGCATGATGTGCACAGAAATACGGACATTCATATGTTTACCTTCGCCTCTACTCACTACTAAACGTCATCAGGTATTTTTCTCAACAAAGATACTCCACTCTCTTCTGCGGCAGCCAGACAATCAGAATGACAGTACCGAATTAATTCCTCATTTGCTGGCTGAAAGAAACTCAAAGCAGAATTGCCAAAGGGCAAAACAGAGAGAGTGACACTATACATCTCAGCTTTTATATATGTCCATTTGATTACTGTGCTTGTACGTTTGCATTATCCTGGTGATCTAACAGTTGTTGTCTTACTTAATTTACAGAGTGCCAAGGTGTCTATTAGGAGGAGCCATGCTTTGAAAAGTATTACTAAAATATCTGAAAGTCTTATTAGAAATTCCAGGAAGTACAGTAGGTAAACTGCATACAGAAAGTGAACGGGCAAAAAATCCTCTTGGAAAAGCTTCTATTACAGAACCTGCTTTAAAAAGCTGCCACATGACTGCAGTATGCTGGGCCAGGGTGCTGGCAGCAGAGTCACCTTCAAAGTGAGGCCGCAGAAGGCAGAGGGTCCCTGGCTCTGGGTGCTGCTGTAACTCGCTCACTCATAGGGCAGTCCTGGAGGAAGGGCCATGCCTGCTTTTTTTAGTGTTATGAGTACCTTCTGTTTTCTATGCCATCCTTTTACTAGTAACTCCTACTGGCTATAACAATGCTACTTGCTTTTTTTGTTCCAATTTTTGACATCGTCCTGCTAGTCATTAAACCCCCACAGATCAACCACACATAATCCGTTTCCCAATATGTCATACAAGCAAAAAACCGATTCCTCTAACACTGGGCTTGGTTCTTTCTTAAAGCATGCTTGTATTATTCAAGATTTGGCTTTATTGTCCAATTTTTAAAATTCATATAAACAAATCAGAATCCCAAATATTCTAGTAGATAAATCAAAATTAGCTTAGATTTTGGATATAGCCCTCTTAATAAAGAAGGTTTCCTTCCCTTTTTCTTTGGATACTTTTTAACCTACAGAGAAACTACCATAAACGTAATTTATTTGACTTAAACTCAACTAGTACATACGGCAGGACAGAGGTCAAAGGACATTCGGGAGGCAAATGCAAAATCTTGACAAGAGACTTTTGGGTTTGAATCTACATAGAACACATGCAAGGAGGGAGTGAGGTAAGGTTTTTTTTTTTTTTCTTGTCTTCAACTCTATGAAAACAAAAAGCCAAAGAAGGGAGGGGATTGATTCTCACAGACTCTCTGCACAGCCGCTCCAGGGAGTGAGTAAGCACAGGAGGATGCTGCTTATTCGGATGGGCCTGGCTCCACGGGGGCAGGACCCCTCGGTTTGGGTGGCCATGATTCGGCTGGGTACTGGCTCCACTTTCTAACTGTTGGCTTATGAGTGGATTTTAATTTTTCAGCATCAGAACTATTAAAAATTTCCCCAAGAACTTCACAATGTAAGGCAGCAAAAGTGAAGCAGTGTTGACTAAAATGAGTGGAGGGATGCGCAGCAACTTGGTTTCCTATTCATCTTTCTCAGAAAGTCTAAGCCTCGGAGGATGTGGATTAAATCCACTGGTTCGATGTCTCTAAGCTCCCTCCTACTGGTAGAATGCTGATGCCTGGCCACGCTGATACTCTCAGAGACGGGCTGGGCAGCTGGCTCTGATCACCGCTTCGTCTATAGGAAACAGGACACAGTGACTGGTCCTGTGTTGCTGCAGTTTTAAAATTTCTGTTATGACATGAACATGTAACATACTTCCACCTCCACAATATATAGCAGCTGACTGTGTTATTTAGACTAAAAAATTAATGGGCTAATTGTAGCATTACAGTTCAAATAAATTTACCGTTACCACATTTGGCCCAGTGTGATCTCAAATAAGAATTGCTTCTGATCATTTGAATGGAAATTCAGAATCCTTAAAAGAAGCCATGTTGGAGCTGCTTGGTTCATCATATGCAAATACTGTTGCATTAAGATGGGAAATGCCTATTCATGAAGATAATGAAAACTGACACAAATATAATAAAATAAGTGGTTTATAGATTCTGGGACTTACATAGCAACATATTTGATCCTTCTGCTTAAGAGTATAGTCATCTACCTCTCCCCAGTTCATACTTGATTTGCAATCCAAAAACAAAGCCCACTAGCCTCATAGCACGAAACCTTATAGCATTACTCAAGATTCTCAACATCGAAGTTTCCATTTTTTAAAAAGAAGGGGGTGCAGGGGTGACAAGTATTGTAACAGAGAACAAACGGTGCGGCAAAGAAAGCGGCGGATCAATGGATGCCCCCAGACTCTGGCATTCATAAAACAGCCACATGAATAGCACTGTGGAGAACAAAAGACAATGATGATAAAATTGGGTGCTTTTGTTTCATAAGGCTGGCACAGATGGGCCTGGCATGCCTCATGTTTCATTTCACGAAACTTTAGCCACATTTCCAGGGCAACATTTCCACTGTTTGCAGGCAATGGGCCTACGTGCAGGAGGCCAGGGACTTGACAACTGTTTTGCTGAATGCCCCAACTTAAGCCTGAAAAAGGAATTTAAACACTCAGATAAGTTGAGTGCTTATAATCTTATGTAAACAGTGCAAACTGAATGGTTCAGTTATTAGCATGAATTTTAATTAAAATGAATAACTTTTTACCACCAGTTAGGCTGTATTTTCTTTCATCTCCAGTTATATTATAAAACTTCCTGCTGAGACGATCACATCTGCACATTTTTACATACAAAGGCATATGTACATGTGTGCACACGCACACCCCATGCACCGCCACACTCACGCACACACACCCTCCCACACCCATCCATACCCTCCACATACACACCCACACCCCCCCACACCCACATTTTTCCTAATCAAGCTGCAAATAACTTCATTCCCTATTCAGAAACATACTGCTGACAATGTACTCTCTTTCTTTACAATAATATCCTAGAAGAAATTCTTTGCTGTAATGGAATTTGCACCAATGTGTTTAAACTGAGTGTTGAGTGTGGTGAAGTACCTGGAGAACTATGATGTACAAATAAATCTTCAGTGTTGGTCAAAATATTAGGTACATGTTGATCTTTAGCAGAAAAGAAAATTTAAACACCACACATAAAAATAATGTGAATAGTTTTTTTTAATAAACCAGTCAAATATCATGTTGCTTTAGTCATATCTTACATATTAATGTAACATACTTACAATAAAATATGTTAATTTTAAACCACTCATCAAACGTTATCAATGAAAACCTCATAATCACAACAATCTGCAAGTTTTTGCCATGGGCCATAGCAATGAGAATAGTTCAGGGTTATTTTAAGGTCACATCCACTTCATGATCAGAAACATTACCTAGGGTTGTTCCTAATACTGGAGGAATAAGAAATAATGAAAGAACAAAAGCAAACACTAAATCAGTACGAACGGCGCCCAAGGTAACAGAATCCAGAAACAATACAGAGTCTTCTAGTGGCTTCTGGTAGTCTAAGCTAGAATTGTCAAGGAGTTCAGTTCTAAAGACCTTATCCCACTAAAGGAAAACAAACAAACAAACAGAAACCCGTTTTAAAAAAAAAAAAAAAAAAAAAAAAGAAAGAAAAAACCCCAACAAACCCTTTCATGAAGCTCCAGTATATGTAAACAAGTGAATATAGTCTTTTTTTTCCAAAAGGCGAGACTTTCCCCCAGATGCTGCTATATATTCCTAAAAGGGGGAGGGGGAGATTATCACTGGATCAAATATTAGTTCTGTAAATTACGAAAACCTTACATAAGATTCTAAGGATGTCAGAAAGGGTCAACTGCTCTCATTTCCAGAGGTTTTCAGTGGTGTTTGACATTGCGGCCCCAGGGTTTAAAATCTTATCCTGAGCATATTTGCATATATCAGTACTTTTTTACAGAAACATATAGTAGATACCAAAAATGAAAGGTAATCAAAATACTTCATAATTGCTCAGCAGCTCTCAGTGTCTAAAGTAAATGGAGCGGTTTAGCAATTTAGAAAACTCTATCATTGATTATCAAACTAGCTGGTTCCCCTGTAAATATTTTTATATACTGATACCTGCCAATTATATGTACTCAGTTGGATGGTGCTGTCAACCTTGTAATGCAGGACTCTTTATTGGCGAGTGGAGCATTTTCATCAGTACTGTGGATAAACCCTGTAATGCAGGACCCTTTACTGGCAAGTGAAGCATTTTCATCAGTACCGTGGATAAACCCTGTAATGCAGGACTCTTTATTGGCGAGTGGAGCATTTTCATCAGTACCATGGATAAAGCCACAAGGTCAACTTGTTAAATTTGCCCATGATGGTTGCTACGGAAGCAAACCCAACCTTTGCTGCTTTAAGACAACACAGCCCTTGCAAAGTAGAGCACTGCACTCAGTGCCAGGAAGCATGTTTTCACAGAGGTGCACACATGGGAGCACATCCACACTGACGTGATGCAGGAGTCAGAGGGTTGGTGCAGAAGCCACAGCAAGCGGACAGTGATGGGAGGGACGCAGCGGGGCAGGCAGGCAGGCGAAAGGAAAGAACCAAGCAGGCTGGCTTGGCAAAGACAGATTTGAGGGTGGAAATAAGGACAGGAAAAAGCCTCCAAGTATCTGGCAGGCTGTCGTGTACAGCAGGGCGCGTACACGACCCGAGCAGGTCCAGAGTGTAGGAGGACTGCTTTAGCTCATTATGAGGAAGAATTTTTCTAAAAATGAGAACAATTTACACACGGATACATGAAAAGATGCTTGGTATCATCAGTCACTAGGAAAATGCAAATGAAAACCATGATGAGATACACAACACACCCATTAGAATGGCTAAAATTTTAAAAAGACTGATCGTGTCAAGTGCTGGTGAGGATGTGGAGCACCTGGAGCTCTCATGCATTGCTGGTGGGGGTGTGGAATGGCACAGCCATGGTGGAAAACAGTTTGCTGGCAATTTCTCACCATATCATCCCATGACCCCATTCCTAAGAAAATGAAAACACATGCCCATACAAAGACCTGCTGCCAAACGTTGATAGTACGGTGATTCCTAATCATCCACAACTGGAAGTAGCCCAGTGTCCATCACCAGGAGACAGGCAAACACACTGGTACACACATGCAACAGAACAGGACTCGGTGACAGAAGGGAACACATGAGCGGTGGATGCACCAATAGGAATGAAGTTTAAAAGCATTATGCCAAGTGAAAGAGATGGCTACATGCCACTGATGTGACATTCTGGAAAAGACAAAACAATGGGGACAGCCAAGGCCTGAGTGCTGGGAGAAGAGATTTACTGAAGAGTGGCACTAGGCAACTTTTTGGGGTAATGGAAACGTTCTCTAACTTGGTTGTGGTTGCATGATTGCAAACATTTGACAAAAGACATCCAACTGTATACCTAAAAAGGATTAAATTTATTGCATGTAAATTAAATCTCAATTTAAAAAAAGTGAATGCACTCCATATAAGCACAGAATAGTGTGCCAATCACTTCCTGTCAAAAATGCTGTGGGGCACTCCTAAATTCAGTGGGCAGTTACATCATTTTCTAACTCTACAGACTCCTAGGACTCTAATTATACAATATTGTGACTCTTTTCTTCATCTTTAGATATTTAGACCAATTCAGTGACTTATTTTTCACATCTGAAAATAAACCTGATCTGTCTAGTGTCATATTTGTTTTCTAGATATAATGAAAATGATATCTAAATAAACCTAATGGTTTATATACTCTTCTGAAGTATAATAAGTACAAAAATCATAAGGCTGAACTGTCATTTACTTCTATGTTTTATTTTTACTGTTGTTACAGAAATGAGAAGGCTGGCCAGGTGTGGTGGTTCATACCCATGATCCCAGCACTTTGGGAGGCCAAGGCAGGAGGACCACTGGAGCCCAGGAGTTCCAGACTAGCCGGGGCAACACAGTGAGACTCTGACTCTAGTTAATAAGAAAAAAAAAAAAAAAAAAAAAAGGAAGGAAATGGGCAAGGCTAATTCAAAGGGCAAGGGATATTCAGAAAGGCCAAATACGTACCAATTAGATACCTAAAAAGAAAGAAATGCAAATTATCTAAAGCTGAAGATGGGCTTCCACCAGGCTAGGCTTAGTGTTACATCTGTGGGAGATACTCAGAGACTGTCGCTGGTGTTTGTATTGACATTTGTGAATGCATGCTACCCAGTGTTTAAGGACAAGCTACCTCTTACATGAATGTGGCTTTATATAAAAATGGGGATGCTGATTGTCCACTAGGTGGCTGTCATTGTGGTCAATTAACACACTGTTCCTTAGTTTCTACTGATCCTTCAGTTACATTAGAGCTGCACACTTGTTTTCGGCTCAGTGTGTGTGCGTGTGTGCACACGTGCACACACACATGTGTTACAGTATCAGCCGAATGTGAGATCTACAATACTTTTCCACTAGGCCTGAGTGATCTCACGGCTAAAATGACAACGTAGGAGCGGATTTCAAGGTATTGCTTGTTTAGATGGATTCTCTGTGTGTGTGTGTGTGTGTGTGTGTGTGTGTGTGTGTGAGAGAGAGAGAGAGAGAGAGAGAGACAGAGAGAGACAGAGAGAGGCAGAGAAAGAGTGTGTGAGAGGTAAGGAGAGACGGAGAGTGCGTGTGTGTGGACAACAGTGTTAGCTCTTTTATGGCTGAAGAAAGTGGGCAAAACTCTACAGCTTTTCCTATGGTCGTTAGTGTCTTCTTTTTTATAGTAATAATTGGCAATCACTTAGGAATGTGGTAAGGCTTTTAACTGTCAATAATGCTACGCTTTCTTTAACAATGTGATTTTATGTAGACATTAAGACTCAGGCAGATCTAGCTTAAAATCTATGCTTAGCCACTAACTAGCCACATATGCTTGGACAGCTTGTTCCACCTCTCTAAGCTTCAGTTTCTGCGTCCATTGCACAGGGCGCTGACACCTTGTGGGATACTGTGAGCATTAGGAACAGACTACATCAAGTGTCCTGTAGTACGTGCTGGGCCTGTAGCAATGCTTAACACAGGGAAGAACCCTTGTTCCTCCTTCCCTTCAGAACTGCTTGCCACCAAAGTAATTACAGCTTCTGAAAAAGAAATTCCTACTTCACGAGCAGGACACAGCATTTGTAACAGTGCTGGCCGGCATCGCACGTGGAGCTCTACTATTCCCCACGTCCTTTGTCACAGCATGTTTCAAAGCTGTTTTTCACAAATTAGAATGTTGTTTAGAAGTCTGGATTAGAAGTATTAGAAAGAGTGTAACAAAAAAAACTCACTGAGTTTTTAGTTAGTTAACTGTAGCAGCATCAATGTAGGCTAATTTAGATAGTTTATCTTTTAGGAAAAGAGTTATACAGTGGGCCACTTTGTGTTCCAATTGGCAAAGAGGGTCTATGGGCAGAGTATCACATACACACACTCAGCTACAAGTTATTAATGAGCTCAGAACGCCTAATGGTTTCATTATGTTGTGGTTGAAACCACGTGTAGCCAATTCGATCTCAGCAAGTATAATATGTAGAGATGTACTGTAAATGCAGGACATACTGACAAGATATTAAGAATACAAAGGTATATTCCACTTGATAAAATTCAGAGGAAGACAGAATCTTCCACCCCATTTTGAACACAGATCAATACCAGTGTCTTTTTCTAGTATACTAAACATGGGGAATCGACCTGTAGCCACTCAATTGAAATAAAGTTCTTGTTATATAATTGTTCCCTATCAATATCCACTATCTAATATCAACACCTTACTTCCACTTCAGCCTGGACTTTAGGCTCCGAAGAAGCCAACATTGGCAGCATTCTCACGACTTTGACAAAAATTCCTTCAGGCAGGAAGAGCACAGCCCTCCATGCGATCAAAGCTACTTCATCCCAGTTCACATGAGCTACCTGAGGGATAAAACACAGCACAGAATTTTGGGGGCAGATGTCAATGAATGACATGGTGTGAAAAATGGACCCCTGCTTATAGGAAGTTAAAGGCCAAACGTTCTAAATGAAATAACCACAGAGAGAGACCAACAAGGTAGCTGTGAGCACTACAGAACCATTATCGGCAGCTCTCCATGTCATGCCCAGCCAAATTTAACTGCATACAACTCATTTCCATGGCTTGAAAACAAGAAATTCTGCTTATGAGAAAACTGAGATTGAACCAAAAAAAATTCTCCAGGGAAATAAATGTATGAAACTGAGCCTTTTTTTAATACTATGATTTTGAAACTATAACCTGCATTAACTCAAATTACTATCAAATGCCTGAAATCAATTGTCAGGAAAGACTCTGAAATGGATTTTTAAAAAAAGCTTGGGCCTTGTGCTTCGAAATAGGCTGAGAGATAATCTGCAAAACTCAAAACTTTCAAGTATTCATAAGATATTTAAAAAAACATTTAAAACAAATGATTTGACAGCTGCAAATGCAGGATAACACCTAGCTGAATTATGGAAACAGTGTGGATAATTACTTTTTTCAAACGTTGGGGCTCTGTGGACCAAGGTCCTGTCAGAATTTCCCTGCAGCACCGTTACGGTGCAATAATACAAGTCCTGTTGTCACAGCAGCCTCAGTCTCTTTATCATCCACACATCAGTAAGAATGATGAGACACGTCCCATGATTCTAGCAGTCTTTCTTTGAAGGATCCACACGTTAATTACTGCACTAATTATGGTTTTTGAATAACTAAATGAAGTAAGCAGTCTATGGAGGTACAGGCATAAACCTAAGACTGAGAAAATACTAGTTACTGAAATCATCAGTGTAAACTGTCACATCGAGCAGGTTTAGAAGAAGTAGAAGCAGTAGATTTTAAAAGACAAGCATCTTAAATAATTAGGGCTCCGTAAGGCAAAAAGAAATGTTATTTCTTAATGGCAAGTGCATTTAAACTGTTATCTAAAGATCTGAAGGTAAGCCTGCTTAATTCACTGCTTCTTCTTTTGTTATTAGGAAAACATAATTGTTCCAAATAATTAGCACTAGAGTACATCACAAGCTGACAACAAAATTATAGAAATCTTCATATTCAGATCCGTCTAGCTGGCTATTAGGAACAGTTTCTGATCATAACCCATTAGTTGAAGTGCTGTGAGTTCTTGATTGCCACCAAATAACCTCAGATATCTGCCTAAGTTAACAGCCCCTATTTATTCAGAGTTTTCTTGACAGTAAAAACTGCCTAGGATTTTTACAGCTGCCACACAAAGGAACAGTATTCCATGTGTATGCTTACAAGATTAGGTGATACAATAATTGAACTCCTAAGTTTCTAAACGAAACTCTGAAAAGGCACTTTTCCATTAATGGTGGTGTCATTCTGTTTCTTAGAAACTGGCCCCATTTCATGTCTTTTGATGTCCGTGTTAATTTTTTGGTCTTGCATGGTGCTTCTTCCTTTACACAGTATCTCCTTTTCGTTGTCCCTAACACTTAATAATTGCTAGATATGACATTTCACACTTTTTATTATTGATAAAACACTCCTCCTTATGAACAATGTCAGGTGTACACTTTGGCTTCCCGCTAACCCATTTTAAACTCGCTAACTAGCATTCTGTGAGGCTAAGAAACAAAGGAGTACAAGGTAGTTTTAAAGACAGTCAAACCAATTACCTGCTTGCCAGAAATCGCTGTATTCACCTCCCGTGAAGAAAACCTCAGACACTCTGGAGAAGTTTCTGCTTTGCTGGTTCCCCATCCAGTTCCCGGGAGCAGCTTATTGACAATGGAACATGTGGCCAATGAATATGGGTTTGAATCATCTAATAATTTTGTAATCGGTAATGCCATGTGAAGTTACTCTGGAAATTCTTCTGTGCTAACAGCTTAGCTGATAAACCCACAAAGCTTTATGTTTTATCCCATGAGGGATAACTTTGATTACTCTGGTAATTAATGATGTTGGAGAGTAATATGGATTTTCTGTTAAGATTTGAGTTTGAAGTTAATTAGTCTTCACGTTATGATTTGCTGATTAATTATGGATATTTAGTTATAAAGAGAGATGTTAATTATTAATCTCAAAAAAATCATCTAGTGTAATTAACTAAAACTTTGACATCAGTTAAAATTCCCAATGAGCATAACTTCTAAGATTATCAATTACCAGGGAAGAGCAATGAGCACGTGCCCCCCTGAGAAGGGACACATCCTCTGCTCATACAGAACACAGTGGAGTCAAACTGCCATGCAAAAGACCTGCCGAGTTTCCGTACAGAAACGGAGCTGTGTCAAGGCACAGATCTCAGTCTTTCATGGCAAACGCTCAGTGTGAAAAATCTCATCTCAGAACCATGTGCTACAAAAGAAATTCCAGCACGAGCATTACCTTGGTGTACTGTAAAATAGTGTCTTAACCTTTGAGCTGTAATGTTCCCTTGAGATGGACGGGCTTCATTAGCTCTGTGAAACTCTGAACTTCGGTGTTGCTACAGATACCTTTATTTTCGGCGGCAGCAGCTTTTGGTGCCATCGAGACAATATTGCAGCACAGCACTAATTAGTGTTCTAATTCACAGAACTGGAAATCACCTTTGCGGTTACAAAGTTTTTTTCATCATCTTTCCCCCTAGTCTGTCAGCAACACAATCTTCACTACCAAAAAGGGGAGGGGTGTGTGATTAAGGAAAAGGGTTAAACCAAAAAGCTTCATCGGCACATCACTGTCCTGGAATTTCCCCTGCAACACAGACTCTGAACAGGGATCTGTTTACATTATCTCTAGATCATCTTGACAATATTTATTCTCTATTTACCTAAATGAGGCAATATGATGATATTTATTGCTCAGAATGGCTAAATATAGACTTTTCTTGAGCACTCAGTACCATAGTGGGAGGCTTTGCTCTAATCTACATCTTTAAACTGACAAGCTGGAGAATTCCTAATGAATGCCTCTTTTCATCTGGATGTCTGTGTGTATTTGACAGTATAAATATTTAGCAATATCGGAGTCAGCTTGTGATTTTACCCAGATGGACTGATTGATGCCTCAGCTCGACGCTGCCAAAGACAATCCGCGTAGTTCTAGAAGCAATTTCCCTCTTCCTTCCTAAGAAGCAATTAGGTGGCCAAAGGCAGCAACCCCAAAAGAGTGGAAATACTTCTGGTATCAGTTGACAACTCAGAGGGATAAATAAAATATGGTACTTAAATTATTACCACTTTGCTTTCATGAATCACGGGATTAAAGCTTTCACTTCTAAAGTACATATAAATTGCAGGGTTTCTTATGTCTGTAATTTGCAAGAATCTAAGTTAAAATACCAGCTAATCAGTCAACTCACATTCACCTTGGAAAAAGGACCACCCTTTCTTGTCATTTTTGTAAATTGCATGCCTAAGTATCAATGTTATTCTGAGAAGAAAAGTCGCTTGTTGTCAATAACACATATTGCAGTCTAGTTAAAACAACATTTGTTAAGATTTAATCGCAAATGTAATCCTCCTTTAAAGTTTAGACAGAATGCTCAGAGAAATTCAAGGGACAGATAATAAATCATTTTCCTCATCTTGGGTGTGAACAAGGTAGGTCTGATTCTTTCAGGTATGTTGTTTTCACAACAAATGGTATGAATTCTCTCCTGTGAGACAGACAATGAGGGCACCATGCCCAGTCAGGGACTGGTAGGTCACAGTTCCCTCTATTCCTAAATCATACATTTTTTTTTTCCTGTGAACATTGTTTTATTTTTGTAAATCACAGTGAAAATTAAATCAAAGAATTATACTATTTTGCTCATCACTACTGCAATACATATGCAAAGGTTGAAAAGCTCTTGCTAAAACTTAGAATGGGTTTTCAGAACTCTCAGTATCACTTTTGCATAAATATCCTCTGTTAAACCTCAGCTTTACCCAGTGTAAGATCCCTATAATGATTACATCAGGTACTTTTATGCATTCAACTGCTCTGGGAGAAAAAAAAGACACGTTATTTTTGGCACCAGCAGAATTCATGTATTTCTGCAATGTTGCCGCTTCCCCCACCTCTCACCCATTCCTGCCACCTCGGGTTTCTTTGTTTTCTATTAACTCATCCCAATCTTTGTATAACCTATGCAATAACCCAGGAGAAAGGGCAAGCAAGGCATTATTCTTCTTGACACTAATACCTATAGATCCTATTCTACTGTGATACCTCTCCCTATCACAAGATATCTCAGCTAACAGAATCCTCAGAAGTCAAGAACTGGCATTTGCAATGTATTCCAGAGGCGAGGCGGACGCGATGCCCATTGGTAATCAGATACACATGAGATTTCACTGGGATGAGCTGTCTGGCTGTAATGTACAGGAGCTCTAGCTGCAGGACATATCAGTCACTGTTGCTTCTTGCACATGGCAGTTTCTCACCTTTAAAAACATTATTCCGTGCCTGCTGGCTGGCAGATAAAAATACACATTTCTAGTATTCTGTTTATTGGATGTGATTAGTAATATATTGGTTATTGACCAAATATAGAGAACAAGGCCTTGAGGTCCATTCTATTGGTATCTACCTACTCCATCTGCCATACTGAACATCAATCATCATCACTAAACTGTTATTTGCTTTATTTCCTGATATGAGAGGTAGAAGTATCATAATAAAATGGTGGAATGATGGGAGAAGGCCTGATGTCATTTCTGGACTCTAACAGGTATCTCACTTTCTCATAATTGTTAAAAGCAGCTCTGTGTTCAAAGATGAATCCTGTGTTTGGTGAAAGGGTAATGAAAGCAGGGTAACAGAGACAAACTTTTGAATGGCCAGCACAGTGTGTTTGCCAAATCTGTCATTGGAATGGGAAGATGCAAAACACATGCACACTCATCAGCCAAAACGGTGTGCTCACTGCTTAATTTCATGGCATTCAGCTATAAATTACATGAGAGCTGCCACAACTAATTTTTTCAGTGCTGTATTAGATGACAAATGAAATGTCCAAGCAGCTACAAGTGAAAAGCTCCCATCTTTCTTCCATGAGTGAATATTATGTACTTACTTTAATGATGTATAATAGCCTGCAACTACACTTAACCTGTGCATTAAATGGCAGCACAAACTGTTTACCTAGAGTTATGAAGAAGAAAACAGCAAATCAAGCAAAGAATCTAAAGTGTATACATTAACCTCCTACATGTCAACTTAATTTTCCCCCAGAGATGATATATGACTGGAACTCTAAATTGTTTTCCCTTCTACACAAGAGCATCATGTGCCAAGTATCTAAGCACCAAAGTATGTGTGATAAATGATGACAAAATGTACCTAATTAATAAATCTGAAAATATTTAGAACTAAACAATTTTTTGGTTTTGTTAATGACCTTGTACCCACAAAAAATAATCACTACATCCCACCAATGAAGCCTAATTTAAAAAAATAAAACCCAACACAGAGAAAAGAGAAATGAAATTATTTTAGTATAGATCAAAGACCAAGAAAGACATTAAATATACTCTTGGAATAGATACTTACCAAATGCATTGAGAATATGCTTAACCATCAGTCAACCTCTGATCAGATCTACACGTGTTTTCACAGTGTACAGAGTAGAATTACAGAGCGCCGACATGTGTGTGTAACACAGCTTGGTTTCATAATGCACAAGGCCATTTAAAATAGTTTCAAGAAAGTAAAGATAAACTCTGATTATCAGGATTATGGAAAATATGACTTGACTAGTCATAGTTCTTGCCATCTTATCAAATTAGATAAGTACGAAGAAAATATAAAAATAATACATTTTCACTATAAATATTAATCATAAAGTTTAACGTGATTTTTTTCAGAGGATCAGGGAAAGGAGAGGGGAAGAGGGCACAATTTCTTATCACTCTGTTTCTTTTAAAGATGATATATCCTACGGGAAGCCATTGACAGAAAAACTGAAGACAGGAAATTCTCTCCTTCTGAAGCAAGTTTTGGAGAATCTGATTAGGTCTCCCGCTGCAATGCTAGGTATTCCATTTTTGCCAAAGGGCCAGCTATGATGATTAACGTCATTTGTCTGAATCATTACTCTGCACCTTGGTTCAGCAAACACTATGAAGATGGCATGGTAATAAATGACCGCAGGATTCTTCCCTGCTTTGGCCTCTTTTTATCTGCCACCTCTCTACTGTCAGCTCCATCTTTCTGAACCTCTCTGAATCCCCAAAAGGGACGGGGTGTCTATTTGTTTTCCACTAGGTTACCACTCTGTCTATTGTTGTTTGTACTAAAGGGTACAAATTCAATTCATTCTTGTGACATAAAAGCACTGATACAGTAAATTTTTTGCCCAGGAGAAAACAAAAACGAAGTTGCTGAATATAGAACAAGATTTGAAGCACTAGCATATATGTGGAGAAGCTTTCCGAGCAGTCTTAGTTATCTAACACTATCTTCCCCCCATTCTGAGCATCTTAGTTATCTAATACTATCTTCCCTCCATTCTGAGCATCTTAGTTATCTAATACTATCTTCCCTCCATTCTGAGCATCTTAGTTATCTAATACTATCTTCCTCCCATTCTGAGCATCTTAGTTATCTAATACTATCTTCCCTCCATTCTGAGCATCTTAGTTATCTAATACTATCTTCCCCCCATTCTGAGCATAGTTATCTAATACTATCTTCCCCCCATTCTGAGCATCTTAGTTATCTAATACTATCTTCCCCCCATTCTGAGCATAGTTATCTAATACTATCTTCCCCCCATTCTGAGTGGTCTTAGTTATCTAACACTATCTTCCCCCCATTCTGAGCATCTTAGTTATCTAATACTATCTTCCCCCCATTCTGAGCATCTTAGTTATCTAATACTATCTTCCCCCCATTCTGAGCATCTTAGTTATCTAATACTATCTTCCCCCCATTCTGAGCATCTTAGTTATCTAACACTATCTTCCCCCCATTCTGAGCATCTTAGTTATCTAATACTATCTTCCCCCCATTCTGAGCATCTTAGTTATCTAATACTATCTTCCCCCCATTCTGAGCGGTCTTAGTTATCTAATACTATCTTCCCCCCATTCTGAGCATCTTAGTTATCTAATACTATCTTCCCGCGATTCTGAGCATCTTAGTTATCTAATACTATCTTCCCCCCATTCTGAGCATCTTAGTTATCTAATACTATCTTCCCCCCATTCTGAGCGGTCTTAGTTATCTAATACTATCTTCCCCCCATTCTGAGCATCTTAGTTATCTAATACTATCTTCCCCCCATTCTGAGCAGTCTTAGTTATCTAATACTATCTTCCCCCCATTCTGAGCAGTCTTATTTATCTATTACTATCTTCCCCCCATGTCTCATCCTGGCGAGGACACCCAGTATGCTAAACATGTATGAAGCTTTCCAGTTAGTGGGCAGGGGGAAAACTCTGATCGTGCAGCCAGTCCAAACCACAGGCTGGGGCACTGTACACCTACCTTGGAGCCAAGAGAACAGAGAAGAGGTTGGCGGGCTATAAAGTTAGTATGTCAGGAGATTTCAACTTTTGAACACAACAAAAGTATAATAATATCAAAAGGTCTGTGGAGAGTCAAAGTGGACAGCCGCCGGCAGTGCACAGTCAACATGGAAAAGCAGGGAACTCAGGATGAAGGAGCTGAGGGCAGCCGGCAGGTGAAATTCCCTGAGTGTCAAGTTTGACACTATTTATCCCTTAATTCTGGGAAGCGAGTGTGTTATCTAAACAAGTCAACACATCAGAACAGCCCCCAGATCGCAGTCTGATTGTGCATCAAGTGACACATTCTGTGTGACACGGAAAAGCCTGTGTGACAGACAGCCTTAGCGTGGCAGGGGCACGAGAAGAAAACCAACCCCTCGGTGTGGGGGGAGTTCTTGGGTCCAGACATTCAAAGTGTGACTCCGCTGGTCTCTACTTCTATTCTGGCTTCCGTTTACGATAGAAAGTTTCATGCCCTAAACTATGTAAACACTCCATGTTTGGGGGAATTTAAATTATGTAAATATCTTAGAGCTCGCTTAGCAGTAACTTTTCTTTGCCAAGGGTAACATGTTTTCCTGGATCAGCTGCTAAAAATTGCCAAGTGCTGTAAACCCTAAAGAGTATTGCCAAGTACCTTGCTCACTCTGGGTCCAAGTCTCAAAAAACACTTAATACAAAATGAATCTGAAATCCTGTAATTGCCCACAATTCCTGGAACATTACCTTGTGTACAACTTTGGTTATTATGAAAATGCTCCATATTCCTGCCAGAAGTTAAGAAGTTACCACTTGAAAATCACTGGCTAATCTAGCCTGTGCTAAGATGGATTTTTAATGAAAGTTTAATGAATGATAAATACTCGTTTCTTGATAAATGTTTAATTATGCCAATAATTACCAACTGCTGAAAACTACTGTTGTGTTAATAATGGCATTTAGTACACAAGCAGTTTCATGAGTCATGGCGCTGTTAAAGATCAGAACTCCATCTGTCTAATGCAAACTAGCAAAACAAAAGTCTAATTAATATTTTGATCAATTTTCCCCACACTCTAAAGACTATCAATGTCCTTTATTAAACAAAATGACCCATTTTCCCTTTCACGAGGAAAAGGTAAGGAAAACTATTCAGAACCAGTATAGGATTGGTTCATGCAAAAAATCAGTTAAAACAAAAGAACAGAAAATGGATATTATTGAAATCCAGTGATTACATTACCTCATTGCATTATCACTTTAATGATTGTTTTCCTATTACCTGAAGCTATTTTAAATATGATGACCATTATATTACTGAATAGCACAGGAAGCTGAACTCCCCTTATTAATCAGCTCCCCTGGCCCTTTCCAGGTGATTATGAGGTCTGCAATCTGTGTTGTTATTACATGAGTGTGAGCTCTTGCAGGTGAGTGAACTGCTGCTCTGTGTATGGGGGAGTGACACATACTGCTCTGTGTACGGGGGCATGTCACCTTTCAGGTCTGCAAACACCCATGGCTCAAGAGGGTTATAAACTGACCTTGAATACATAGGATTTACTAATGACTGGGGAGTCATTGTGCTTTAGTGGGACTCGGCATAGAAAGCCCTGCTTTTCCAGCACGCAGTCACTCCAGTGGGTGAGTTGTCACGTTTGGGAACACAACACGGTGTAGAGAATGGAGAGGGTGGTAAATCCTTAGACAGCAGCAGGGTAGGGGCTTGGGCCCCCTAGGCAGGGCTCTTCCTGCCCCCCTGTCTTCTCGGAAGGCCTTCCCTACTCTGTTCAAATAACAGTGGGTCTCAGAAGCACGCCCAGCACGCGTCCTGCCACTCCTAAATGCCTTCTGTGGCCATTACTTCCAGGTGAGCCCTGAGGGCAAAGACTGCTCTTCCTTGTACTTATGTGGCCTCTAGGATGTCTCCTGGCCAACAGCACACAATCGAAGGTAAGTTTGCTGCACCGAATATACTTCTAAAACCTTTCTTTTTCAATACCTTATCAGCCTGCAGAAATTGGACAAATGTGGCATGTATAATAACTCCCAGGCTAACAATTCATTTCTCCAACAATTCACATTTTAAAAGCAAACCAAATTCTGCAGATAACTCTTAATTATATTTCAGACAGAATCTGTGAAGGCCATAATTTAATCCACAATGTGATTTATGGAGATATAATCTCAATCCTTTAGATAATAATGTATAATAATAATGTATAATACCTTTCAACTGATAGAAGTGAAATCTAATGTATAGCTCTGATTGTTGCTGGTAGCTATTAAATCCAGTGAAGTTCATGGATAAAATTTTTACATTTCCAATGTGAAAATTCACAATTCAGGCAGATGAATAAACTTGGCATGATCATGTTGTTCTTTTCATACTCTATGACCACCCAGCCCCAAAGATCATGTGACCTTTGAAATGAACTTTTCTCCCAGAAAAACTTGTTTTACATAACTCTTAATTGGACATATATATATTTAGAAGGGCTCTTCAATATTTTCTTGTTGCCATTGGCACACACTTACATGAAAACCCTTCCCTATATTTTTAATGTAATGCTCATGATTGGACATAACACACGTTCTTCATAACGTTTCTGAAGCGAAGCAGCCTTTGTTGCAAGAATTCATCCTTAATTTTTCTGTTTTCTTATGGACTTTGAGTTTGAAGCTATTCCTTGTCACCACAATTGCAGCTGTATGACATTCTAAGATATCTGTTCACTGTACTCATGCATGTTGACAATGGTTTGCACAAAAAATGCAGCAAACCACAGAAAACAGCAATAACTCACATGCTGCAACTTGCACCTGCAAGAGCTGAAGAAATGAAGCACTTCCTGCCCCTGCACACGCACACGCACATACACACTCTCTGCCCTGAATGAAGGTGGTGAGCGTGCTCCCCGATCCCATGCCCAGGATAACATGGAATCTGTGCAGTGAGAACGAACACCCAGCCTGCCCTGACAAACAGCTACCAGCTACTAGCACTTCCTTAGTGGAGAGAGAAGAGATCCAGGAGTATAAGAGGCGTCTTGGTAACTCCTGCTCTCTGTAACAAAACTGAACATGCCACTGCTTCTGGGTTAGTGTAACACGAGGTTAAGCAGGCTATATAAAACATTCACAATAAATAGTGCCTGACCTGTAATAACATAACACATTGTTTCCAGAACTCCTATCTTTTGAAGGGCAATAGTGCTATGGAAGCAGCTTCTAAACTTTGCCTTATTCGCTTGCATGTATTTGTACATGTGTGTATATGAACAAACAAGGAGAACATGGAAAGCATGAAATGTTGGCAATGAATTTTTGAGTCAAACGAAAAGAAACCCTGTATCATGTGCATTTAGATAAAAGGGCCAGTCTTTATTCTGAAATCTGAGATGTTAGCTGTGCTAATTTTATTAGTGACTACAACAAAGGCACCTGAACATACAGCAGTAGGACATTCTGTTGGCAGAATATCCCGATACAGATTTCTAGCTGTTTTAACAAAATAAACTGATCTCAAAGTGAAGTCTAACGTGAGAGACGGGTGCATCATGTATAAATCGTCCATGTTCGCAGATGCAGAGTCCTCCTTCTGCCTCCTTCGGGAGACAGACACAAATGTAAATGTAAATGTGCATCCACAAATGTAAAGACGGGTGGGACAGCTTGAACAACGTGTGTCTATATGATACAGGAGCATACACCTTCGAAGGCACAGACGCTTGTATCCTCTCGGGTTCTCGCATTGTTCCCGTAGGAGTACTCGCCTCTCAAGGGCAG
Organism: Macaca mulatta; assembly: GCF_049350105.2. Lineage (NCBI taxonomy): Eukaryota > Metazoa > Chordata > Mammalia > Primates > Cercopithecidae > Macaca > Macaca mulatta. Next base: position 5,736,034 of record NC_133423.1, read on the forward strand.
GCCCACATCCTACCCTTCTATCTCAGTACCTAGCGGAGTTGCCGCACATCGAAGTTCAGTGTTTCTAAAAGTTGGTCTGAGGCCCAACGGCATCAGAGTCACTTAGAGGTATTTGTTTAAAGTATATTTTAAGTCTGTTAGGAGCTGAAATGTGTTGAAGTCCTAATACCCAGTACCTTAGAATTTAACTTCCTTTGAAGACAGGGCATTTAAAGAGGTCACTAAGGTAAAATGAGGTCATTCAGAGTGGGCCCTAATCGAACGTGACCAGGGTCCTTACAGCTGGAGATCAACACGTAGAGACACAAGAGGGAAGGCCATGTGAAAACACAGGGCAGACGGTCATCCACCAGCCAAGGAGAGGGGCCTCAGAAGCAGCCAGTCCTGCCCAACACCTTGGTCTCGAACTGGTAGCCTCCGAAACGATGAGAAAATAGATGTCTGCTGTTTAAGCCGCCCAGCCCATGGTGCTTTGTTATGGCAGCCCTCGCAAACTGATACAGGGCCCTGCCCTAACAATTCCCAGAGTAAGGCCTAGAAATATGTAGTTTAATGAGTGTTCATGGTTTATAAAGAAAACACAGCTTTTTGAATGAGTAAATACTCAAAATTGGAAAATTCCACGACTGCCGTGGCCCAGCAGACGCCAGGACAGACAGAACTGCTCATCACATCTCTGCTACCACTGCCTTGTGCTCACATTACCATTGCCACGGGGGTGCAGCAGTGTGTTCTGTTACAGGTTCTACAGGAAGGAGGTGTGGAAAGTACAGGCTCATTCTGACCACCTCTAGTGGACAGTAGCTACAGCTGACCATCTCCTTCTCCTGGAGGCTCACTGTTTCCTTCACTTCTTTTATACTGCTCCCTCTCATTTCCTTCTGTCTCACTGACCACTCCTTCTTGACCTCCTGTGCTGCCACCAGCCTCTGTCTGACCTTGAACTTTGAACCCTCTTGTCTCTCCTCACACTCCCTCCTAAGATGACCTCCTCCTAAATCTGCTGTTTGCCCCAAACCAGAGAATTAGAGATCAGATGGCAACAGCACTTGCACATAGCTCAAGATGGAAACCTAGTGGTCCTTCCTCATCGACCAACCCTCCCTACCCTCCGCATCCAACCCACTAACAGGTCCCACCACCTCTATCTCCGAAACTATCCTGCATCCTACTCTTTGCACTATCTCTGTGGCTACACCCTTAGGCTAGATCGCCTGTATCTCTGTCATCCTGATCGCAGCCAGCGTCTCCTGACTAGTCTCCTAATTCTACCTTCGGTCCTCCCAAACCATCCTCCATAAAGGAGAAAAGGGTAAATTCTTAAAATTAAAACATGCTCTTGGAATCGCAGGGATGAAAACCCACAGCTCTTCCCATTGCCTATGCACCGCCCTCTTCCTTGCCTCCTTTTGGCCACGCTGGTTGGCTCGCTTCCTGCCTTGAATATGCTGCACGACTTTCTCTGCAAAGGTCTCTGTGCTCAGTTGCTTTTGTCTGAAATGCTTTCAAGCTCTCGTCTCCGTGAACAGCTTGTTCCTTGTCTTCCTCAGACAGCGCTTCCAGAATGAAGGTACAGTACAACCCCCAGTTCCTGCAGGAATGTCTGTGACTCTCCATTGCAGGTCACATGCTGCTTTCTTTGACTCATGGCCTGGAGGTAACTTGCAGTTATCTTACACCTATTCATATGTAGAATGCAAGCTCCGTGAGGGCAGGATGGCAGTGTTTACTGATGTAGTCCTGTACTTCACACAGGGACTGACACCCAGCTGATGTTTCACAAATGTCTACTGAGTTAATGGATGAACCACTGTAGCTCAACTTGATCAGGGCTGAGAGTACGAGGTTCTGAAGAAGCAGTCATCGACTTAGGCAAGGAAATCCTTTCATCGTCAGGTAAAATCTATGCTCAAAGTATTTACTGAGGTGTGCATGTGGCCAATCACATACCATTAACAAACACGGCAGTTATTTGGAAACAACAGCAGCAGAATCAACATTACTACCTCTTGAACTGCGTTTCCAAATGGTTTGTAAGAGTTGCTGGTCACTGAAAATATCTTAGACCAATGGGTTACTGAATCAAGTTGTACTAGTTTGAAAGAGTTCCACATTTATGTAATTGTTTATTCCTGTGTTTCATATAGCAAATTTTATTGAAATTACGGATGCAACTGATAACGATGTCTTCTGATATGGTATTACTAATGGATTCTACCCTACCAATGCAAAATTTTCACTTGATATTCTTCAAGGGATGAGATGTGTGCAAATAATAAGAAATTCAAAAATCTGGATTATTATCCATGACTCAGAAGATTTTGTTATAAAGGAATTCTGTCGGATTATGCCAGTTGATGCTAAGTTTTCAATATTTTATTATCTTTGTCTATGAGTACTAATAATGCTTTTCATTCTAATATTAGGATACACTCCTGTGGAGATTAGCAAGATTAAAGAGATTTTAGGTAAACATTTTTGGGCATCTGTCGTGTATTACAATACATTAAAAAGTACCTTCATCGTCATCTCTTGACTTAACAGAATATTGTTGCATTTTCTATTTGGGCAAGACAGAAGCGCTCATCTTCCCCGCACGGCCCATCTGGTTTTTGCCCAAGCTGCTTGCAAGACAACGCTCTAAAGTGAGAGACACTTTCTGTGTAGTGGCTGTTGACACAATTAACGCCGTGTTATTTATAACACACTGAAAAAACCTTACAGATCTCACCAGCCATATAGGATAATCACTCTTCACTGAACACAAGTAAACAAAGAAGTATTTGAAGAACATCCAGGCTTTGCTAAGATCTCATTTAGGAGGCCAAAGGGGACCAGGCACACTTGGCAGTGTAATGACTAGTTACTACGTTCAAAGGGTGAAAAAGCTGAAGAAACATCAAGGCATCTACATCATCATACTATTCTGATATCATCATACTATTCTGAGTAAGTGCCGCAAGTAGCATTACGAGAAGCCAGTTTTAAAAGCAGCTCTTTGTTCCCCCATACCAAACAAACTCTTCAAAGGGATTGCTTTAATAACCCACAAGCAAAACGCTTTCATATAATGCTTTTTGGGGAGAGGCGGTGGGGAAAATGTGGGAAGGGAAGGGAAACTAGTGGTGAAGAGTGTGAAGTGAAATGTTGTATACATTGCACAGATCTGCTCCTCCAGAATCAACATGGAGCACACCACGTGAGCTGCCACATTTATAACCCTATGCTGATATTCAAATGTTCTGTCTTAAGCTAAAGAAAGATTGAATGCCCTGCTGTTGTGTGGCCAAGATTGAAGAGGTGTCTCACTGACATTGTTCAAAGTTTATGAAAATATATGAATGCTCAAATGTCATTGGCTTTGCGCCTCCAACAGACTGTGGTTTTATGAGAAATCAGTCTTTTAATCAAAATGATTGAATACCTTAAGGTCGAATCCAAAGATATCAGTTAATATCTAGAAACGTGCTATTTCTGCAATTTTGCCAAGCTGTACATATTGTGGTGCATTTTAAAGTGTTAATTTGTGCATTCCATATTGAAAATTGATCTTGAGTTTTAGCTTTTTGTCAAGCAAAAACATATGGTTACAAGCTCTATGCATTTTACGTGACGGCTGTTGAAGCTGTCACATGTGCAAACTTGATAACCGATGTGACACATACGCAAATAATTTGCTTGTTTAGTAACAATTCAAAGATTCATTATTCATGCAAACACACATTTTTTTAAATGATCAGATGGAAATAGTCTTCATTTTGTACAACCTAGTCTGGTTGGTGTGCAAACTCAGATAAAATAAAGCTGGGAACTAAGTGGTATTAAACAAATCCAAGAATATGGGTATTTTCAGATAATTATTGAACCAGATGGTGTTTTTTGTTAATTCTGCCATCAGTCTGAGAACTTGATGTCTTACATCTGCACTTGGTAAAATAAATTTTACCACTGACATTATTTCAGTTTTCTTAAAATACTTCAATCAGTTTTAAACCAAGATTTGCAAACATCTGCCACAGTGCATGCCTATGAGATGAAATTATTCAAGATAATTCCTTTAGGCCGGGCGCGGTGGCTCAAGCCTGTAATCCCAGCACTTTGGGAGGCCGAGACGGGCGGATCACGAGGTCAGGAGATCGAGACCATCCTGGCGAACACGGTGAAACCCCGTCTTTACTAAAAAATACAAAAAAACTAGCCGGGCGAGGTGGCAGGCGCCTGTAGTCCCAGCTACTCGGGAGGCTGAGGCGGAAGAATGGCGTAAACCCGGGAGGCGGAGCTTGCAGTGAGCTGAGATCCGGCCACTGCACTCCAGCCTGGGCAACAGAGCCAGACTCCATCTGAAAAAAGAAAAAAAAAAAAAAAAAAAGATAATTCCTTTAAAAATATACACCATTACACAGAGCTTTAAATTCATCACCCTTTAAACTAAATTTTCAGAATTACTAGTTGAAATGCTTAATAAAAAGGAAAATAGGAATAAGATAGCCCATTTGAAAATGAACATGGTTAATAGGTCACAAAAAGTGTTGTCTCACTTGGAGAGCCTATCTTGGAATTTCACACTACATTATTTCCCTGTTTTAACAGAAAGAAAAATTCAATACATTTTTTTCCTGTATTCTTTAGGTAAATTTTCTGTGTGGTGTAATTAAAGGATAGGAATACATAATGAATTAATCAACAGACACAGATGATAAAGGAACAGTATCTGCAAGTAAAGTTACTCAGTCCTAACAGAATTCTGCCCTCTTAACAAATGAACAGGTTTCAAATAGACAACTGAAACCATCACACCAGTTTTAGGCTCTTTTTCAGAACCCAAATAGGAGTTCTTAAAACATAACTGAAATCCTCCAAATAGCCTAACTTCTTTGGCTTTTCTCATGAAAGCCTACAAACAAAATCTTGTTTTCAAACTTAATTATGAACTCACATTATACATTTTGAAGATAAGCTTGAGACTCCCACATGCTCTCCTTTTCCCTTCTTGTTTTCTTCCTCAAACCCAGGCCTCTAAATCAAAACTTGCCCCATAACTTAGCACAGCGCGTTCTGAAAAGAGGGAGCTCAGTATTTGTTGCAGATTGACCAAAACCAACACACCACAAACTAGTAAAGTTACAATGGTAAATAACTTTGAACAATATCCAAGTTCAACTGCAACAGTAGTACATGAAATAAGCTAAATATAGTAATCTAAGGAAGAGTTTCCCACTTTAAAGTAGGTTCCATTGAATGTGGGGAATGACTAAAGTACTCTATACCACCAATACTTGCATTCACATAGGTGCTCAGATAGCTAGAGTAGCTGACAATTCACAACCATAATTAGAGAAAGCCAACTATAATTAGAGAAAGCCGACTTCTGGCCACTGTGGGATGAAGGAGTGGGTGGTCACGACGAAGCAGACAGCTGTCAGCAGTTAAATCAGAGGGTAGCTTTGATTAGTTAGCCCCCAAGAATTTGGCTGATTCAGTCTCTGATTTATTTAGACAGGTAGTTATTAAACTTTGCTACCATTAATTACTAATTAACTTATATGATACATTATATTACATGTAATATACATACTATTACTTATAATTAGGATATATTACTAATATCAGTTTATAATAATTATGTCTGTTAATTACAATTAATGGTAGCATACGAATAGTTAATTCAAGGCTTTTTATTAATATGTGACATATGCTAAGTGGTAATTTTATTTCAAGTTCCAGGATACATGTGCAGGATGTACAGGTTGTTACACAGGTAACACGGTGGTTTGCTGCACCTATACCAGCATGTCACCTAAGTATTAAGCCCAGTATGCAGTAGCTATTTATCCTGATGCTCTCCCTACCCCCTACTTCAGGCCCCAGTGTGTCTTGTTCTCCTTCCTGTGTCTATGTGTTCTCATTGTTCAGCTCTCACTTATTAAGTGAGAACATGTGGTGTTTGGTTTTCTGTTCCTGTGACAGTTTGCTGAGGAAAAGGCTTCCAGCTCCATCCAAGTCCCTGCAAAGGACATGATCTCATTTGTTTCGTGGCTGCATAGTATTCCATGGTGTACATGCATCACATTTTTTTAATCCAGTCTATCATTGATGAGCATTTGGGTCAACTCCATGTCTCTGCTATTGTTAATAGTGCTGCAATGAACATACATATGCAGGTATCTTTATAATAGAACAATTTATATTCTTTTGGGTATATATTTAGTAATGGGATTGCTGGATCAAATGGTATTTCTGGTTCTAGGTCTCCGAAGAATCACCACACTGTCTTCCACAGTGGCTGAACTAATTTACATTCCCACCAAAAGTGTAAAAGTGTTCCTATCCCTCTACAGCCTCACCAGCATCTGTTGTTTCTTGACTGTCCAATAATTGCCATTAATTGACATTTGATAATCGCCATTCTGACTGGTATGAGATGGCTAAAATTACCACACGCTAAGTGGGCATTTTTACGTGCATCATTTCACTCATATACTCTTAGGTGGTACATTCTAATATTATGAGTAAACTGAAGTGCAGAGAGGTGAGGCTATTGCCTTAGGCCATGTAAAATGGGAAATGATATCCAGAATTTAAACCCAGCTCTGTCTGAGGAGTGCTCTAAGCCATCATGCGATACAGCTGACTCACAGGGGAATGACACTCAGAGTGGCTGTGTGGCCCCAACCCCTTGATATTTGGGCTGCTTTCAGTAAACAGCACTGTGAAAAGATTTCTCTCACTTTCTTTCTCTTGCTCTCACTAAAAGATAAGAAAAAATTTAAGGCATCTGCTTCACGTCATCAAGCTAATGTCCAAAGACTAGGAACCAATGGGCACCATCACCTGCAGCAGGTGCATGCCACACCAAGTGTTTATGTGTTTTTTATTGCGACTTTGATAGACAAAAGGGTATGTAACTTTTTCCTTTTGTTAATTTGTTAAATTACTAGTTACAATAAATACCTTTTCAGATATTTGTTTATAAAATTTCTATTTTCTATTTTATGATTGATCTGCCATCTTTTCTAAGTTTTCATTGAGTTTGTAGTTTTTCCTATTGATTTAATGATAATGAGCTCTTTATATAAAAAGATATAAAATTTTAATGTGTTGTTTGACGACAAAATACTTTCTCAGTATTCTAGTTGCCTTTTTATTCTGGGAACTTCTGACATACAGAATGTAGCTTATATAGTTACATCTATTAATCAGTTATTTTGTTATTTCTTGTATTCAAATTCTGAGAAAGTTCTCTCATCAGAATTTGGTTTAATTCTATTTCCGTAGAGACTTTTATACTTTAAAAAATGTAACTCTTTAGTGCATCAACTTTTATCTTTGAGAACTATATCCAATAAGGTTCTAAATAGACTCTGTCAAACTGCTATCCTAGTAAGTCTCACAAACTTTATTAAATATTAAATAATATTTCCCTTTTACATTGACTTGTGAGTCCTCTTAAACAATGTATAATGGGCCAGGCATGATGGCTCATGCCTGTCATCCCAGCACTTTGGGAGGCGGAAGCAGGAGGATACCTTGATGTCAGGAGTTCCAGACCAGCCTGGCTAGCATAGTGAGACCCTGTCTCTGAAAAAAATAAAAAATCAGCCAGGTGCAGTGGTGACTGCCTGTGGTATCAGCTACTCAGGAGGCTGAGGAGGGAGGATCACTTGAGCCCAAGGAATTTGAGGCTGTAATGAGCCATGATTGTACCACTCCACTCCAGCCTGGGTGACAGAGCAGGACCCTGTCTTTATTATTTTTTAAAAGAATGTATAATATATAAAACACACAAATATAAATACATATACATTAATAGATTACATATAACGGGCTCTACCTGAGGTCAATCTATTTGATGTGTTGCTTTTTTGTACCTTTTTAGAGCTTTGAAATCAGACGTATTTAGCTTTGAATCTTGGTTCTGACATTTAATAGAACTCAAGCAAGACTCAGTTTTCTCATCTTAAAAGGGGAGGATGGTACCTACTTCCTATGGCTGGTGTGAAAACGAAATGAGGTGAAATACAGAAAGCCTCCGGGCTCAGTGTCTGGTCTGGAGCACAGTGAGCAATCAGTAATGACACACAGACTGCTGTCCTCCAGCTAAGGCCCACTGTCTCATTATTGTAAATTTGTTTTCATATCTTCTAACTTCAGTTCCTCTGTTCAGGTTTTACTAGGATTACATCCACAAATTAGATTAGGAAGGACATCTGTCTTCTCATTCTAAAATGCTGAACACTTTAATGCATTGTCCATATTCCAGAACTTATTTTTTTCAAATACAGGAATGAATTTTTAAAAATGGGTATGGACAAAGTTATTATTTATCTTTGTTAGATTGTGAATGGGATTTTCCCACTAGTATTTCCTTCATTTTTGTATGTTAGTCTTATATTCAGCCATTTTACTGAGCTATTAATTTAATAGTTTAAATTCTCACAGAATCTTCTAGGCATAGAACAAATTATGAGTAGATAACTTTCCTTCTTCCAATAGGAGAAAAATAATATTGGTGATCACAGACAATCTTGTTCTTGATTCCAGGAAAAAGTTTCACATTGTAGTATCCTTATGTGCAGGGAATACCGTCCATGAGCCCAAGTGAATGCCTGATATCACAGATAGAACCAAATCCTATCTATCTATCTATCTATCTATCTATCTATCTATCTATCTATCTATCTGTCTGTCTGTCTGTCTGTCTGTCTGTCTGTCCGTCCGTCCGTCCGTCCGTCCGTCCACCCACCCACCCACACATATATACACATACATGCTATGCTTTTTCCTACATACACATACCTATGATAAAGTTTAATTTATAAATTAGGCACATGAGGAGGTTAGCAATAATAAAATAGAACAATTACAACTATATGCCAGCATCACTACTCTTGCACTTTGGGGCTATTACGAAGTAAAATAAGTTTTACTTGAACACAAGCACTGTGACACTGTATCAGTCAATCTGATGGCCAGGATAGATACTAGGTGATATGGTTTGGCTGTGTGTCCCCACCCAAATTTCAAGTCAAACTTCAATTCCCAATGTTGGGGGAGAGACCTGGTGGGAGGTGACTGGATCGTGGGGGCAGATTTCCCCCTTGCTGTTCTTGTGATGAGTAAGTTCTCATGAGACCTGGTTGTTTAAAAGTGTGTAGTACCTCCCCCTTCTCTCTCTCTCTCTCTCTCTCTCTCTCTCTCTCTCTCTCTCTTTCCTGCTGCCATTTTAAGGTGTCTGTTTCCCCTTTGCCCTTTCACCATCATTGTAAGTTTCCTGAGGCCTCCCCAGTCATGCCTCCTGTGCAGCATGTGGAACTGTGAGTCAATTAAACCTCTTTTCCCCGTAAGTTACCCAGGTTCACGTATTTCTTTATAGCAGTGTGAGAACAGACTAAAACAGAAAATAGGTGACTAACAGGCGGGGTGCCCATACAGCGGGGATATTCTGGACAAAGGGATGATTCATTCCCTGAGTGGGAAAGAGTGGGACTAAGAGAGATACCATCACACTACTTGGAATGGCTTGCAATTTAAAATAATTTAAAAAACAATTTAAATAGCTGTGTCTGGAATTTTCCATTTACTATGTTTGAACCACTGTGACTGCAGGTAACTGAAACTGCAGAAATCACAGCCATGGACGTGGGGAGGAGGACCACTGCACACACTTTCAAATTGTACTGCCAGCTGATCTTGTGCTGCCACTGGGTAAAGAGTCACTTTCTCATCCCTGGCTGGGTTCCTTATGGTTACAAAATTTTGCCTTAATTTTCTATTATTTGGATTTTACTTTACGTATTCTGTATATATTTATGTATTTTATATAAGCTACCTCAAATTTTTTGTGGGATAAAGAAAATACACAAACATACTGATTTTCTTCCATTTTTAGGGTCAATAGGAAATGATTTTGTATCCAATATCTCCTTTTGGCATCCTTTGAGACAATTATTTGATCTTCTAATTTAACCTGATGATTAATTGAGGGATTTCTAATACTGTATAGTCCTTTAAATGGGTTTGATCAGATTATTCTATTTCCTGCGTTTTGCTGAGAACCTTCAGGTCTATGTTCTAAGTGGGGTTTATGAAACTGGTAACAGAAAATAATGGACAGCATTTAAAGAATTAATATACATTATTAATATGTGTACTCTCTACAGACATACAAAGCCTGTAGACTCAACAAATTTACTCCTGAAGTTTTCCAAATTTGCAAAATCTACAATTTCTTTGTCACATAAAACTTCCCAGGAATTAAAAAAAGCCAAAGAAAGGGTCTCAATTTATTCCTGCATCATTTCATTGATATTTTCAAAGAATGTGTCAGCCTTAAATTATATCGCTTATCTTCTTTAAAGCACTAAAGTTTTAGCTGTTATATTAAAATTTTTACTTCAAATTTTTTTCTTGATTTGTAAGGTTTGCTAATTTCTACCCAAGTTATCTTAAATTTATTAATTTTTATTTTTCCTGTTTCCTACATCATTTATTTCAGCTGTTACTTAATGACTTTATTTCTCCTTTTTTGTTATGACATTGCGGATTATTATTCAAAATAATTCAATTTAGTTTTACTCCGTTCTTTTTCATTTATAAAATTATTTAAGACTGTGAATTTATTTTTGAGTTCAACTTCAGACAAATCCTATCAGTTCTAATGTGACATATTTTGTTTTTCATTAATTTTTTAGTTTTTAATTTTTCATAATATTTAGACTACAACTGTATTTTTCATTTGCTTTTTTCTCCTCCTATTATATAAGTATTTTAATATTTACAGGAGGTTGAGTTTTTCTCCTGTTTAAATTTTGATTATCATATTTTAAAAATCATGGTTTCCTAAGCTTAGTAAATTTTCCTTTAAGGACAAGTATAAGTTCCATGCATTTTCCATGGATACTCGATCATAAAGTTAACACTGTGTTAAAAAATTTCCAGAATTAACTGTTAATCTATTAATTCCATTGTTAAGATAATTCTATTGTGCAAATATCAATTATACTGTTCAAAGAAAATGATTTTTCTTCTTTTTGATTTATGATAGATTGCTATGGATTAAACTCTCCCACCCCGAGAATATTTTCTTTTTGAATTCAATTACAGTTTGCTTAGTGGACCTTTTGCTAGAAATTAGTTTTAAAAAGTCAGGTCCTGGGTCTCACTAGCTGTATTTGATGTGCTCAGCTGCTACATGGGGCAGGCGCCCACCACTGGACAGTGGAGACAGAAAACAGGTAATTCTGCCAGGCAGAGCTCTTTCAGAAGAACAACTTTGGCTACAGTAAAAAGAGACAGGAGCAGCGCAAGGTCGAAGCAGGAGGAGCAATGAAGAGGCTACCATTGTAAGAGGGATGAGAGAAACAGTCACTTGGACCACAACACATGGCAGAAGAAGGAAAAAGTGATCTGATTTCAGATATATTTTGAAGACTGGTGGTGAGCATTTGCTGACAGCCTGGATATGAGCTACTCAGTTCTTCAAAAATGAAGTGTTATGCAACAACCTGATTTCATCAGTCACCGTTAATCACCTTGAGGAATGGCATAGGTTGGGTGGTTGCTGACAAGCACTGACATCTTGGCTACTCCATACAAAATACAGAAAACTTCATCCCTACAAAACCCTCTGCCAAAACATCGGTGGATCCCTAATCCTCCTACAAGGCAGGCAGGGTCATGTGGGGATTGGAAAAATTTTTTCACACTTTCCTTAAGCTGACATATATTATTAACCTTTAAAAACTGAGCAATTAACCTGAGAGGTTACAAAGTATCCTTCTAGCAGGTATAGTACATGTGGGTAAAGTGATTATAGCCACTTAATTACGTGAGTACTGTTATCTGAAAGCATTTTGTAAATTGCAAAGTCCTTTACAAATACTTGTTATTATTTGTCTTAATTAGTCATAGTAATGGTAAATTTCCTACATGTAATTTTATTGAGATCTCAGACAAAACTATCCATATTCTTTTCTGAACCTGAAACATTAGCAGATGCTCAATAAGTATTTATGGAAAGAAAAAAATGGCTGAATTGATTCCCACTGCCACTCAGTTTTACATATTTCGGCTTACACTCGAGCCCTGTTTTCAGATGGTGGAAGTGTTAGACAGCTGCTTTTTCTGGAATGTGGTGAGCTAATGGGTAAGCTAAGATAAAATCCTGCAACTTGGCCTTCAGGGCAATTGTGATAACAGTGGCTACAAATGCTCAGGCTCCTTTAGCTTCAACTTTTCTGACACACTTTGATAAATATAGAGGTATTAATAGTAGTGGCAAGTGATAAAAGATGCTAGGATGAAATAAACTCAACGTAATTTTAGGGTAGAAAATCAGAAATAGATGACGAAAGTGTAATTTTATAACTAAACCAAGAGAAAGTTCACAGTTAAAATTACTCACAATTATAACACATTCAGTTGAACCTTCATTGTTGTTAATATCCTTATCTTAAATTCTATGTCTTAGGTGGGCAGGTTGGAACATAAGAGCTCTTACCATGGCATTAAACCTCACTTGCCATGTAAGAAACATGATTACAAACATGAGTCAGCAGCAGTGCAGTGCAGTTCAACATGGCACCAATCTAGTTCTATCTGACATCTGAAGTGTACCCTATAATATGCTCATTATATAGCAATAACATTAATAATAGAAAAAGTTGTGATGATTCTTACAGCAAAATAAGTTGAAACTACATAGTATTTTAAATAGCTATAAAATAACATGTAATTGTTGCCATATATTTAACTAATTTTAAGAAGTCAAAAATTAGCCCCAAATGAGGAAATGAGAAAAGCAAGACTCCAGATACGAAGCAGCTGAACCAGGAAATGATCACAGTTTTTGACTCACACAATAGTGTTCCAGCTCTGCATGAGGAAGCAAATAAACACTCACCACGTTAACATTCATAAATATGTGGCTTCCAATATTTGTCCTTATATGGGATTTATGGCAGACTCACAATCATAACCTCAAAAAACCCATTTACAATTATAACATTATGATGGTTTAAAGGTAGTTCCTGTCCATTTTCAGGCTGTTGAACATTTTTTTAAGCTGACAAAAAAGGCTTCTTAAAATACACCTAGCCAAGACCATCAGTTTATGGTCTGTTTTATTTCTTGCCAGTAGATACCATTAAAAGTTATAAAACTGTAACAATTGCTTTCATTTATATCTCTCTCTGATTACCCTGATAGCTGCAATGTCTGAAGAAGTTCAAAATCTGTAAAGCCTGTCACATTATAGAAACATGTCTCCTTAAACTAAATGTGAAATTCCAGTAATTGAAGTGATAAATCTAGTGTTATTTTTTTGCCAGGGTACTTTTGATGAGAACTATAGTAGTAAATTAGGAAATATTCTGTGCCGTTATATCACGGTAAAAAGCCTTTCCATTACCTGTTGTCAGTCACTAGAGATGGGCAAATAACTCAGCTGTCAATCTAGCTAGGAAGCCCGAAGTTCTGTGAAAAATATATATATATAATGTTTATATGTTTTTATATCTGATATTAATCATTTATATATAAACATATATTATATATATATATATATATACATTCTCCATTCTCTTCATATAATTCTTTAGACAACTTGGAGTTGTTTTGTCTTCTTCCCCTGTACCGGAGTATATCTCATTTATTCAGACATAGAGTAGAGATCTTGGAATATTTCATTTTTTATAGCTTGTTATGTGTCTTCTTGTTTTCAAATGGTATATGAGTGTTACATTTCAATAAGTATAAGCATCGATACCCTGACTGCTGAGAGTAATTTTACACATGATACAGACTTAATCAAATTACTAATAACTGTTGGGTCCAATTTGTTATTGACTTTTCCCCTAAAATATTTACTGCCTTATATTTCCACTTTAAAAGTCTATTCTTCAGCATTTCTTCAGATCACATGAAAGTATTCTACAAATTGTATCCCTTTCACAGTATTTTGCATGACACCAAAAGCAAAAGGTGAACATTAGTATTCTCCCCAAATTAGCTGGCTAGATGAATATGGAGGTGGGGAAAGGAATGTATAATCTACTGTTTAAATTAAAACAATTAATCCATTCAGGTTCCATCAATTTCCATTGTAAAATATGTGTCTCAGTTCTTAGTACTAAGTAATAGGATGTATGTTTCTTAAATTACTATGAAATTTCCAACTCATTGGTGTGGAATAGCTATTATTGTTGGAGTGCGGTATCCGCAAGCTGACTTTCTATTCATCCGCACAGTCCTATTCAATTCTTAAGTGTTTCAAAGAAAAAAAAGTAATACAAATTATTTTCAAGTTTTACTTTCAATTTGTATTTTTTAAACAACAACAACAACAACAGCAGCAAGTAAATGTACTTGGAGTATCAATGAAAAACACTAATGGAGACTCATGTCCCTTACCCTCAAGACACTAAAATTCATTTATCACATATTTTATTTTGGTTGATGGTTTTAAAATGGTCAAGAAAAAAAAAAATTAAGAACCTGACCACTTACGAGGGTAAGTGACAAGATTAGAAAAATCATTTATCTGAAATGAAAAGCCCTGATTTGGTTAAGAATGTACAGTTGTGTGCATCTTTATTAAAGGCAAACTCAGAGTTACTTGAAGGAAGATAAAAGAAAAAGAAAGAAGAAAATGGCTTGACCTTCAGGAAGGGGTAGAGATGACTTAGATTGGAAGAAATTAAAATGGGGGCACTTAGTGTCAGCCGGAAGCTGAGAAAAGGACAAAGGACCATCTTAAAAGGGAGAAAACATTGTAAGATTTTATATTTGGGACACCAAACCCCATACAAAGGTAAATTGGTGACCAGGTACTTAATTGATATATGAAAGTTTAATTTCTTAAGATCCCCAAATCCCAATGCAAAAACTTTGCCTACTTTCTCAAGAAAGGAAAGCTTTAAAATATTGAGTAGATAAATAGTGGATGAACCTACTGATGAGTTCACACTGTTTTTAAGCCCTCTTACATCCTCAGTAAGCTGGGACCAAGCTACCCCAAACTGCCCAATTCATGTGGTAGCAGTTACATGAAGTTGAAGGTTTTTTCTTAGAAAATGTAAAGCTTCTATAGGATTTGACCTGTAATCTTAAGACTTTTTGGTGACAGAAATGTAGTGAATGAATTTTCTCACAACTCAAGCTAAACAGAAACAGTACTGCAAACACTGAGGTACTGAACCTAAAGAAGTTCTGGCTGTCATTTATTTGTAATTCTAGAAGGCAAATATCAAGAAAACGCAGTAGATAAAAACGTAAGGCAGGCAGTACACTTGCTTAGTTTATTTTTAGAAATTGAATGCCCTTTAGGAAAAGGTTCCTCAGAGCTCTTTCGGGTACCATGGTGGTTGTCCTGCAAATAACATGGGCACATGCAGGCTGGGGGTGTACATAACTTTTCTGCCTTTGTACTTTGATGGAATAAATTATGCTCCCTTAAACCACGAGAGCAATCCTCTCCAATTAACACACATTTCACTACATGTGAATGCTTCTGTTTTTACCTTGCTTCATGGGCACAATTCCAGAGAACATTTCTGCTGGCTTTCCTTCCTCTAGTAACCAAGCCACATGTTTTTCTCTCTCAGACAAAACCTTTTAGGGGCCTTTTTTATTAGAGGAAGATAAAGGAAGAAAGAAAGAGGTGTGCTCCAAGTAAGCAGAGATGCTTTTCTTCGCTGCCATTTGATTTTGTCATTAAAAGTGCAAAGGAAAAGAACAACTACTCATCACTTAATAAATACAGATCTACAACAATTCCTGCTGTGAAACATCATGTCTTTTCTAAGAAAGAGAAAAATGAGTTTCTCTCAAACCTTTACTTCAATGTGCACAGAATCCACTTTGCTACAATTGCCCACATGTCACTGCATCTCTTTTTCTTTTTAAATCAGGCATTAAATATGCATCCTGACTCCCACGCAGGCGATCTGCAGAACAGCAAAATGACTGTGTATTCAATTATAGGCTAAATAAATATAGCAAACATTAAGGAAAAAAGTTTCAAACTATGGGCATCAGGCACGGTCTCCTTTTCATGATACAATTAGGTGTTCTATGTCCGTTATCATAGTGACATACGTTATGTGCCTCCTACAAACCATTTTTTTTAAAAAAGGACCCTTTCTATCATTAGTGATACAGAGTTAATTCGAAAAACAAAACAAAACGAAAATCCTCTCTAAGGAGCCAGTAGCTGAATTTAGAAAAATGCATGTATTTAAAATGATTACAAGGTTTATTTTAATGAATAAGACAAACCATTCATGAAATAAGGCATTTATATCATCTCTTTCTATTATGAAATTAAGTTAACATTTCTATAAAAAATGGAATTGTAGAACAGCAAATTCACAACAAAGTTGGAAAAAAAAAAAAAGCTCCACAGCAGAGGTTTTGGAACAGGCAAATTCTACCAAGGGGCATGATGGGTTGAATTACGGGGGCAGAACTGCTTCCAACCTTTCTATTATTACTAGTCTAATTCAGATTTTCAATAATTTGGAAAAAAATGCTTTTATTTGAAGCCTTGTATATGAGTCCTTGGCAAAGTGTAGTAAAACTGGAAAAGAAAATGTTTGGGGTTAAAATGATTACAAATCATTTAAGCACTGTAGAATGTAGATACTCCCAGAGCCTGCTATACACTATGTGTATAGCAGGTGGTGCTTAAAGCCCTGTGATGTGCATCTCAGCTAACTCAAAAAGTGTCTGAAAATGGATTTCAGTACAGATGCCCAAGGACACCATAAATGGAATGTATTGACAATACATTCTACAATGTGAGAGCTCAACTGTCATGTCAAACAAGTGTGACAGAGTGCTAGTGCTACAGATTTACTTTAATATTTAAATATATCAATAACCAGGTGGAAACTGGTTTTTGCAGGTTTAAAAAGAAGAGTTTTAATATGTCACATGATAAATATTTAAACACAGAATAGGAATTTAAATTCTACTATTCTCAATGACTATGTACATTTTACTAGGCTATTTAAAAAATCTTCCTAAACACTTGCTAGAAAAAGTCCATTTGTCATTGGGCTAATTTATACAGAAAGTATTTCAAACAAATATACCAAATTTGCCTCAATAATTTTTGATTTCTCCTTATAAGCCTTTTCAAAGTGGAATTATAATGCAAGTTTAAGATACATTCAGTTTATAAAAATGGTACTACTTAAGCAGAGCTTATTTTGACATTATGAGAATATTGAGACAAAAATAAATCCAATATTCATTCTTTCATTTGACAAAAATTTATTAAATACTGACAAATATTTTCTGATTTTGGGGGAAAAAAACTTGAATGGATCAATATTTTCTTACTACTTACTTTTATCACTTGGATTCTTTGTAAGCAAAGATTTTATTTCATGTGTAATAATATTTAATATAGCATTGTTTGTAGTGGTAATGAGTAAAACCCCAAATGTTCATTTATAAGAGAATGGCCGAATCAACTATGGTACGTCTACTCTATTTTGTTACACAGTTGTTCAGATGAAAAACTGTATCTATATCTGATCTGGAGGAAAAAAGCAAATTACAGAATTAAATGTAGAGTATTCAAACACCTTCCAAAAAATGTGTAAGGGACACATGCTTCTTATTCCCAGGGAAAGGCAGTCCACAGTGCTATGAGCAGTGATCTGCAGTATCTGAGGAGGTTTTCAGCTTTTTCTTTATTCGTGTTTGTGCTATTTTACTTGTTAGAAGTCCATTATTACTTTGGTAAATTTAAAATATCGAATAAGAGAAATGAAAACTAAACACAAGCCAAGAGTAACAAAGAGATTTTATAAATAAGACTCAGCTTTTCAACCCACTAATTCCACAACACAGGTTGTCAAGGGCTGTGTTCCCACCACCCTTCCTACTCACCGCCTGATAAAGCACAGTTTTCTTGTGGGCCATTTGGAGATGCCACATCCTCTGTTGTTCTTATGGAGATCTGACTGTACTTGACAAGGAGCCATTATTTGATAGTATGACAGGGCAGCGTTTCATAGACTTAAGTGTTGTTTGCTCTTCAAATATATGCTTTTTCCTTTAGGAAAATACTCATTTAGATAGATCCACAAGTAGGAGGCATGTGAAAACCGTTATTAGTCTAACACAAAGGAGAGAGACATATGCACCAAAAAGTACTCCCAAGTTCTCAAGTAAAACAAGAAAATGGCAGGAGTAGTTCTTTCTGGTTTCACCATGGCCATATATTAAAATGTCTGCATCCTCACTGCTTTTAAATACAGCTGTGTTCATACAACTGCTGCTGATTCCAATGTGATTGAAATTTTCAGCTTGCCTGATTTACCATATCTGATTGTGGAAGCAGCTGGGATACAAAAAATAACGTGCCTGGCATACGCTTAGCAGTCACAAGGAAGTGGTAGAAAATCAGCCTGTGACCCACTTATTATTTTGGTGACACATAACTGTTGTCGTTTTTGCGAATTTAGTTGTACACACGGCCCTGGAGTGAGCTGTCAGTCTCACTGTTCTACTAACAGCTCACACAAATCTCTGCATATCCCCATCACTTGTCCAGACCTCCAAAATATCCCACTCGACCTGGCCAGTCACAGAGGGCTCTTTGGAAATATACATCTTAGCCTTTCTCTTGGCCAATCTCATGAGATGAAATCTCATGTAGACAGGGGGCAATAAGTGATTGGTAATTCTGGGAAGTCAGATCAAGGCTGTCCTTTATTAGCAAACACACGACCAGAAAAGAAACTGACTGGATGACTACTAGCATGATTTTCAGGACAATGGCTGGCATGAAGGCCTTAAGCAAAACAACAAAATGTGCATAATGTTTTCCTTTTCCCACTTTATGTCTTTAGTGTTTCTATACTTTTCACACCCTTTCCAAGTCAAGATATTTTACTTTCTCTGTTTCTTTAAGTCTAGGACAGCACTGCTTGTAAAATGCAGTTCTATTTTAAAATAAATAATTGGGATTTCTGATTTTAGAAATAATAAAATGCAAAAACAAAAATCTTATGACTATTGAAATAGGGTGTGTCTATTTTCTTGGCAGTGCAGTGTAGTGGGGTTAAGACTTGGGTTCTGGAATCAACCTGAATAGGTTCAAATCCAGGTTCTGTAACTTTTACCTGGAATAAGTTACTGAAGCTATCTATGTCCGGGTTTGCTTTACTATGAAACAAAATAATAGTACTCTTACAGGAGTCATTATGAAGAATAAATGATTTCATATTTGTGGAAAGCTTACAACAGTGCCTGGCATAGTAACTGTTGAACAAGTGATAGCTATTATTTTTGCTTGTCATCGTTCATAAAATTCCTTTTCTCTCTCCCCTAATCTACGCTTGTAAGAATGGTTATTTCACTGGGTTAATCAACACATAGCTAGAAATCAAGTCATCCACACAAGTTGATACCTGCTTTAACTTTCCCTGAGGCACCAATATTTAAAGACCTAATAGTGTCATTATTTCCCTGTCACTTATTGCTTGTGGATTAAAATAAAGGGCTACCTTTTATAAAATGTAAAATAATCAGTTTTGAATTAATAGGACAGGGTATAGTGGCTTGATACAAGAAAAATAGACAAAAGTCAATAGCTTTCCTATATACGAATAAGAAGGAAATACATAATTTAAAAATTCTACTCACAATTGCCACAAAACACTAACTACATAGGAAAAACTGGTTTAAAGACTTAACAATAAAACTTGAGTACCAGGTGAGAGATGATACTATTTTTGTAAATGAAGTTTTAATGTTACAAAGATACCAATTTCCTGAAAGTATATTCTGGAATAAACAGAAGAGAAAGGGAGCCTATTCTACTCAATATTAAAACAGAATAGAAATGCAGTAAGGAGGATAATGGGTCTCTGGGCTGGAAGAAGATAAGTGTTTGAAACAGAAGAATCTGTAGAGAAAAATAAAATCTATGAGAATTGGACATGAGATAAAGGTGGCATTGTTAATCAAAGATTGAAAGTATGAACTATTCACTAGATGTATTGGGGAAAATAACCATTTGGGAAAAAAAGTTACATCTTTATGTCACACCTTACAGCAAAATATCTCCAAATGAATTAAAGGTTTGGATTTATACAAAGTAAAGCCACAAAAGATCAGAAGGTAGTGGAAATGTTCCTATAACCCTGCATTACAAAGTTATGAATCTAAAACCAGAAATCACACATATATATTCATCTTAAAAACAAACGATTAAGTTAAAAGATGAACAAGGAATTCATAAAGTAAAAAATACGAATAAGTATATGAAAGAATGTTTAATCTCACTAGTAATTATAAGAGCTTTTTTACGACCATATTTGCAATGCTGTTAAAATGAAAACATTTCTGAAAAACGCCACTATCCGGGGCTGACTTTCTGCAATCTCAGTCACCTGGGAGCTCATTTGAGGTCTGCAGAGCAGCTGCAAGGTCATTTCTTCAGAGGAGCTTTTCCTGACCACTGAAGCTAGTTATGTCCCAGTTACAGCCTTTCAGGGACCCTGATATTCTTCCTTCTTTGTAGCTTCACAACTGTGATTTGGAATCATCTGTATAATGATTCATCATAAGCCCATCTCCTCCATTAGACTGGAATGGGCATGGCCACTCCCGACTTTTCTTGGTGTAGTGCCTGGAACAGTGTTGGCATTTATTATTTGGTGTATAGGGACTTGCACAGAGGTGAGCAATAAAACCTCCATTGGTCCCCTGCTGCCCTCAGCTGACATCAAGTCTAAACTCCTTAGCATGGCATACAGTGAACTTCCCAATTCACTCCCAACTCAACTTTCCAGCCTCATCTCTAGTCACTCCCAAACACAGGGTCTTTGACTAGCCACACTGAATTTACTCCCCTTGAGACTGTGCATTTCAATGAGTTATTCCTTCGTCTGAGAAAACCATTTACCTTACTCTGTCTAGAAACCACTTACAAAATTTAGCTCATAACTCAACAGCACATCCTGACTGCAAGGACCTGAGTGACTGATGGGCTGCCTCTATGTGGACCCCAAAGTAGCTGATGTAAATTTCCCATGGAGGATTTCCCATGTTGTAGTAGCGTCATTACCTGTGAACATATTTTCCTCTTCTGCTAGATTAAGAACTCCGTGAAGGCAGCAGCTATTTCTTTTATTCTATGGACCCTGGCTCTGAGCAAAGCATCTGACACACAACAGTTGATCAGAAAATTGAACCAATTATTTAGATACTGATTCTAACACATTAGAGATCATAGAAATGAAATACTTTGTGTATAAGAAAATTGAACAACGTTTTGCATTCAGACCTCACTTGACAGAGAGAAAAATGTTGGTGGAGGTTCATTTTCAAATATTAGGAAAAAAGGAGCAGGAGAGTGATTGTGTGCGAGAATGTCCAGGAGTTGTGGGTCTGCGCACTTGTTAGAGCAAAAGGTTTGTGAGGACTAGACTAAGGTGCTGCGGTGGCCTGTGTTGTGTGACAAGGGAAATAACAGGTGTTAGCAACATTTACACTTGTCACACGTGTGTTAAAATGTCTAAGCTAACCACTAAAAGAACAGAAAAAGAATGTGCAGAAGAAAAAAGATGGAATGAGGTAAAAAACCTTAAAATCTCAAAGGATACAAGAAAGTAGGAAAAAAAAGAAACAGAAAAGATAAGAGAAACAGAAATACAAATATGGTATAAATAAATAAATAAAATACTAACAGTAAGTATATTGACTTAAATGCTCCCAAATGCTCCAGCCAAAACACCAAGTTTTCCAGACAGGATAATAAAACAATAAATCCAGCTCTATGAAGCTTTCAAAGATCCACTTTAACCTCTGGAAAAAGTTGAAAAGAAAAAGAAGCATCATGTGACTATTAATCAAAAAAGAAGTGTAATTAGTAGTCTGCAACAGAATAGACTTTTAGGCAAAAAGCATTCTAGATAAAGTTCACTTCGTATTGATAAAAAGTTCAATTTACCAGCAACATTTAAGAATTCTATACATAGTTGTATCTAACAGTAGAATTAAACTATTAAGCAAAGAAAAAAATCACACTTGTAGTAAAAAACTTCAATATGCCTCTCTCAGTATTTGGTAAATGTCACACAAATTAGTGAGGATATAGATGATTGGAAGACACAGTTAATAAGCTTAATCTACGGAAGCCCAGATGGAACATTTATCAAAGGGTTCACTGCTGTACCAAAAGGCAAGCTACAACAAATTTCAAAGAACTGGCTCATAGAGTTGCCTTCTCTGACCATAGTGCAACTATATAATAGATTAATAATGAGGAGGAAAAATGTTTTTAAAAACCCCACCAACATCAGGAGATACAAGGACAATTCAAAATATCTTGAGACTAAGGAAGAAATCAGAAGGTATTTAGATAAAGGATTACAAAAATTCTCAAATATAAAAACTTATAGAATGCAGCTAAGACATTCCTTGGAGGGAAATTCAGGACCTCTAGTGTTAATGCCTATATAAGAAAAGAAATTAACTGATGAAGCATTCAACTTAAGTTAGAAAAAAGAATGACAGTAAACAAAGTAAAAGGCAGAAAATAAATCATAAGAGTAGAAATTATCAAACATAAAACAAAGACACAATAGGAAAGATCTATACATCTAAAATCTGTCATTTTGAAAAGACAACAAACCATTCTCAAGAAAGTAACAAACCATTCTCAAGAAATAGGAGAGGCAGTGCAGAGGAAGAATATTAGGACTGCAAAAGCGACATTGCAACTCCATCAGTTCCTAGGCTGACCCTGAAGACACCTCCTCCGAGAGGCCTGTTCATCCAACATGCGCCTCTCAGTGTCTGCATTCACCATCGCTTGTTTGGATCCAGGACTTTATTTTAAGGGAGATTCAACAAATGGAAATCCTTCTAAAAAGTCAGTACTATGTTAATGAAGAATCAAAACTCCTGTAGACCTGCTGTTCACTTTAGTCTCCTCAAACATACGTTCCCAAGTCCGAGGTTTGTTGCAGGCCGAGCAGACACGACCAGCAACGGTTCTCATGCGATAAGCTGGCAGCATCCCAGGAGGGTGGGGATTTGATACTTAAGTTTCCAACTTACTCAAGGATACTCACTTAGCGTGTGGATGTTAAGAAAGCAATTCTAAGTTGGGGGGCGGGGAATGACATGTTTTATGGTTTCAGAGTGAGGCAACAAGAATTTAGGTATAAATTCTGCTTTCTGTAGCAGAAATGTGAATGAATAATTACATTTAAATAAGTAAATAAGCTGTGATAACCTCAGAAAAAAATAAGGCAGTCAATGTCCTAGGTTTTCAATCTCAATAAAAATGAATTTTCCGAAGAGCATATTTTATATATATATTTGTAAATCTCTCAAGAAATAACCCTAAAACTCTACATTCAATGAAAATATACCAGCTAAGTTTGGGACAGGGTCTGGGCTGAATCCTGAATCAGATTCTTCACTGGCTTCAATATAAACCCTCAACCAATAGCTCTAGAGAAAAAAAAAAGCAAGTTCTTTTGTTTTAGACCAGAAATGCAACAGAAACAAAATATAATAAAAAATGAAAATTCAGGTAGAGGAATTATGCATTTCATACTGAATAATTATTTCTGTACTGCCCGTAAATCCTCTCTGGTAAGCTGTGCATCTAAAACTCATCGAACTGCCAAGGGGTAAACGCAGCTCCATCCATCAAGCAGCCACTTGACAAATACATTCCATAATAGAAGTTTATTTTTATGGGAGGCTGAATCAAGGACTTTCCCATGCATACAAAAACTTGTCAAAATTATTTATGAGTCTTGCTGAGACACACAATATGTCATATCAAACTCCTATTTTCCTTCCAAGCACAGACTGTCAATATCTCTGCTACTATCAATAATGTGGAACACCGCTGATAGAGGCCCTCAGGAGCTTGAGGTCATTTGCCCATCCCCGTGCAGCCAGAAGCCGTCCTAACTGTGGTGGGGCCGAAGAGAGGCGGATTTACCACCCCGGGGAGGTGTAGTTATGGAAAGCACTTGGGAATGCTTTCAAAGACTTTGCAACATAAAGTAAAATGGAAACACAGGCTTGAAAAATGATGACTGTTGACGGCTGAAGTAAAACAAAGATATCAGAAGATATTTCATCTTTCATTTTACACACCAAGTATTAGTTAAGTGTGATCAAACAAATACTGGAAAACTGGGAAAACAGCCCATCCCTGGTGAAATTCCAATTCTCAACGATGAGACTGATGGGATGCATTGGACAGGACGAGGTGGCTCTCGAGCAAGAGACTCGCTTGATAGGCTGAGTGAACCTGGCTCTGCGCACCCAATGCCGCTCTCGTTTTATTCCCAAGGAAGCACCAGCGGTCAACAGCACGGCTCTTTCCTTTCAGTGGCGTGGGCCTGTCCTGCTCTGGCTTGTCTCTCCCCCAACAGTGCTCACCTGCTCCCTGAGAATCAGAGACATGGTGAATGACCCTTGCGACAATTTATAGCAATGGGAAAATGTATTATTATTTTTTAACTCTGTGGGCAATGGAACCCAGTCTCCTACCCTAAATTAGCCCCAAGAATGCATCAGATACAGCAAAAGCCTAGGTAAATCCTAGAGATGCTCCTATTCTCTGAAGAAGGGTTTTCTCACGGCCACTTAACACCAGTGCTACGACGCGCACCATGGAGAGGCCATGGCACACACAAACTGCGCAGGAGAGCCTCGGTGAGACCAGGCACTTGAGGGCCACACTGCAGTGGTGGCGGGTAAGGCAGCAAGAAAGAGGGTTGGTTAAACTTTTAGTTTCTCAACACAAATAGAAATACAAACTTGCGAAATCTGCTTTAGGACTTCACGGCCTTTGGGGAGGGGGAGATAAGCAGCTGCCAGCATTCTTACAGGTCCCCAGGGTATCATTTGCTGCCCTGCTGCCATTTGCTCAAGTGTTACAAGCCAGAGCTGGAATAGTGTGTAAGTGCCTGAAGAAGGTTCTAACTCTGGTCCCTTTCCCTTAAGAGCCAATGACCTGACAATTTCCGTGAGTGTCTCCATATCATGTGTTAACAAGAATTTGATTCTACAAAATAATGTGTAATACAGAAAACACAGTATCTGTACTTAGAGTGGACAATACAAAGTGAGGGGTCAAGCAATTTGCTTGTCTTGTTCTACCAGAAATGTATTATGTGACCTCCTGAACATGCTTACATTTGTTGATTTTGACGCATAAAAGTTTGTTTCCCTGGAATGCTTAAATTAAACTAAGAAAAATGGGTTAAATGAGAAAGAAGTCCACTTTTTAAAATGCAGAAACATGACAAGGAATAACAAGAAAGGGAAGAAGGGGAAGAAAGAAGGGACTGCCCTAAAAAGTTCATTTCTCTGATCTTCCCCAATTTTTTTTGAAACAAATCCCAAATCCTATGCAGAACTCTATGCAAGGCTACAAGAACTTGTCCAAGGGTTGCGCACGATTCCCATCCATTAATAATATAAAAATAGCCTCCTTGAAGGAAAGAGGGCAATAGAGCTATTTAGCAAATGCTGTGTATGGGCCAAAGCTGTCAAACACACTGAGTCACAGTGGTGCATGTGAAGAGGAAGGGACATTGCAACTCAGAAATAAAACTGAACACATTACTCTCCACACATTTGCCAGGAAGCCCCTCCTTCAATGTGAGAAATACAATGATAAGCTCTCTTCAGGTTTTCGAAATAATTCTGAAATAATTGAAATGTTTGTTCGGAAAGCCCTACTTTTTAAAAAAATAATGAGTTGATGTTGCCTAATTAATGTACTATGTCTACTGTTTTCAGATATAAATCAAACAGAATTTAGAGGTCTGTGTCCTAAGAACAAAGCATGAAGTGTAATACGGATGTTAAGGCAGACATGTTAAGATGGCAAAGCTGAATTTCCAACAAGCTGCCTGAAGAGAAACGGAGTAGTGGAAAGCCACAATACTATCTTTTATTTGTAATAACACTTCCGTTTGTTATTCCATTTAGTAAGCACCATAGCCTGTGAGGTAGGTGGGCTGAATTCCTGACCTCTTTTTTTTTTTTTTTTTTTTTTGAGATGCAGTCTCGCTCTGTCACCCAGGCTGGAGTGCGGTGACGCGATCTCAGCTCACTGCAACCTCCGCCTCCCGGGTTCACGCCATTCTCTTGCCTCAGCCTCCCGAGTAGCTGGGACTACAGATGCCCGCCACCACGTCCGGCTAATTTTTTTGTATTTTTTTAGTAGAGATGGGGTTTCATCGTATTAGCCAGGATGGTCTTGATTTCCTGACCTCATGATCTGCCCGCCCTGGCCTCCCAAAGTGCTGGGATTACAGGCGTGAGCCACTGCACCCAGCCCTGACCTCTTTCTAAGAAAAGGAGCAAATGGGGCTTAGAGTCTGGCTGAGTCATCCCGGGTCCTGCTGCTCTTAGGTGATTTAGTGAGAACTGGAACGTAAATGTTCCAGTCTATTCTTTCCTTCTCATCTCCTCCTACCAACAAGTACAACTGCCCTAGAGACTACAGAGGGCTCCCGGTGAGGGAGAGGGGAAGACGAAAGAAAGAAAAAGGGAAGTCTGTCACCCCAGGGGCTTCTTAGAAAACCTGCCTTTAGAAACCTGTGGTCAGAAAATTTATTAATTTAATCATGAGGAGCTCCAATAGTCAAACCATACAAAAATACCGCATATCAGCAAGAACAAATTCATTTTTTAAAAACACATAAACCGTTTCAGGAGAAATATGGGAAAAGGTTGTAGGCTGCAGTTGCGCTCACCTGGCCGACCAGCCCTTACAGGCCCACTCCTGGTTTCCTCCTGTTTCCTTACCTGTCTAGACCAGGCTCTCTCGACCCTGGCTCCCAGACATTTTGGACTGGATGACTCTGGTATAGGGGCTGTCCTGTGCATTGCAGAACGTTCGGCAGCACTTGGCCTCCACCTGCCAAAGGCCAGTAGCATCTTCTACCAAAACTGCCCTGGCCCAAGGTGGGACAATCTAAAATGTCTCCAAATATTGCCAAATATTCACAGAGGACAGAATCTCCTCCAGGAAAGAACCACTTGTCTAATCACAGATTCCATATACAACCGACTATATTTCAATTTCTATTCTGTACTCCATCTTTATAAAATATGCTTGCAAAACTTCGAATTCTCTGTTGCTACTGCTAATGTCTCTCCTGATATTCACATGCGAATTGACAGAAATACAACGTTGGAGATACTTGGCATTTCAGACAACTTTTGAGGAAAGATTCTACCATGTGTGCTGGGTTGAATGTATTCTGTTTCCTTTTGCTGTATTCCTATTGTTCCATACTTATTTCTCATAGTACTTCACTACTCTTCAGTACCTTAAAAACTGGCATTTTTCATTTCCACTTAACCTAAAAATGTGTTCTTTGCCCAGAGAGGACTGTTAACTATTGTCTAATAATGGTTTGTGATGATAAAAATTACACAGAAAGGTCTTCTCCCCCAACAGATATCCTTTATCATGTAACTTTCTGGCTCAAAATAAAACCTTAAGGTTTTCAGTCCAATGCCAAATTAGAAGCATTTCATAAAAAGATGTCATTCTATTTATAATATTATTTGTCCCATTTACTAATTTATCCAACCCATGCTGCTCCTTCCTTGTGTTGAACTCCTAGTGTTATATTTGGCACTTCAAAGAAATCTATCTCCCCCACCCATTTTCCCCCTTCTGTGCTAGAAACCCTGCCAGGCCCTGGAGAAATAAACACTGCCGAGGCTGGGCTCTGGCCCTGAAAGCTCAGGTTCTGGTGGGACATCATGTGACAGGCACTGAGGTGTCTGAACAGAAATGACCAATTTCTGGCGGGGGCCCTCAAAAAGAGAATTCTGGAAATGAGTACTAAATCATATGGGAGGAGGGTGCAGGGAGACAGGACCTGTGAGGCTATTTTACCGCACTCTACCAAAGGCTATCGACGCACCTTAATTTGACGTTGATGCCATTATTCTGATTATTATAATCATTCTCCAAGCATTTGATGTACATATGTATGATCTTTCAGGTGAAGCACAATTAGTTCATCCTAGTTTATGTTCCACAGTGCTCTTAGTATAAGGTTGAGCACATAGGCAGGTAAATATTAATTACAACTTAATAGTGAATACAATAAAATTTGCATTAATAAAATATATAAAAATTATGCAGTAAAAAGTAATGATGAAAGATTAAAAACAGATGCATCTTTTATCTTAAAACTTAAACCAGATAGCTATTTTTTCACATAGTTATTGCTTTAGCCATTTGAAGAGATGCCATATCAAGGAAAAATTTTTCTAATGTCAACTTTGACAGATTTATTTCAGAGGATCATACTGGTCTAAATTTTACTAAGCTGATGATGTTTGAGGAGTACCAAGAAAAAGAGATCATGCCCTGACTGATATGACCATTTCAGCCTTTGTAACATAATCAACCGTGACAGCTGAATAACATTAACTCTTTGCAATTATAATATTAGTATACTTACAAATTACAAAACACTTTCACAACCGTGTTTTACGTCTCAAAAGAATCTTCTGTGCTAGGAGTGTAGCATGTTATTTAAAAATTAATTCATCTTGAATAGATAATAAATTCAACTGGTTCAAAACTCAAAAGGTACAAATGAGCATCCAGTAAAAACCTCTCTCTCCAACTCATGTCCCCCTGACACTGGGTTTCCACATCCAGAGCAAACTTGCCATATCGGTTTCCTGTGGACTCGCCCACAGATATTTTATGGAAATAAGAGCAGATCCATTTATGCATATTCTTTCCTTGTAATACGAATCCACAGCACCAGCACCCAGAGTTCTTCACATTGCCTTTTCTGCTTAACTAAACATATCTGGTATCAATCCATAAAGAAATTTCTTATTATTTTCTAAGACTGCAGGATATTCTATTTATGTTCTCTCAGGGAAATCACAAGCTATCATGTTAGCCACTGGCTGTTAAGATGCATGTCCTCAGACTAAGGTTACTTTTTTTCATGTAACACATTGGGTCAAAATATCACTGAAAATTAAAGTTGCAAAATAATTAAAGTGACAATGTTGAAATGCAGTCATCTTGGCTACACGGATCAGGCCAATTCCTTCAATAATGGAAGAATAATCAAGATGTATTTCCTAAAGTGACTCATATTCATATACATTTATTCTTTTGTGGGGATCAAAGTGTAAGAATCATTCTCTTTTATACTATCAGCAATCTTTATGAGATTTGACTTCACGGTTATTCTGTAACACAATGATTCAAAAATAAGAAACTTAAAGTCTGGCACATTTGTGAGCAATATTCCTATACTCCTGGAGTAGACTCTAGTGTGTGTGTGTGTGTGTGTGTGTGTGTGTGTGTTTTCTCAGAAGTATGTTCTGCAATATGGCTATGGTAGCAATGAAAAGACGTCCAAAGGGTTAAGCCGGGGAAAGCAGACACGAATCGCAGTTTGTATAAATAAACCTACAACTTTCAAACAAAATACTTAAGTTTTACCTTTGTTAATTAAAAAAATATTTACATCAACATAGAAGTAATGATCTAAGTATAATCTATGTGAAAGAAAGAAAGCATTTTATGGAAAAATGGATTAGAAAAGAACACAGGTATTTTGACCCAGCCAGGGCCTGTAGTAATAGGACAGGGGACCTTCTCACATTGAAGGAGGCAAGAGCTGACAGAGAGCCTGGGAAGGATGGGGCTAGGCAAAGAAGACATTCGGTTAATTCAAAAAGTAATTTTTCTTGGTGTTTTTGCTTCGCCCTTCACTGAGCTAAGCTGAGTAAACTAAAGAACAAGGAATTAAAACCCTCTCTGCCTCAGGGAATTAAATCTTACTGACAAGAAACACCATCCCATGAAAAAAAGGATTCTTTACTCTGCAGCTGAAGACCTGTGTTCAAACCCCAGCCCTGCCCGGATGAGTGGCGAGCCTGTGGGTGCAGCAGTCCACTGGCAGCTGGCACCAGGCTCCTCATCTTGGAGATGAGGAACAGGACCTGCACATTTCGCAGGTGCTGCAAAGGCTGCACAAGGTCATGGCTGTGAGAGTGATCTCCACACAAGGTACGAGCGTAAGGCATCAGGACTGCAGAAAACAAGTGGAGAACAACAGAGCCGTGTGATCAATTTAAGATCGAGTAGAAAAAATCTCTTAAAGAAATGGCAGTATTGTGGATCATAATGAGCATTTTTTGTTTTTAGACAGCTGGGTAAGCAGAGGTAGAAGTAAAAAAAAGTGACTATGCAGGAAGAAGATGAGCAAACTGAATCCAGTTTTCACTGTGAAACAAATGCTTAGAACCCCAGCCTTTATAGCTCTTAGGGAGACGAAAATAGCCACTGTTGTCTGGTCATTTTCTAATGAGTCTGAAGGAAACAGCTCTGTCCTCAACATTCCAAAGTGCAGAGGGGTGATTTCAAAGTTCACCTGGAGTGGTCAGAACCACTCCATGGACACATGGGTACATGGACACAAAAAGGGCACAAGGACAAAAATCTCAAACATACACATTTAGTTCTTTTTTTTTTTTTAACTTAAGTTTTTGTCATGTCTATTTTTTCAAGAGGCTGTATTTTACCTCTGTGATGGGCCTCAGCAAACATTTCCCTTTTCCTTTTGCTGGGCCCAGTAACTTTGTCAGGAGAGCCATCGGGCAGGTGCTAACTGCAGAGCTGCTAGAAGCCCCTAATTGTGAAGCCCTTACAAGGATTGAACCTGATCATTCACGGAACTGTTGAGTTGATGGGATTCGTGTAGCTGGTTATAAATTGATAATCTAAATTAATTCATTCAAGCAGAAATCGATTTTGTAACTCCTTGAGAGCTTGTAATAATGCTTACCTCCCACTGCTAGCTGCATTCTCTGTTTCATAAAGCTGGTCGGGAACAGCTGGATTCAGGTGACCTGCTAGCTCATTAAATCTGTTACACATGCCTTCTGGTAAATGATATTAAGCTGAAATGTCCTAACGTTGATTTTTTTTCTTTAATTTTATGACAGAAATAACCTAATTTGTAACACAAAATAACAATCTCCTTGGATTACTTTGCCTTGTTAAAATATTTTATGCATTTTTCATTTACACAAAGGTAATGGAAAAACACTTAAACTATCTGTTATTTAAACCACAAGAGAAATGTTACTGAAAGTCTGATAGCCACAAAAATGATTGTCTCTTCATAGTCTTTACTTTATATCTGTAATAAAAGGCAGACAATTCAATTCATTGGTTAGTAAATAAAGTACGATAGTTTTTATTTTATTTTCTCTGCCTTGCAAGAACTAAAATCAGATTGCTTTTTAAATTCATTTAGAAATAGGACTCATTACTTTCCTTTCCTCTAATATAAAATGTCTAATGTCCATTCGGAACCTCACATTTTCTTCATCAGCAGAAGTTGTAACCTAATTCTACATCCCATATTCGAAGAATCGCTTTCTGAGCTGCTCTCTGCCTGCGCACAAAGGTTGAATAATGAAATCAGAGCCCTGCCTTTTGTGCATCTGCGACTATTAAACACTCATTGCCGGTCACCTCCTGACTTCATTTCCTTTCCCTAAATACATTTTAAACTAAAAACACACCCAGAATGCCCAAGTAACACAGTTAAAATATGTCCTAAGACTCTAAGTAACCAATCATTTTTATTGCCATAATAAGTGATAAGCATTTCTCAAATCAAGGAAGGTGACTAACTGAAACCCCAAACTGTCCACCTCAAATACTCTTATCATTCACACAGGAGGCCAGCGCCATCACTTTACAGCCTCAAAAGCCACCACTGTGAAAAACTAAGAAAATGCTTGTTGACGCCTGCCTCACCTAGTAGGATCTACCTTCTGGAAGCTGCATTCTCTGTTTCATTAAGTCCTGCCTCTGTTTTCAACGGGCTGATGAACATAAAAACATACTATTCCATTTGTAAACATTTTAATACTGAACACTACTTGTTTAGTATTAAAACTGAACGTGAGTAGTTTTCTAGATATGATACCTAATGCTGAGTTTATCATGTATTTTGAAATTACTTTAAAAGGTTCTATAGACCATCTATTCACATCACAGTGGTTAAAACTGAATTTTAATATATGGAGAATAAATGGCCTTACAATCTCACTCAATCTTCTAACAATTCTAAAAATTCTCGAAGTAAAAATAACAGAACCACTCACTCCGAATGCATGTAGATTTCCTTGATCTAACACAAAGTTGTCTAAGGAGAAAAGCAGAGCAAAGCACAAGTCCCTCAGTATCTCTTAAACAAGAAATGGTAGCCTCAGAGCACAGCCGAGGGAACTGCCCCGAAAAAGGCAGAGAAGGACACAGCATTGTCACCCTCCCTTCTGCCTCTCCTACCAAAGCCTCTTCTGAACAATTTCCTTAAAAAAGATGAAGACTTCATTGATAATAATCTAGAAGACATAGAAAGAAGAAACAAATATAACAAATGCACAGTGAGACACAGCTGACCCAGAGCTACAAACAGCATGGTCAGCAAAATAATTTAGGAAGCGAATAAAATACTGTTTTCAGCGAGGATCAGTGTTAAGGTTTCTTTGATAGCCTGATGCTTTTTTTAGAACCTGCCCACTTCACAACTGGTCCACCCACACTGCCACCCGGTGTAGGATCGAATCACCCTCGGCTTGGTTATTGCAGGAGTCTCTGAACCCGTCCCTTGGCTGCCCCTTCTGTGGCCCTGTGGCCGTTCTCCACAGTGTCCAGAATGATGTTTACCGTGGATGTGGCCTCCGTTAGCCCTCAGGTGCCATGGCTCCTGGCACACCTAAATCACGCAAGCCAGGCCCTGCCGTTCACAGTTGTCCCTGCAGTCACGCAGATCTAGCTCCACTGTCCTTTACATTCTATGAATTTGCAAATACAAGTCAGCCTTCAATAAATATTCAATTAGCAACATATTCAGGATGTGAGTCATTTCAGGGTGTCAAACTGTTTTTTCACACAGGAAGTCAGAGAAAGAAAATACATACATCGAGTAAATCTTTCTAGCCTGCTTAAAATGAATATAGCTGCAGAACCATGGCCTGTCACTTCTATAACATTTGGATACCATTTTGTCTCCTTGAAATTTCATTGCTTTTATGTCTAGATAGTTGATAAATCAATAATAAACTTCTTCCACCCTCAGCAACTGTATAAAACAATCTCAACTTTGTCTTCAGAGTCACTCCCAGAATTCTGTCCACACTGTGCTGTGGCCACTCACTGCCTGTGAGTGCCCTCCGGTCGGAATTCCTCCCCAGCCCTTTCCGTCATCTTTCTTCCTGTCGCTGGGTCCTGAGTGCCGCTGCCATCTTTTGCATATGGTTTCCTGGTCATCGGACACATGTCCACAGTGAACTGCACTGTAATACTCCCCACCGTTTGAGAATCTGAACGCGAGCCCTGCTCTCGCAGATGGACACATGCCAGCAGGGATAGTCCACATTTGGGGTCTAACTGCCTCCTCTTCTGCCACTGGCCTCCTTCCTGAATGTTTGCTTTAAACAAGGATGCAGACTCTCCAGACACAATTTCTCTGGAAATGTTCATTTTCATCACTTCTGTGGCTCTTCCCAGTTACTTCCCCACAGTAGATTTGCATGCTTTTCAGCAAATAGCCCTTTGACACAACCTGGATCTTGATCTTGTTTTTTGTAACTTTTTAAGTGGAAATAATGTCAAATTTACAAGTTGCAAGGATGGCACAAAGAACTACTCTCTTATACTTTTATCTCATTGTAAATGTTTTACAACATTTATCTACTCTTTCTATATATACACATATTATTTTTTTCTTTTATGAACCATTTGGGAGTAAGCTGCAGAACTGATGCTCTTTTACCCACGAATACTTATGAGCTTCCTAGGAACAAGGACCTTCTCTTAGCCACAGAACAGTGCGCAAAACCGCGGGATTTAAAAATGATACAGTAATATTCTCCAATCTACAGACCTTATTTTAATTTCATTAGATGTTCCAACAATGTCCTTTATAGCAAAACAGATAGAAGGAGGAGCAATTCTGGCACAGGGTCCAAACCGGGACCACAGCATTATGTGGCGTGTCTGCAAATCTCCTTTATTCTGGAGCAGTGCACCAGTCTTTGTCTCTCACACTTCAGTCATTTATTAAAATACACACCAGTCATTTAGAAGAATGTTCCTAAATGTGAGCTTACCTGATTCAAATTGTTTCTCTGCGTCTCAAATTACAAAGTATTTTTCCATATCCTATACCCAAAGCATCGTTCACCATTTGAACCATTTAAAGCCCAGCCCTAAATACAGTTTTCTGAAGAGCTTTCCTTAAATTAGAGAACACTTAACTATTACTTAATCGCTGCCTATTTTTTTGTTTCTTACCAGTTTAGCATCAAACATTTTCTAAAACCAATCTTACTGAAGTGTAATTTATAGTCAGTTAATTGGACACACTTCCAAGTGTACAGCTCAATGAGTTTGGACACATCTAGGCACCCTTGTAACCACCACCACAAATAAGATATAGAATAATTTCATGACCCTCAGAATTTTCCTCAGGTCCCCTGTCTCAGCTCCAGGAAAACACGGCTCTGGCTTACAACCCTATGGATAAGAACCACCTGTTGCAGCTTGGGAAATGAGTGGAACTGCAGAGTGGACTCTTCCGCGTCTGCGTTTTGGCTTAGCATGCTTTTGAGATTCATCCATATTGTAGTGCATCCGTAGTGCCTTCATTTTCATTGCTGACTAATACTCCATTTTATGGATGAATTGTCCATCTGCTGTTGATGGGCACTAGAGTTTATTTTGGCTTTTGATGATAAATAGCTATTATAAACATACAGAACTATTACAAATACTCATATATAAATCTTTGCATGAACATATGCTTTTTGCTCTTATTCCTTTTGGGTCAATTCCTAGGAGTGGAATTGTTGGGTCATGTGGTAAGTAAGTATATGTTTAATTTTACAGGAAATTGCTAAACTGTTTTCCAAATTGGCTGTACCATTTTTACAGTACTACCAGCAATGCCCAACAATTCCAGATGCTCCTCCATGTCCTCACTAATGTTTGGCATTCTTAAGTCTTTTTAACTTCAGTCATCTTAGTGGGTGTGCAGTGCCATGTCATTATAGTTTTAACTTGCACGTTCCTAAAAACTGGTGATGTTTAACTTCATTTCATGTGCTTTTTGGCTGCTTAAATATCTTCTTTTGCTCATTTTTTGTTTGAATCTTTGTCTTCTTAAAATCGAAGGGTAGGCTATACATTGGGTATTCTGGATTGAAGTCCTTTGTCAGACACACATATAGCAAGTATTTTTTCCTAGTCTGCAGCTTGCCTTGTTACTTTTCTTGAATGGACTCTTTTGAAGAGTAGAAGTTATCAATTTTGATGAAGTTCAAATCATGTTTCCCTTTATGATTTGTACCATTTGTATCCTAGCTAAGAAACTGTGGCCTACACCAAGGTCAGAAGGTTTCTTCCGTGTTTTCGTTAAGTAGATTTATAGTTTTAGCTTTTACATTTTTTTCTAGAATCCATTTTAAGTTAATATTTGTGAAGAGCATGAGGTAAGAGACAATGGTTAATTTTTTTTTTCCCCATATGGATACCCAAAATAGTCCAGCACTATTTGTTGAAAACACTATCCTTTCTCCCTCAGTACCTTTATGGAAAATCAACTAACCACATAGGTATGGGTTTATTTCTATCTTTGCATCAAAACCACTTTGTTTTGATTACTGTAGTTTCACAGTAAGCCTTGAAATCAGGTAGCCTTCCACATTTTGTTTGTTTTCAAAACTGTTTTCACTATTCTAAATCTTTTGCTTTGGCATATACATTTTAGAATGTAAATTATGACAAAAATTCTGTAGAATTTTTATTGGAATTGTGTTGGACATGTAGATCTATTTGAGGAGTTCAGTCAGTGTATAGCTTGTGAATAAATTTATCCCTAGAGATAACATTTTTTAGTGCTATAATAAATTGTATTTTTAAAATTTCATTTCCAATTGTTCATTGCTAGTATAAAGAAATATAACTGAATTGTGTATACTGTCTTCCTATCGTGAAATTTAGTTAATTCACTTATTAGTTTTACAAACTTACTTATAAATTCCTTATAATAAAATGTAAATACATAATTTCCTTTTTTTTCTTTCCAATCTGTATCTCTGGGTTTATAGGTTTCATCAACATTACACAATTTTCTGCAATTATTTCCTCAAACACTCTTTTCCCTGCCCCTTCCCTTCTCTCCTTTCCTTGGAGGACTCCAAGAACACACGTGAGGCTGAAAACAGTCTCCACTCTTTCTCCCCACATTGCTGGTCTTCACCTCTTCGAGCTTCTGTTTGACAGTTTTCAGTGCTCTATCTTCAAGTTCACTATGGCTTTTTTTCCCCCCAGAAAACAGCATATTATATCCTGTTAAGCCAATTCAGTGTATTTTTCATTTCAGATAATATATTTTCAGTTTCAGAAGCTCCACTGGGTTTTTAAAAAATACTTTCCATTTCTCTTCACATTTTGTTCATATTTTTAATTCCTCGAGCATACTGTTTTTAAAGTTCTTATGTATTAATTCTGCCACCTTTATCCCTTGCAATCTAATTCTATTTACCAATTTTCCTCCTGATTGTAGCTCACATCTTGCAACTTCTTTGCAAGTTCTGTCTACTTTTTATTGGATGACAGATACAGCAATGTCATGCTGTTGGATGTTTAAGCTTTTCTGTCTTCACTTTGGAGTGCTGAGGTTTGTTGCGACAGGTAGTTACATTTACTGGGCGGATCAGGTTGACTCTTCTGAGGCTTGTTTTAAGCTTTGCTGGGAGAGAGCTGGAGTAGTCCTAGACGAAGGCATGAGCCTTCTGGGTTCCCTATGGAATGTCCAGGATATTCAATGAGTTCTTTCCCACCTAGCTGGCAGGAACCTGAATGACTCCCAGCCCAGTGTGGGCTCTGGGGCTGACAATTCCCCAGCAGTTATGCTTTGCCGCCCGCCTGGAGTTCTCACTCCTGTGCATGCAGATTAGTATTCAGCAAAAGCCACCAGAAAAGCCTCGGCAGATTTCCGAGGCTCTTAATCTCACAGCTCCTTCCTTCCACTGAGGTTCCCTGCTTTGCAGACCCAGCCTCTCGGTCTCCTGACTCTCAGCCAAGTGAGCGTTCCAGGCTGTCCAGGCTGCCTTCACCTGAGGGTGGCGCGGACGCTGCCTCCAGAAAGAAAGCTACAGGGCTGGCTGTGGGGCTTGCTGTGTTTCTCTTCGCCTCGGAATCACAGTCCCGCACTGCCCCTGTCCAATGCCCGAAAACAGTTTCTTTAGATATTTCATCTAATTTTCTAGTGTGTGTGTGTGTGTTTTGTTTTTTTTTGGTGGCAGGGCAGAGGAGGACGCTGTCTTCTTCCACTCATCGTCCCTCATTTATGTAAATATTTACCCATGACCGTGGACCATGTTTTATTTCTGTATTCAAATAAAGTACCTTGTACAGGGTATTATACAGAATACAATGTACAACAAATGACTTGTTGAATGAGAGACTGGCCCCATCTATTATATATGGTTTACCTCTGAATATGGTCTGTATTCGCTGAAATGAAGTAATTTACTGAGGCACGCATGCTTTCTTTCTGGCATCAGATGAGAATGGTCACTCTTTTGTGCCTATCCCGAAGATCACTGCGAGACTTCTATGCACAGGGCCTCGCCACAGTTCTCCGCAAATGACAACACCTGCCTTATTTCAAATACACAAACTCCAGCTGTCCCAGGGGAGGCCCCTCACTGCAGTTTTCTCTTCGACAGAAGTCTGAAGGTCCACCTTCCGCGACGCTCACAGCCCTTCTTGATTCCTCCAGTTCTTACCCGTGAATCCTCAGCTCACCATGGAAATGCAGATTTCCCCGCTTTCAATCTGCCCCATTGCACCAGCGATGTTTCAGGTCACTTTGCACTGGTTCTTTCCACCCAGAACACTCTTGTGCCAGGTGGACCCATGACAAGTTCTCTCACTACCTTCAACTCCTTGCTCCTATGTCCCCATCCCAACAAGGCCTACCCAGACCTTCCAACTGACTATGGTAACTGCCTGTCTCCTCCCCACCAGAGCCATCTCCAGAACTCCCAATTCCTACTATTTTTCTCCACTGTCTTTTCTTCATAGTACTTTACCTTTTAAAAAGGAATGTAATTAGTTACTATGCCTTTTGTTCAGTGTCTGTCTCCTTCTGCTAGAATAGATACTCCAGAAGGCCAAGCCTCCTCGTTTTGCCCATGAATGTATCACAGGCACTCAGAACAGCAGCTGGCCTCAGCCTGGATACATCTTCACCCTTCCCCTATGCCACTGCTCTAAGATGCATGACTTCAGTTCTCACTGGCTGTGGCAGTTCCAATTGTGAGGAGCGGAGAAGTCCTGAAACCCTGATATCCTTTCAGCTTTCCTGGCGCCATGTGAAGCTGGAGAGTTCAAATTTATACAAGATTCATGTTGAAAAGTAAGCTTTGGATCTACAAGGTTCATGCAGAAAAGTAAGTTTTGGACCTATTATTTTCTCTCAAAACTGTTTGAGAAGACTAACTAGAAGCAAGGAATACTCTGGAAGGGACTTGGCTGAACATGAGTTTTCAAATGCTGAGTCTGGGATACACCTGAGAGTTTAAGTGGGTGAAGTAGATTAAGTGATGTAGTGATGGCCACAAGTGAAGCATCAGTGGGCTCGGAAATGTTAGAGAAATCTGAACACAGAACTCAATCTATTTCATAGTATACATGGAAAGCCCATTAAGGTAAGAATACATTGTAGGAAATGTTAAGAATAACCATGTTTAAATTTAGTGATCAATATTGAATAGGTACTGATTTTAAAGAATAGATATGTATATGCTATAATGCCAGCAGCCCATTTTAAATAGAAAAATCGCCACACAAGACTCACCTTTTCTTCACTGTGAGAGAGATGACTCATCTTAAAAAGAAAATGGCCTAACTGCTATTAGATTTACAATTCGCAAAATTTTATCGGCGCCAAAACATTTAAAATACATAGTTCTAGAAATCAAAGATATACAGAAGGTAAGCTAGTGAAAAACAGAGCATTTTCATGTTTCAAGGCACTGCTGTTAAACATAACCCAAATCGAAGTGTGTGCACACAAACAGCGACATGAAGCTTCTACAGGAGTCCCTTCTACTACCCTCGGATTTTGGTTTCCAGGTTTTATCAGCATGCTATCAGCTTTCTAGTTTCACAAATTATAACTTTCTCACGACTTGCTTGAATTGTTATAAGCAGGTAATTAAATAAACTAGAAAAATCCTAACTGAAAATTCAATGTGCAAGTAAGCCGAACTAGCACGTTAGACAATGGTTTCATATGCTAATGCCCTTGGGTGTATGCCAGTTCTTTCCTCTGAACTTCTCAGATTTCATCCATCTTTGTTGAATGGCAGCTCAGCACCCCCTTCACCTACACTGAGTC
This sequence comes from Macaca mulatta, assembly GCF_049350105.2. NCBI lineage: Eukaryota > Metazoa > Chordata > Mammalia > Primates > Cercopithecidae > Macaca > Macaca mulatta. The sequence goes on from NC_133423.1 coordinate 5,775,525, forward strand.
ACAAGCATATCTGGGCCATCTGTGTCCTGAAGACAAGGGAGGACATATCAGCACTTCCCCTTCCCCACGAGTTCAGCTGACATTCTTTAGTAAAATACACAAAAGAACAGATTGCAGTTCATCCATAGGGCAATTTCACATTTCGCAAAGCTGTACGGTGCACAAATCCCATCCATACACATCAGAGGTTGTCTGAAGACTGGATGCCAAAGTCAAGAGTTGAGTGTGAGGTTTTGTTTTGCTTCTGTAAGAAGAGTTAATGTGCCATTTATGAAAGCTCACAGAAAAGATTCCTACCAATCACGTCTGCAAAAATAAGTTCAAAAGGAACTCAGCTACACTTAGCATTTTACATTGTGTATGAATCATCTGTGAAGTTATAAAAACTTTGGTTGAAGTTTTCAGGAAACCCTGTCAATTCTTTGACTTTTGAAAGAGATTTCTGTTGTCATATACAGTTTCAAATGTTTAATAGCATGCAGAAATAGAATAGAATCAGAAGAGTGTCAAAGTGAATCAAATCCAGAAAGTTAAGGGGAAAAAAAGATAAAATTCAGACAAAATTTACTTTAATGACCACAATTTTGCTGTAGTATTTTAGATTCCTTTGGCTACTGTCCAATTTAACCAAAGCCAGTCACAGTAAATGTGGTTGAGCTAGGCTAGGTTACTAAGTACTGCATTTGCTGATGGGTATCAGGTTCACAGAAGGAACTCACTGACATCTGCACAAAGAGTGTTTAATTTTTCTATGCTTAATATTCTATGACCCCGGGTACCTGAAGGTTCACTAATGTTTACTGCCTTTCCCCCAGTTCTGCAATTATCCTTAAAAATACATCAGTATCATTAATTATGAGTTTCAAAATAGATGTGCATATATGGTCAATTAATTCTTGATAAAAGTGAAAAAGCAATTTAATCAAGAAATTATTTCAGTAAATGTTGACAAATTGATATTCGTCTACAAAAATGGACTTTGATACACAGAAATGATACAAACTCTTGGAAAAATATCTCAGTAATTTCTTAAAATAAATGTTACACATAGATGCACCATATAACCCAGCCATTCTCATCTTAGAAATTTTTCTAAGATAAATGAAAACATGTGAATGTTGTAAGGGGGTGTAATAGTCTGTTTTCACACTGCTATAAAGAAATACCTGAGACTGGGTAATTATAAAGGAAAGAGGTTTAATTGACTCAGTTCCACATGGAAGAGGAGGCCTCAGAAAACTTACAATCATGAGAGAAGGGGAAGCAGGCACCTTCTTCACAACATGGTAAGAGAGAGAAGGGAAAGCAAATGGAGAAGAGCCCCTTATAAAGCCATCAGATCTCGTGAGAACACAATCACTATCATGAGAACAGTATGGGGGAACTGCCTCCATAATCCAATCACCTCCCTCCCTCAACACATGCAGATTTCAATTCAAGAAAAGATTTGCGCGGGGACACAGAGCCAAACCATATCAAGGGGCAACAGAAAACTTTTGGATGTGATGGATATGCTCATTATCTTATTTGTGGTGACGCTTTCATTGGTGTGTACATATGTTGAAGTGTATTAAATTTTTCACCTTAAACATTGCATGTTAAAAAAAATACATCAGTAATGTGTCATAGAAATCACCAATAATTTTTCTAAAGATAATACTTTTGAATTTGGTAAAGAACGATGTTTAAAAATTTTAGGCAGCACAGGACACATATAGGCTGCTGAATATTAGATGTTTGATTTTCAGAGAATATCGTTTTAATAATTCATGGATTTAACATATAAGATGGTAAATGAAAAATATATAAATAATTATCACAGAAAAGCATTAAAATTTCTTTTTCTTTTTGAGACAGAGTTTTGCTCTGTCGCCCAGACTACAGTACAGTGGTGCGATCTCGGCTCACTGCAACCTCCACCTCCCGGGTTCAAGTGATTCTCCTGCCTCAGCCTGCTGAGTAGCTGGGATTACAGTTGCCCGCCACCATGCCTGGCTAATTTTTGGGGTTTTTAGTGGAGACGGGGTCTCACCATGTTGGTCTCAAACTCCTGACCTCAGGTGATCCACCCGCCTTGGCCTCCCAAAGTGCTGGGATTACAGGCGTGAGCCACTGCCCCCAGCCAATAAATATAATTCCAATATCTAAAATGCTAAGTTCACAGAATCTTCGCAAGGAAGTAGGCTAATTCTTGCCATGTGCCCTTTCTCACTTAAACGCTCTGTGAGGTCTGTGTGATATACAATAAACGGTGCCTACGTTGCTAGAACATTGTGCTGAGTTTCGACAAATCTATACGGCCCTGTGGTTTCACCACAATCAAGACAACGTACATATCCTGGACACCAAAATGTTCCTCAGCGTCCTCCTGCAGACAGTAACCTCCCACATCCTGTCAATCAAATACCTGCTTTCTGTCCCTAGTGATCTGTCTTTTCTAGAGCTTCATAAATCGAATTGTAGAGTAGTATTTGCTTGGGTCTCACTTCTTTCTCTCAGGATAATGTTGCTGAGGCGCAGCCATGTGGTTGGTTCAGGCCTTTTTCTTACTGAAGAGAATTCCATTGACCATCATTTGTTTATGTACTTATATTTTGGTAGACATTTGAGTTGTTTCTAACTTTGGATTACTTGAACAAAGTTGCCATGAGCATTCATGGATAAAGTTTCAGATGGATGCATGTTTTCATTTATTTTGGTTAAAAACCTAGGAGTGGGTTGGCTGGGTTACATGGTGGATAGGTGTATGTTTAATTTTATAAGAACTTGTCAATCTGTTTTGTAAAGTGGCTGTACCGTTTCACACTCTCCCCAGCGATGTCTGAAAATTCTAGATGACTACATCCTCGCTAACATTTGGTATAGGTTGTCTTTTGATTGTTAGCTATTTTGATGGGTATGTAGTGGCATCTCCTTGTGGCTTTAATTGTATTGTCCTGAAGGCTGGTGATGTTGAACACCATCTCATCTACTTACTGGCCACTTGCACACTCTTCTGCTATTTTTTTAGTTGGGTTTTTGTCTTATTATTGAGTGGTGACTTATTCTTTAAGTACTCTAGAATCAAGAACTAGGTCAGATATATATAGAAGTATATAAAACTATTTTATATCTCTATATATCTTTTCTCCTTATTTTCTTAATAGCATCTTTTGAAGAGCAAACGCTTTCAACTTTGATGGTTCAATTTATCAAGTTATTTTTCTTTTACCATTTGTGCTTTTTACATCCTATCCAAGAAATCTCTGAATATCTCAAAGTCAGATAAATTTTCTCCTATGTTTTGTTCCAAAAGGTTTAGAAGTTTAACTTTTATATTTAGGTTTTGGTCCACTTTAAAGCAATTTTGCGAATGTTATAAGGGTTAAGGTTCATTTTTTTAACATGGATATATAATATTTCAGAACCGCTAGTTAAAAAGATCATTCTTTCCTCCGCGGCATCTTGTTGAAAATCAACTGACTACATGCTTGTGTGGGTCTATCTGTGGACGTCTGACTGTGTTTCATGCCTCCGTATATCTTGATTATTGTATCTTTAGAGTAGATATTGGAATCAGGTATGCATGTCTTCCAGGTTAGTTTTCTTTTCCAAAATTGTTTTGATTATTAAAGGTTCTTTGCATTCCCACACAAATTTTAGAAGCAGCTCATCAATTTCCACCAAAAGCCTCCTGGGATTTGGTTGGGATTGTGTTGAATCTATAGATCAATGTGGGGATAGCTGACATTTAGCAACACTGAGTCCTCCCATCCACAAATGTGGAATCTCTACTGTCTTGGTCTTCCTTAACTCCTCTAAGTGATGTTTTGTAGTTTTTATTGTACAGGTCTTGAATATATTTTTAAAAATGTATTCCTGCCGGGCGCGGTGGCTCACGCCTGTAATCCCAGCACTTTGGGAGGCTGAGGCGGGCGGATCACAAGGTCAGGAGATCGAGACCACGGTGAAACCCCGTCTCTACTAAAAATACAAAAAATTAGCCGGGCGCGTTTGTGGGCGCCTGTAGTCCCAGCTACTCGGGAGGCTGAGGCAGGAGAATGGCGGGAACCCGGGAGGCGGAGCTTGCAGTGAGCCGAGATCGCGCCACTGCACTCCAGCCTGGGCAACAGAGCGAGACTCCGTCTCAAAAAAAAAAAAAAATGTATTCCTAAGTATTTGACTGTTACTCTAATAAGGTTTTTTTTTCTAGTTTTGCTTTAAAATTTAATTTCCTTGGCTGTGTTTTTCTATCTTTTAATTAGGCCACAGGGATACAAGACAGGCAGCTTCACTAACCCCTCAGAGTTCACATCATACTCTCCTCTCTTCAAGAATTTTATTTCTGTCACTGAAAGAAGACCTTCTCTTACTGCTTAAACAGAGCCTAATCAATAGAGAAGCCTGTGACGCTTCCTGCTAAGGTGGCTCTTTTCTCAACACACATTATTGTTGGAGGAGATGGACACGGACACCACACGTGAGCTCACAGTTCCTCACGTACAATCTTACTGGGTTTGGTAATATAATAAGACCTATAATAATAATCGCACCATTCTCTACATATTGCTGTAATAAATTTCACAGACACTGATGATGTTATCATCTATCAAAGGAGCTATAAAATCAATGTGATCTTAACACCCTTGGACTTATCTATGTATAGATTAAAAGCTTGAAAAAAACTCCCCCGTACTGATATAACTACATGCCTCTAAGCAGCATTAACTTTCCAATGTTAAATGCACTTAGGAGTATGCCATTTCTAATACATTCGATGTTTATCAGCTAAAGTATTTTATCTATTCCTGAAACACTTACAAGATGTTTGGTCAAAATGCTTGGTATTTGGGTTGCCCCTCTAGAATAAAAATATTTTTAAAAAGCTCAAAAATTCCTTTGCATGAAGGCTACTAGTCTTAATATTTTAAACAAATACTAGGCACGATATCATATATTATATGAACATACATTAACGTGTTAAAGAATGTATAAGAAAGATAAACATAACACATTAAAAAAACTCCCGCTTTTTCTTGGAAATAATATAACTAAGAGAAAAAATAGAAGAATAAACAGGATTTGTGTCTGGAATATACAGGATAAGGCATATTCTTCATTCACACACTCATCCAAAAGTGTGTGTGCGTTTGTGTGTTTCAATCCATATTTTTAAGCACTCAGGACAACCTGAATTTAGCGCCAGCCATCTACATTTATTGTAACAAAATATGATTGCATGTTTCCTCTGAGAGGGAAAAAATTGGAGATGCTTTTGAAAGCACACGTTAAATAAAAGCTTAAAGTGAAACTGTGACAGAGAATGCCAAGTATAAAACGGATGACATTCATGGATGGGGGCTACTGTTCAATGCCTGGAATGGTTAGACTTTCTTGAATTTTTATATAATACGTTAGTAATTTGTAAACTCATATGGCCCAAGAAACAGTATTAGCTAAATGGCTTCTTTGGAGTATTTAAATTTTATTTTGGTGATAATTCTTTAGTGCCATATCACTTTAATACGTCAAAATACTTCCTTTGGTAACAGAGTAACATGATGTAGTTAAAGTTTTCTGGTAGTGCATCTAGCATCCTAAAGTATGTTAAATATTCCCACTGAGAGCGCGCATTTATTCCTATTTCACAGTAAGTTGTCAAACGTCAGCATGAAAATCAACACTAGACTGCATTTCTATTTATTAGTTTGTACGTGGAAGTCTGTCTTGTGACGAAACTGCTGTGTGCTGTGAGGGGGCAGTGGATGCGTTTGCATACAATGAGTACCAGTGCTCAGGACACACAGTGACATGGTGATGGCAACAATGCTGTGTGTTCACACAGGACGCTGCAGTACACACACTGCTTTCATATTCCATCCTCATAAGTATTCTACGAGCCAGTCAACAAGAAATTTTCATTTTACAAAGATGAAAACTGAGTTCAATCAGGGAAACGTATCAGTCCACAGTCTGGTGGCAGGGCTAGACTAGAGCTCTGATGTTGGCAGTCAGGATCCATATACTTTGTCTGGAAAAAGTGTGGTCTAAGGTTAGGAAGGCCACAGGGTCCGTTTGCTTCCTTCCTGTTTCACTGTCAAGCAATGACAGTTTTCTGTACTGCCCTGGCTGTTCGATGGCCCAAAGCAGCTGGCAGAGCTGGGCCCCACGTGTGGCTTCTGTCGCAGCAGCGCATGGCGGCTCAGAACAGCGCCAGAAGGCCCTTCCGCCCGATCCTCTCTACAGGTCTCTGGAATGGAATGATTTAGAGCCACACATTTCCTTTTCTCTTAATTTCCAGAGTTTTAATATCGGTTATTAGTTGGAAGACAGACTTTCCTCCTTTTTGTTTGCTTTCCCTGAGGATAACATTAATTTAAGTGGTTGTAATAATTAGCCAGGAACCCAAAGATTAGTCTTAAGTTTGTTCTCACAGTTCCTATTAATAAACACTTTGTAGACTCCAGATTTTCTTCATGTCAATGACACAATTAACAAAAAGAAGTTGAATTAATATAAGAAACACTGTAACTCTAAAATAACTAATTCTCTGTATTGGCTGATCAGCAATATTTATTCAACTTTTCTTGTTTTATTTTTCTTCCTACACAGGAACATATTAAGGTTTAAAGGGTATTTTAAGGAGGTAAAAATTACCAGAGTAGTGAACAAAGTGAAAGCTTAAATTGTTTATCAGGGTGATTGAAATAAAGATGTAAAAATAATACCAACAAAATGTATCAAGAAAAGACTATTCTTTTACGAATATAGGATCCACTAATCAAAACTGTGCTCAAATATTGACAATGTATTCGGTCTTTGGGGTCACTAATGTATCACTGCATGTATTATTAGAAAAGGTAATTTATATTGCTGAGAGCTAGCACACTACAAAATTAGAAAAATATTGCAATAGATTTTTCGAATTTGGACTCAGGAATTAAAAATAACTGAACAGATCTTCAAAAGGTAAACAATTTGACTCTACGAACATTCAGAATCAGAGCCAATGATCCTGAGTGGACTAGAGAAGTCTGGTTCAGTTATGTGATATTTTGTTCATCACAAATGCAGGGCCTCACCATCTTTGATCCCTGGAAACTTTTCGGCAGAGTGGATCCTCTTTGCTTTAACAAATTTGTATTTTATAATTAATGGTGGCATTTCTGCCCAAACATAGCATTAAATAAATCCCAGAAACAATATGAGATTTTCTTAATCATCATTGAGTTTTTAGGTTTTGGGCACTATGGCACATAGTTGGTTATTACTATCCATTTACTGGATGTTAAGCAGGTAACACAAAGTTAAGATTGAGCTGAAATCATGTTTTAAGACCTGAAAAGGTCATAATCACTTACATGCTGAACCTAAATGAACTCTAAACATAAAGTACATACAATTTGATACGGAATTAAAAATTGGACATAAAACCAATATGTCATATATTGTAAATATAATAAAATTAATCTTTTTTCTTTTTTTTTTTTTTTTTTGAGACGGAGTCTCGCTTGGTCGCCCAGGCTGGAGTGCAGTGGCCGGATCTCAGCTCACTGCAAGTTCCGCCTCCTGGGTTTACGCCATTCTCCTGCCTCAGCCTCCCGAGTAGCTGGGACTACAGGCGCCCACCACCTCGCCCCGCTAGTTTTTTGTATTTTTTTTAGTAGAGACGGGGTTTCACCGTGTTAGCCAGGAGGGTCTCGAGCTCCTGACCTCGTGATCCGCTCGTCTTGGCCTCCCAAAGTGCTGGGACTACAGGCTTGAGCCACCGCGCCCGGCCTAAAATTAATCTTTTAACTTGCAGATCTTATTAGATTTTAGAATAGTTTTTGGCAGGAATGATTTGGATGGCTCAGGTACTTTTAAATAAGATGTGATGCCTTTTTTTTCCGCTGGTAACTTGAGTTGCTGTGAGCAGTGGCAGGAACATTTGCAGGACCACCTGAGGTATGTGAGGGGCAGCGCAGGCTTAGGTGAGGCTCGCTGGGAGCGGCTAACGAAGTGGACAGTGGGGTACACAGAGAAGAACCCTAGTCCGAGAGCTAGTTCTGTTAACTACTGGTTACAGAAATGTGGACAAATCCCTAGCCTACCTAAAGTCAATTTGATTTTCTATAAAAGAAGAAAGATGGTTTTCCCTCCTCAGAGGGCTGTTATCAAGTAATGTGACAGAAGTTGTCTATGACCTGCCAAATACTGTTACAATAGACTGATGTATAATTATTAAAAACATCTATACAAGAAGATCAAATGAGATAGACCTGCCAGTTCTTTCCTTTTCTTCTTTGCTGACTCTCCAGGCTGAGCTGCTCAGTGCCAGGCTAACAGCAATGCCACCAGGAACCACGACGGGTGTGTGACTCTTCCTTCTCCTCTTAGGCTCCACAGCCAGTGTGGCGTCTCTCCGTGAGGTCACCGTGGACGCTCCTGGCGTGTCCCAGCGCCTATGCTGCTTCTTCAAATTCAAACCCACAACTCCTGTTCATTTTCCTTCTAATTGCTATTTGTAAAACTAAATAACTTAATTTTGTTTAGCTCTGGGCCTGGCAAATATTTCCTCTGTATAGAAGTCATATTCTTCATGACTACCCAAAGACTGGCTGACTCATAAATCATTCAAAATAAAATATCAATAAAAGCAACAATACTGGGCACTAATTATGTGCTAGGACCTTAGTTAGCAACTGAGCAAACAAACAGAAAAACTCAGAGTATCACGGTTGTTAGATGCAGGTTTATCGTGTGATTCTAGCACTTCCTATTTTCATTTGGGAAATTACAAAGTGAACACTTCTTTAGGAACAAACACTGCATGCTGTAAAACGGCTTACACGGCCTAAGATAACACCCGACTGTGACTACCTTCATGGGGCCATACCCCCAAGTGAGAACACAATGGCAGGAAAAGGGACCTCTAGCAGCAAGCCCTGAATGATGGGACCATAAAGTGTAAAACAGCAAAAGCTGGGTGCTACCCAAATTGCAAAACTGTTTTTTTAAAAAATAGTGCAGTTTAGGAGAAGATGATGCAATCATGGAATTAGTTATTAAAACAATAGGAAAGCGTTTTCTGCCATACTTTGCTCCCCTTGATCCACATGGTGTAACTAGTTGGCTTGGGTTTTGAAAAACATCATGTTCTTGGTTCATAAAAAGCTATTATAGTAGCAGCATTATTAGGAAAACTAAATGATGATAAAAGGAAAAAACATTTTTTTCAGACAACTTTACACCTGGGAAGTAAGCCTTTCTGGAATAACAATGAACAGGGTTGATGAGTTTCTTTGGAAGAAAAGAAGTTCTAATTCATCAATTTTTTAAAAATGCTACTGAATAGAAATGACAAGACCTATCAGTGATAAAAGTTTCTTTTTTATTTTACATAATTTGGAACCACCAGAGACAGATTTAATTTGCCGTTTTAGAACAAAAATTCAATGTCTGCTTGTTAGATGCTACAATATTTTTATCTACCTACCTGCTGTGTGATGAAGAGAAGAAACAGAGGTGATGCTCCTAAGACAGTGACGAGAGGTTCCTCACTTAACAGGCAACGCCCTGATTACTGGCCACTGGAGTATTAGTGAGAGCTGCATCACTGATGAGTAGCAAGGGGACTCAGTAATAAAGTCCGAGCTTTGTAAGTCTCTAATGATTGTGGTGAACTGAATGCAACTTTGTCCAAATCAACAGTCACTGGAAAATGCTAATTACAGGTTAACTCGGTAAGTATTCCATAATCGCCAATAATAATTATTGGATTTTCTTATTTCGAAGGAGATAAGTTCATTTCGTATAAAGCAAAGATTCAATAGTGGTGCTTTGAGAAAGAGACTATAGAATGTCTGGGTTTTACTGGTGGAGGTATTTTCAATAACGGGCTTTAAGGTTAGATTGTCTTTAATAAGACACTGTGTAGGAAAGGTTAACACATCGTAAAGGCAGGCAATTTCCAAACCTTTAAAGACACATGATGTTGAGAAGTTCGTAAAAGAAGGAAACCTTAGAGAATGCTAAAAAGTCCACACATTTGTAGGCACAGGTTTTCAATACTACTCCTAGAGATCACCTTGAACAGTGGAGGTGTCCTGCTGAATTGGTAGCTCTCTGAAAACCAAGTATTCACCTTTCTCTTAGATGAATCTTGTGAAGAAGCCCATCCTAAGCACTCAAATTATTTGGCTGTGTGCTGAATTCCCATTTTAAGCCAACAGAAAAAAGTGGAATATGGGAAAATGTGCTATTTTAGAGTCCAGTTACAAAGCCACTAAATCCTACAAGCCTCATACCAGCATTTGGGTAAGTTTCAATTTCATGTGGCATATATTTTAGAATACATTTATAGCATATGTTTATAGTTTTTATAGCTTAAGGCAAAGTAAAATTGTAACTGGAAAACAATCCACATTTGAAATGAAACCACCATGCTCAGGACTCTTCTCACAGATCAACGTTCGGGTCTCCGTGCGCGTGGCTAGGCTGGCCCACGCTGCGTCCTCCGCAGTCACATCCTGCGCTCCTCCAGGGCCGAGCGACAGTGCCCTCTGCAGGAAGCCGTTTGGGACCCCTCTAGCCTCATGGTCTCCCTGTCTGCTGAAGTACTTGAGAACTTTTACCCTCTGTCACATGACTGAACACACTCTATGAACCTCATCATGTTCTTAGCCTGCCACGAAGTTACTTAACCTTGTCTGAACCAGGAACAGATCGTAAGCTTCTCGGAAGTCCAAATGCTCCCCTACACTTTCCTTGGTAGCCCTCGGGTCTCGATCAGAGTGATAGAGTCATGAGCATTTGATAAAACCTGTCACTCAACTGAGACCGGAGATGCGGCTTTCCAGGGACTCACTCCTAGATGCACTTTCCCTCTGCCCAGAGCGCTGAGGACATCTGTGGCATGTGGCCGCTGCCCGGGCCCCGCCTCACCCTGCACAGTACCTCTGACGGGGGTGCCTCTGCACCAAGTGACTGTTCTGTGCCCTCAGGCATGAGTATCAAGACATTGTCCTGCAGCTGGACACTGTTTCTAGAGAGACAAGAGCCCCATGGACAGGAATGACACTTCCCGGCATTAGTAACACTGTTTCCAGCTCTTCGACATTTCAGGGGATACTGGCTCCTGGAGGCATCCTTACCCATTCTCTCATCTGACACCAAAATCTTGATGGTGCCAGGCAAGTAGAACACTGATGCGATACCCTGAAATCACAAATGCCCAGAGGCCTTGATATCATAGATGGCAAAAATACCTCAGCCCCCAGTGTGTCTCTCGGGGCTGAGAAGACTGTCCAGGCTCCTCTCCGAGTGGCCACAGCGGAGCTGGCGATGGCAGGACTGGTGCTCCCTATCTTTCCTCTGCTGGGTTCTTGGCTTCCTTTCATGCAGGATTTTCTCAGCAAACGTCTCAAAATATTTGTGGGCAATATATTCTTATCTAAAAAAATCATAATGTCACTCATGCATGCAAATGAATCTTCTTAGATTGGAAACTATCATTCTCATAGAGAAGGCAGGATTTCTAATTCTTAGTAAAGAATTCTTAGTAAAGAATTAGAAATTCAGCAATCAGCTGGGCGGGGTGGCTCACGCCTGTAATCTCAGCACTTTGGGAGGTTGAGGCGGGTGGATCATCTGAGAGGTCAGGAGTTCGAGACCAGCCTGATCAAAATGGTGAAACCCTGTCTCTACTAAAAATACAAAAAAAATTAGCTGGGCATGGTGGCACGTGCCTGTAATCCCAGCTACTCGGGAGGCTGAGGCAGGAAAATCCCTTGAACCTGGGAGGCTGATGTTGCAGTGAGCTGAGATCACGCCACTGCATGCCAGCCTGGGCAATGAGAGCGAAATTCCGCCTCAAAAAACAAAAAGAAATTCAGCAATCAACACTGTGTCCAGTGACTCTTTAAAGAAAAAAAAAAAAAGCATGGGGAAGGGGTTACATAGATGACAACTCGTCTTCCCATTTTGGAATTAGTTTTTATGTCATCATTTACAACGGATTTATTTATGTGGCATTTCAGATAATTTTAGTGTTAAAAACAGCCTTCTTTAAGAATAGAGGAAAAAAACATTTTTTTTCCAACAGTGGAAGTAGGTTTTGCACAAGAACACAACCCATTACTAAAATCCGTTATTTTAATGAAATATAATATCCACGATATTTTTCCCCTTGTGATCCCACGTGACAATTGGCAAATACTACAGATTACCTAAGTTAATACTTAGAGTTAAAACAATAATGATTAAACGAAGTTTATTAAAAACTAATGGATTAATCTTTCAGTTGGATTAGTGCTTTTTATGAGATCCAAGTTTTTGAGAAAATCCAAGTTTTTGAGAAAACTAGGAATAAACCATCACAGATATGTAAAGTGGTGTTTTTAAATAGATTATTTCATTAATAATAAACAGTCCTTTTATTTTACTTTATACTTCTCTGGCTACTATTAAGGTTAAACATTATTTCATGACGTATTTCAGTTCTTCATAAATCTTTCAATCATGTCCTTTTTCCATTTTTCCATTGCTATCTTAGAGTTCTCATATGATTTTGATTTATGTGAATTTGTCATACATTAAAAATATAGTTCTTGGCCAGGCATGGTGGCTCAAGCCTGTAATCCCAGCACTTTGGGAAGCTGAGGCAGGACGATCACCTGAGGTCAGGAGTTCGAGACCAGCCTGGTCAACATGGCGAAGCCCCCATCTTTACTAAAAATAAAAAAATCAGGACTGGTGGTGCACGCCTGTAGACCCACCTACTCAGGAGGCTTAGGCAGAATTGCTCAAACCTGGAAGGCAGAGATTGCAGTGAGCCAAGATCGCGCCGCAGCACTCCAGCCTGGGGCGACAAGAGTGAGACTCCGTCTCTCTCTCTCTCTATATATATATGTATCTATAGAGATATATATATATATATCTTGTACAAGTATATACATATTTCTTGTACATGTTTGTTCCAGATATCTAGTTTGTAGCTTAATTTTAAATGTTGATAACTGCACTTGAATGCCTGTACTCTGCTAAGCTGACAACGTGTAAGGGCCATGAAGCTATTGCGCCGAGTAGACTCTACAGAGGTGTGCAGGAAGCGGGCATGGGTTCTACTTCTTCCTCCCTTATCAGCTTCTTGGTTGTGCCACACCCAGGAGTCACTGTTTCTACTCTCACTGACAGGGCACGGCAGAAGGTTCAAACGCAGCGCCGACCGCAAAGTCGCCTCTTCTGTCTCAGCATTCGATGAGTTTCCCACACCTCTCCCTTCAGACCACACAGCAGCCTCCACAGGCCTCATCGGCCGCCCACAGCCATCCCGCTTCTCCCGATGGTTCCTGCTGTTTCCCCAGCTCCCTGCATATTGTCATTATCCTATGGCTTTAGTCTCGGATTCCTTCCTACATTATATACTCAATCCCGGGCTGACATTCCTTCCTTCTACCACTTCAACGACCACCTCCATGTCCATAGCTCTTAAATTTGTATCTCTATTCCCACTTAAGTTTTTCATCTTCAATTTTTAGTTTTCAGGCGACTATTAGATACCCAGATGCTCCCTCTGTATCACATACTTCCATGTTTTAAACCAAAACTGTACTCCACCGCTCCTTTCTCAATCTAAGATGGCAGTATGTCCCTCCTCCCTTAACAGTCTCATCATCCAATCATTAACCCATACGTCTGGATGTCATCTTCAACCCGTCTTCCTCATGCTCCCTATGCACTGTGCTGCCTCTTGTAGTTGGTCTCTAAAAATGTTCACAATTGACATCATTTATTTCCATCACCTCTTAATGAATGCTTACCTCCATCTTTGTCTTTCTGAATCTTTCTTAATCACAGTAGTAGTATCTTTCCAAAATCAGTATCTAATTATGTTACCCCTCTATGTCTTCACACATGGAATGGCTCCTTATGATCTCTATGATGAGGTCCAGACCATTTAACATGGACTCCAAGATCTTCCACAATCAACACTACTCTCTTCTGAGCTCTAGTGCTACATGACTGCCCACTGTCCCCCACGCAAGGAATGCTATTTTCTCACATCCAAATCTTTGGTCACATTATTCCATACCCCTGTTCCATCAATTTCTCACTCAATTCAATGTGACTGCATATATCCGTGAAGGCCCCAATGGTGTACTGCCTCTCTTTCAGGACTCCACATTAAACAATCTGATTTGATAAAAAATGAAAAATACCTTGTAAGACAAAATTTGCCATTAAGTGCAGAAAAAGATAAATCTTAAATACACAGTTGAAAGTCAGACCACAGTAAAATGTTAACACTTGTAACATTAAAAAAAAACTTGCAAGTTTACAAGAAAAGTACTGAAAATCCCCAATAAAAATGTAGAAAGTATAAAGAGGATTCACAAAATCAAATCCCAAATCCCAGCAACTACAGTAAGATTCATGGATCCAGAAGTAGTCGGCAAATGCCAACGAAACTAGCAACTTACTCCCAGCCACACTGGCACAAACATCAAAAGAAGAAGAATATATTTTGACTGTGGGACCTAGAGGAGAAGGGGCTCTCCAGTGCAGAACACGTTCGGTGGCTGATCAACAGGCACTCTCCCTCTACTGCCTTGCCTTCTGTGGAGCCGGCCAAGACGTGAGACATCTACACTTTCTGCTCAGTCACAGGCTTATGAGATTAATCTTCTTTCTCTCCTATTCTTTATTAACATCTGTTTAGATTTAAATTCAAGAAGGGGCTTAAAATGAGCCATCTTTGAGGTGAAAACGTGAGTGAGATAGGCTACTAAACATCGTCATGAAATATACAAGGAAACTCACATGGAATGTGACCTGCTTGCACGGTCCTTTCTTTAAGGAGATGTTCCATACAAACATCTCACCAACGTGTGTGTGGTGGCAGTGTGGAATTTGCAGGCAGGCGCACCTTTGCTGAAGACTGGCTGGTTTTAAGCTCTCACGACCATCTGACTGCTGAGGTAAGAGGAAGGCATTGCTGACGCTGATCTACATGAATTCAAGTTACTTGATTTTAACTCACAGATGTTTCTTGTCGGCTTTGAAACATAAACAGTCACATAAAGAGCTACTGCAAGTATTATCCAGACCATCAGCAAAGCCATCAAATGCATCAGAAAGCAAACAAGTTAAATTAAAAACACATAACCATGGCGATTTAAACAAAATCACTAATTGTCTAAATGGTTAAAACTCTACGCCATAGGATACAGCAGTCCTTTTCTGTGTTCTGCCTGTCCAGCCTATGCTGCCCCTCAGAGGCACAGAAGCCTGTGCATTAGCAGGTAAGCCTATCTGGAGGAGTTCGAAGGGCTTCAACTTGTCAGTGGAGATGTTTTCCTCATAGATCGGGGGAAAATTCCCGATTTAATTAATCCACCAATTTTAAATAATCTGATGTTCCATATCAGAAACCCACATGACACGAACATGTGACAGAATGCAGGTGTGGATGTCTGTCTTAACAGGACCACTTAGGCTCCACGTGAAAGCACGGTGCTCTGAGGGGGCTCCAGTGGGCCTCAGTGAGAGATGACGCTGAAAGCTATTGGCAGAACATGGCAAGGCAGAATGTCAGATTTCATACTCGGCAGACATCTACAACAACTGATGCCTTGTAGTCAAAGGCTGTTAAATTACCTGCGAAGGGTTACTGGCAGCCTTGAATGTTTTTCTCATTGTTTATTTAGTTCCAAAAGCTCTCGGTCTTTGTGCTGATTGCCCTAACTGACAGCACAGGAAATCTGGACTTTGTAAACAGGGCCCGGCTCTATTGAATTACAGGTCGCAGGTCTGTGATCAACCTGCAGGGCTGGACCTGTACAGAGAAACCTTCGCCTCGCAGAACAAAGGAGCTTCGTATAGAAGCAAACATCATTGCTGTAAATACCAGCGTAAGAAAGATGAACTGGAAAAGCTGCATGTAAACACTCATAAACTCATCCCTTTAAAAAAAGGTTTTAATGTGACAGAACACGTAAACTACTAATGAGAAAACAGTGAATGATCACAGAATTCACACTTCCAAAAGGTGGTTATTCCTGACTGCAAGGGGGCTATACAACATTTGGGGTCAACCAATATGGAATAACAATGTGAGCTGCTCTACTTCCATCAGAACCAGCCCCAAACACACAGTTCAGTAGCACCGACCTTTGTAAAAGCAGCATACACTGAAAATATTATGACCAGATTATACATTTACGTGGGAAATATTTTAAATTTACTTGTTAATTAAAAGACATAAATAAAAAAAAGAAAACTCCTAAGTTAGCTGAACGAGAGGCAATAAATTGGTATGAGGAAAAAGCTCCTGTCATGACCATCTAGTTCATGTTTGTGAACATTAAATACAAGAACATAGAGTAGAAAAGGAAATCTTATCAAGGACTTCAAAATGCATTAGTATCAGGCAACCATTTCTTGTCTGAACTTCACTTGCTAAAACAGATACTGTATGCTATCACATTATCATGTCCCAAAGACCCCGTTTTGCAGGCTGAAATGAGAAAAATCAGGGTTTCATTAGTATACCCACTGAAGTTGATCACTTTAGGCTCTATTTCTGAACACTGAGATGTCATCTATAGAGAAATGGTGGTCTCTATGAGCTATTTTTTCCCCTAGACCTAGTATGGAAAGTGTGAATTGTAATTTCATAAAGTTATAAAAGTAAACAAAAGACACTTTCAATGAATGTTGCCTTTATTCCTGCTATTTTTTATCCCCAAAGCTCAAATAGAAGTAGAACTTTGATCAAACCACGTATATCTTTATGAATGACCTTTAATCAGTGGTAAATACAATTATCACTAAAAAATTATTTTCAAACCGACTTGGCTACAAGATGCATCTTTCCCAAGATAACATATGCTTAGATAACATTATATCCGACAATTCAGATATACATACTATAGAATATTTAAATGCCTAACCACAACATATGGGCTACTACACAGCTTTCTGGAGCAAGGAGCCACTGTACAAGCCAATGCTGAGCTATAATCAGACTCACGTGGGTAATATATCGCCATAATTCTGCTTCAATTAAAAGCATATTTCAGCAGAAGCCCAGGATGTCAGCTCTATGCATTTTAATAACGCCAGCCTACAACTCTGCTTATGCTAAATGTACATTACTCAAATGGATTCAGAGTTATGCTTTACATAAAGACTGAGCATATTAAGACAAAATTCTGCATAACGTAAGTATGTATTAATGGGCGCAGTCCCAGAATCTGCTGGCAGTTCTATACAGTGTACATAAAAATCAGTAAATCGATATCAACTAAGATTTCACTGATATTTTCATTTGAAACTATTTCTCATTTTTGTCCTCCCAAAGACACAATAAAGAAGTAGATGAGCGGGAGAATCTTGAGAGGTGTAAATGTCACTATATGTAGTGTATACATTGGATAGACCTCGGGAGTTACTAAGGCCATAATGATTTACCCTATACTTAAAGTGATAATATCAGAGATGCACAACTTTTATTGCATGAAGAACTGTGACGGTCTCAAATTAGTGTCCCCTCATGCCCCAACCCCCCAACTTCCATGTAGGGTACTAAACAAGTTACAGAATTTTTAAAAAACCAATCTACTTCATCATTGGTAGTTTTCACTATGTAAGTTGTCGTGAATGCTACTGAAAGGCATAAATGTAGCTTCTGTAAATTCCAACACCTCAAAGAAAGACAGTTTCATATTTAGCATGATTAACATAATCAGGTAAAGTTGCTCAGGGTAATTTGATACTTGGGGGAAAAAAGTGAGATGTCATTAGAGCCATCTTCAAACAAACAGCAAATTAAACAGTGACAATGCCATTATTTGACGATCTTTCTGTTATTTCTTTTAACTCTTTATTACTAAGGTTTATATGGGTATTAAGATTTTTCAAAACGAAAGGCTGAAACCTTGATGCTCACTACAAAGATGCGTTTAATGAACTGTACGGGAAGAATTTAAACACCAGCAAGTCATAGGGCAGAAAAGCTGTGAGGTCAGCTGTTTCATACAACGGGACCAAGAAAAATCATCTACTTCGAAGGATACACAGGGTTTGAGGTGGGAGATATGATGCCCATCGCATATCTGCACAGTTGTAGAGTTTATGAAGTCCTTTCATATTAGCTACCAGAACACACATCTGAATACTTACATATACCATGATCAATTAATTGAATTGCCATATGTTATAGGTTGAATTGTGTCCCTCAAAAATTCATGTGTTAAAGTTCTAATCCCCCCCACCTCAGAAAATGACCTGTATTTGTGAACAGGGCCATTGTAGATGTAATTAGTTAAGATGAAGTCATACTGGAGTACTGTGGCTCCCTAATTCAACATGACTAGTGTCATTTTAAAGACAGGAAATTTGGACAGATACAGACACACACAAAGAATGTCATGTGAAGACTGGAGTTATACTGCCACAAGCCAAGGAGCAGAGGGGCCCGGAACTGTTCCATCCTAGTGACTTCAGAGGAAGCACGGCCTGACCGACACCTTGATCGTGGACTTCCGGCTTCTGTAACTGAGACAATAAATTTCTGTTGCTTAAGGCCCTCATTTTGTGCTACTTTGTTATGGCGGCCTGTGCAGACAAACATATCCCATGTTTGTTTCAGTTATGATGACTTTTATAAGATTAGCCATATGTAATAATTACAAAACTGGAGATGTGCAAAAGGATATTCAGTCACCGATGTTTGTTATAATCGCCTAAAACAGGCCTGAGCTTCTGGAAACGTGTGTTGGCTT
This sequence comes from Macaca mulatta, assembly GCF_049350105.2. NCBI lineage: Eukaryota > Metazoa > Chordata > Mammalia > Primates > Cercopithecidae > Macaca > Macaca mulatta. Next base: position 5,794,271 of record NC_133423.1, read on the forward strand.
ACACCACTAGTCTACATGGACAGAAATAATCAAATAAACACTAGAAAACCTGTTACTGGTTACTCCAAGGCGACTACGTAGTATGTTTATGTCACACAGTCTCCTCCTGAGTTCTCTAAATTATGTTTGGTGACTGAAGCAAAAATTAGAACACTGCCTAACATGGTCTCAATGCATGTAGTTATTCTATATAATTCTATAAATGAGAGATGGTCAAGGAGAGCAAATGGAAACAAAGTTTCCACAGTTGGCTCAAACTGGCAAAACGTTGACACCAACAGACTGTGATAAGTTATGTATTTATAATGTTTATATACACACACACATAACCTAAAATAATCACTAAAAGAGATTAAAGAAGAGATACACTCAAAAATGAAAATTGACTTCTAAAAAAAGTTCAAGTAAACCACAAGCAGGCTGGAAAAAGAAAACTGAGAAATGAAAAACAGAACAAACAAAACAAAAAAATAAAATGGCAGACGTTAAGACCTAGTATATCCATAGGTATGTTAAGGGCAGGTGGTTAAACATACCAACTTAACAACAGAGATTGGTAAAGAGGATTTAAAAATATGTGGCCCAATTATACACTGCATACAAGAAGCTCGTTTAGAATATAATGATATTTGTAGCTTGAAAGTAAAAGGATAAAAAGAGATATACCATACTAACATTAATTTTTTTTTTGAAAAAGCAAGATTGGCTATATTATTCTCAAATAAAGTTTACTTCAATGCAAATAAAATCACTAGGGACAGAAATGACATTACATAAAAATAAAGGTCAGTTCACTGAGATAATACATTAATTTTAAATGTGGACTCACCAAGCAACAGAGCTGTAAAATATATGAAGCCAAAGGAAATCAAGGTGTGAGCTCAGGCAATGGCAACAGTCCAGACTGGAGCAGCCCTGAGCAGACTCCACATGATCAGATAAAGGAGGGAGTGAAAGAAACAAAGGGCTGAGGGATGCAGCTAAAACCTCCAGCTTCAACACTTGGGCAGTGATAACCTAAAAGGAGACAGGAAGCCAGGAAGGGGAGGAAGAGCAGGTTTAAGGTGAGAGGGGAAAGGGAGTGGGGAACAGCTCTCTACTTTCTCCTGGTGCTGAGTGTCCTCATGCATCTCCTGTTGGCGGGAAGCTGGGAAGGGCGGTTGTGGATCCGCTGGCTCTGATAGCAAAATTAGTAAAGTAAAATCAGAGTGAGGAGGAGGTGGAGGAGAAGGGGAGTGAGCCTGGGGATGCTGGAAATCACACCAGTGAAAAGGGAGGTGATATGGTTTGGCTGTGTCCCCATCCAAATCTCAACTTGAATTGTATCTCCCAGAATTCCCACATGTTGTGGGAGGCACCCAGGGGGAAGTAACTGAATCATGGGGGACAGTCTTTCCTGTGCTATTCTCATGACAGTGATAAAGTCTCACAAGATCTGATGGGTTTATCAGGAGTTTCCACTTGTGCTTCTTCCTCCTTTTCTCTTGCTGCCACCATGTAAGAAGTGCCTTCCACCCCCTTCCACCCTCCACCATGACTATGAGACCTCCACAGCCATGTGGAACATAAGCCCAATTAAACCTCTTTTTCTTCCCAGTTTCAGGTATGTCTTTATCAGCAGCATGAAAATGAACTAATACAGTAAATTGCTACCAGTAGAGTGGGGTGTTGCTGAAAAGATACTGAAAATGTGGAAGCAACTTTGGAACTGGGTAAGAAGCAGAGATTGGAACAGTTTGAAGAGCTCAGAAAAAGACATGAAAAAGTGGGAAAGTTTGGAACTTCCTAGAGACTTGTTGAATGGCTTTGCCCAAAACGCTGATAGCCATAAGGACAATAATGTCCAAGCTGTGCTGGTCTCAGATGGAGATGAGGAACTTGTTGAGAACTAGAGTAAAGATGACTCTTGTTATGTTTTAGCAGAGACTCCCAGCATTTTGCCCCTGCCCTAGAGATTTGTGGAACTTTGAACTTGAGAGAAACGATTTAGGGTATCTGGCAGAAGAAATTTCTAAGCAGCAAAGCATTCAAGAGGTGACATGAGTACTGTTAAAGGCATTCAGTTTTATAAGGGAAGGAGAGCACAAAAGTTTGGAAAATTTGCAGCCTGGCTATGTGATAGAAAAGAAAAACCCACTATCTGAGGAGAAATTCAAGCAGGCTGCAGAAATTTGTGTAAGTAACAAAGAGCCTAATGTTAATCCCCACACCTATGGGGAAAATGTCTCCAGGCCATGTCAGAGACCCTCATGGCAGCCCCTCCCATCACAGGCCTGGAGGCCTGAGGCAAAAAATGGTTTTGTGGGCTGAGCCCAGGGTACCTGTGCTGTGTGCAGCCTAGGGACTTGGTGCCCTGTGTCCCAGCCACTCCAGCTGTGGCTGAAAGGGGCCAACGTACAGCTCAGGCTGTGGCATCAGAGGGTGGAAACCCCAAGCCTTGGCAGCTTCCACATGGTGTTGAGCCTGCAGGTGCACAGAAGTCAAGAATTGAGGTTTGGGAACCTCTGCCCAGATTTCAGAAGATGTATGGAAACACCTGGATGTCCAGGCAAAAGTTTGCTGCAGGGGCAGGGCCCTCATGGAGAGCCTCTGGTAGGGCAGTATGGAAAGAAAATGTGGGGTGAGAGCCCCCACACAGAGTCCCCACTGCGGCACCACCTAGTGGAGCCATGAGAAGAGGACCACCATCCTCCAGACCCCAGAATGGTAGATCCACTGACAGCTTGAACTGTGCACCTGGAAATGCCACAGACACTCAACACCAGCCCAGGAAAGCAGCCAGGAGAGGGGCTATACCCTGCAAAGCCACAGGGGCAGAGCTGCCCAAGACAATGGGAACCTACCTCTTGCATGAGCATGACCTGGATGTGAGACATGGAGTCAAACGAGATCATTTTGGACCTTTAAAACTTGACTGCCCTGCTGGATTCCGAATTGGCACGGGCCCTGTAACCCCTTTGTTTTAGCCAATTTCTCCCATTTTGAATGGCTGTATTTACCCAATACCTGTGCCCCCATTGTATCTAGGAAGGAATTAGCTTGCTTTTGATTTTATAGGCTCATAGGCAGAAGGGACTTGCCTTGTCTCAGATGAGACTTTGGACTGTGGACTTTTGGTTTAATGCTGAAATAAGACTTTGGGGACCATTGGGAAGGCATGATTGGTTCTGAAATGTGAGGACACGAGATTTGGAGGGCCCAAGGGAGGAATGATATGGTTTGGCTGTGTCCCCATCCAAATCTCAACTTGAACTGTATCTCCCAGAATTCCCACATGCAGTGAGAGGGACCCAAGGGGAGGTGATTGAATCATGGAGGCCAGTCTTTCCTGTGCTAATTCTCATGATCGTAATTAAATCTCACGAAATCTGATGGGTTTATCAGGGGTTTCCACTTTTGCTTCCTCTTTTCCTCTGGCTGCTGCCATCAAAGAAGTGCCTTTTGCTCCAACCAGTTTTACAAAATTCTGAGACCTCCCCAGACATGTGAAACTACAGGTCAAATTAAACTTCCTTTTCTTCCCAGTCTCAGGTATGTCTATCAACAGCATGAAAATGGACTAACACAGTGGGGAAGGAAGGGAGTGGAATAGTTCAAAGAGAAGGACATCCAGGACAACCAGGAAAACCTGGTTTCTCATGCAAACAAGTTAACAACACTTAACCAAACCGTCAATAACAAGTGCCTGGTTGAAAAATAAGCAGCATACTCCTAACCCCAAGGTCCCAGTGTGGAAAAGAGATCCAGTCACCACAAGCAGCCTGGCCTGGGAAGCTCCTCGGTCCTGAGGGCCCAAGACCCTCCTTCCCTTGCAGGTGACACCAAGGGGGCCAGGTGCACAGGCCAGGGACTCCACTACATCCTTCCCCACCAACAGACACTTGGTGACCTGGCCAGGGAAACCCTTTCTGCCCCATCAGGCAGCCACAGCAGAGTTCACTGGGAGCTCCAGCAGCCTCAGATCAACCAAGCAAACTGAAACACCACAAAAGCATAAAAAATTAAACCTCCACTGGAACTATGACCCGTAAAATTAGGCTAAGGTCCACATGCTAAATATAACAAGGGAAATGTCTGCTAAAATAAAAAAACTAAATATGACCTAGAGTCTCATGACATAATAGACAAAATGTCCTGGATACAATAAAAATCACTGGTCACACCAAGAACCAGGAAAATCTCAACATGAATGAGGGGAAACAGTCATCTGATGCCAACACCAAGGTGAAGCAGATGCTGGAGAAATCCGACAAGAATTTTAAAGCAGGCATCATAAAAATGCTTTCACCATAAATTATGAAGTCTCATGAAACAAATGGAAAACTTGTAAATCTCAGCAAATAAACAGAAATTACAAAAATGAAGCAAATGGAATTTATAGAACTGAAAAAAATGCAATAAAAATCTTAAAAATCACTGGCTGGGTTCCACAATGGAGTGGCAATGACAGAGGATATCATCAGCAAGCTTGAGGGAAGAAGAGAATCCCCCAACAGAAGGGCAGAGAGAAAAGGCAGGCTGGAACAAAATGCACAGAGCCCAAAGGAACATGGGGACAATGACAGAAGCCCCACCACTCACATCTTGGAGCTCAGAAGGAAGACGAGGGGCTGCACCAAAAAAAGTATTTAAAGGTTGCAAACCTCCCAACTTTGGTTAAAGACAAATACCTGCAAATCAAGAAGCTGAGAACCCGAAGAAGGAAAACTCCAATCCAGGTAAAGACACATCATAATTAAACTTTTGAAATTTAAAGACAAAGAAAAAAATCTTGAAATCAACCAGAAAAAAACAAGGTATTACTTATGTGGGAGCATCAACTCAAACAAAAGCAGATTTCTCATCTGAAAATATGAAGATCAGAAGAAAGGGGTACCTGCTAAGAGAAAAGAACCATTAACTGTGAATTCTGTCTGGCAAAAAACTATCTTTCAGGTAGGAAGAGGAAATAAAAATATCCTTATATAAAGGAAAACTAGAAAAGCTTTAGACCTACTGCAAAATTTTAACTAAAGGGAGTTCTTCAAACACAAGAAATGTCAAAAGAATGAATCTTGGGTCATCGGGATAGGAAAAGAAACAAGAGAAGCAGAAATATGGGTGCCCACTGTCCTCCTGATGGACATTTGAGATTTATAAATCGCATTTGAGATTCAAGCAAAAACTATATTCAAGGCTACAATATTTAAAAGCTGGGAAGGTCAGGTCCCTAAACAGAAGTGAGGTCTCTATACCTCACTCGAAGTGGTGAATGTGCGACTGGGATGGGTCACGTATGTACACGCTAATACCTAAAGCAATCACTGTGGAAACAATACAAAGAGAGACACTCCAAAAGATGCACCCCCAGCCTTTCTGATGACCATGTAATATATCATATTGAGCCAAACTGGGTCACTGATGTCCAGGACTTGCTCCTCGAGTCACTTCTTCCCACCCCTAGATAATTTAAGGGTAGTCAGGATCAAGCAGAATAAACCAAAATGAAAACAAGCACACAAAAAACCATAGACAATTAAACAAATGTAGCAGGGGAGCCCTGGGAAAGACAATAAAAATTAAGTCAAGAGACTGTGTAGGTTGGAGATCAAAGGTCTGTAGTATAGAGGAAAGAATACCAAATTAAAATTTTAGATCCTGGAAATTTCAGTTATAACCCTCCTACAGTCAATTTTAAGAAATAGCATGCAAATCACTTAATAACTTGTATCTTATTTCCTTTAGCAAAACATTGAACAACGTTATTTGAACAAGACTTTCATGTCTAAGACAGTTCAGTTTCTATGTTCCTTGACTTGCTGATTGAGTTAAATTAGGTGAGAGTTAGTTTGCTAAAGAGTATGCACATAGACAAGACCTGCCTGAAGGCAGGAGGAAGAGGAACAGCTGCTGGCCAGCCTGGGATATGTGCTCTGGAATCAGAAAAGAAATAAGAAAATGGATGGTAATGATTGAAGAGGCAAGACAGAAAGAAAAAAGACCCATGTTTCCATGTGATAATTCACTGTCAGAAACAAAAGGCAATTTTTAAGTGCTAAAACTGCAACAAAAATAGATCAGTTAAACAATGGAGGCAATAATATTGACACTAATATGGCTACTGACAACAATTTAAATGATAGCATTTAGAATTTTTAATGTCATTTACTCAAATTTTAAAAATGGAAGGCATTTTTATGAAAGATTTATACTTTACAAGACATTAAAACAAATCCATCTTTCTTTCTTTCTTTTTTCATGATAGGGTCTCTGTCACCCAGGATGGAATGCAGTAGCACAATTACTACAGCCTCAACCTCCTAGGCTCGGGTGATCCTCCCACTTCAGCCTCTGGAGCAGTTGAGATCACAAGCATATGTTTGGATACTTTTTAAAATATTCTGTAGAGACAATGTTTCTCTATGTTGCCCAGGCTGGTCTAAAACTCCTGGGCTCAAGTGATGCTCCTGCCTCAGTCTCCCAAAGTGTTCGGATTATGGGTGTGAGCCACTGTGCCTGGCCTCTTCCTTTCTTTAAAAATTTGGGACATAAAAAATAAATTTAAAAAGTAATCCCATTTACAATAGCAACACATAAAATTAAATACCTAGGAATTAACCAAAGAAGTAAAAGATCTCTATAACAGAGGACACTATAAAACACTGATGAAAGAAATTGAAGAGCATATCAAAAAATGAAAACATTCCACATTCATGGATTGGAAAAATCAATATTGTTAAAATGTCCATATCACCCAAAGCAATCTACAGATCCAATGCAGTCTCTATCAAAATGCCAATGACATTCTCCACAGAAAAGCAAAATCCTAAAATTTATATGAAACCAAAAAAGACCCAGAATAGCCAAAACTATCCTAAGCAAAAATAACAAAACTGGAGGAATCATATTACCTGACTTCAAATTATACTACAGAGCTATAGTAACCAAAACAGCAGGCTACTGGCATAAAAACAGACACATAGACCCAGGTAACAGAATAGGGAACCCAGAAACAAATCCACATACCTACAGTGAACTCATTTTCAATAAAGGTGCCAAGAACATTCCCTGTGGAAAAGGCAGCCTCTTCAATAAATGGTGCTGGGAAAACTAGATATCTACATGTAGAAGATTGAAACTAGACCCCTATTTCTCGCCATAAATAAAAATAAAATAAAAATGGATTAAAGACTTAAATCTAAGACCTCAAACTATGAAAGTACTACAAGAAAACATTGGGGAAACTCTCTAGGACACTGGTCTGGGCAAAAATTTCTTGTGAAATACCCCACAAGCACAGTCTACCAAAGCAAAAATGGACAAATGTGATCACATCAAGTTAAAAAACTTGTGCACAATAAAGAAAAAAATCAACAAAGTGAAGCAATAATGCACAGAATGGGAGAAAATATCTGCAAACTGCCTATCTGACAAAGGATTAATAACCAGAATATATGAGAAGTTCAAACAACTCTTAAGGAAAAAAAATCTAATAATCTGATTTTAAAATGGGCAAAAGATTTGAATAGACATTTTTCAAAAGAAGACATATAAATGGCAAACAGGCATATGAACAGGTGCTCAGCATCATTGATCATCAATCAAAATGTAAATCAAAACTACAATGAGATACTGCATCATCTCACGCCAGTTAAAATGGCTTATATTCAAAAGACAGGCAATAACAATGCCAGAGGAAATGTGGAGAAAAGGGACCTTTGTACAGTGTTGGTGGGAATGTAAGTATAACCACTACAGAGAAGAGTTTGGAGCTTCCTCAAAAAACTAAAAGTAGAGCTACTGTATAATCCAGCAATCCCACTGCTGGGTATATACACAAAAGAAAGGTAATTCATGTATGAAAAAGATATCTGTGCTTCCATGTTTGTTGCAACACTGTTCACAACAGTCAGGATTTGGAAGCAACCTAAGTGTCCATCAACAGATGACAGATGAATAAAGAAAATGCAGTAGATATACACAATGGAGTACTATACAGCCATAAAAAAGAATGAAATCCTGTTTCTGCAACAACATGAATAGAACTGGAGGTCATCATGTTAAGTGAAATAAGCCAGACAAAGAAAGACAAACATCACATGTTCTCATTTATTTGTGGGATCTAAAAATCAAAACAATTGAACTCACGGAGACAGTTGACAGAATGATGGTTACCTGGGGCTAAGGAGGGTAATGGCAGGGTGGGGAGAGAAAGTAGAGATGGTTAATGTGTATTAAAAAATTGGAAAGAATAAATAAGACCTACTATTTGGTAGCACAACAGGGTAAGTACAGTCAATAATAATTTAATTGTACATTTTAAAGTAACTAAGAGTATAACTGAATTGTTAAGTAACACAAAGGATAAATGCTTGAGGGGATGCATACTTCACTCTCCATGATGTGATTAGTATACATTGCATGCCTGTATCTAAACATCTCAGGTATGCTATAAATACATACACCTACTATGTACCCACAAAAATGAAAATAAAAAAGGGAACTACACATATGCTATATCTAAGACCCAAAATGAAGAGGTTCTTTCTACTGCTAAGGCAATCATATAGATACACATGAAAACGCAGATCCCTGTGCCATAAAAGAAGCCATTCTAGCTCTTTACACAGGCTCTGAATTTATCAGACTAAGGGAGGGTAGGGAGCAGACACCCACCCCAGGTGCTTCTGATATCAACTGTCTGTTCTGCGCAACACTTTGAGAAATCTTGGTTACAAAAATGAATCCTATGGATCAAAAAGCAAGAAAATATTAACCTTCAGAATTTGTTTGTAGAATGCAAATGAAATTAAATGTATGCAATAAAAGTCAACAATGAAATATTTAAAACCAGGAAATGAAAAAGAAATAAGACAACAATTTAAAAGTTTGGTTATAAGATTGGTTTAGAAGAACCCCCCCCCCAAAAAAAGAAAAAAAAACCCCAGATGATAGGTTGTTGAATCAAGCATTTCAGATGATTCATTTGTAGTACTTTCTTATTTGACAAAGCAAGATGGATAACTTTTGATTGTATTATACATAGAAGAAATTCCAAGGCTACAAACAAAAAAAGTGCTTTTGAACCTATCATCAGATTTTTCTTCATTCATTTGCTTAGTGATTTTATTGCCAACCACCCCAAATCCTATCTGAAAGCTAGGAGGATATAAAGCTGACATTTGTAAGATAAGCTCAAAGATCAGGTGGCAAGAGATGCATGTGCATGTGGGTACAGTGTGCATTGCTACCTACCCCTATAACATGATCCCTCACAAGGACTGTGACTTCAGTGCTTAGTACGTGGCCAGGCACTAGAATGCCGCATCCCATCCAACTGGGGACCAGGGATCCATGTACACAACAGTGGGAGCTACATGTGGAAGTCTGTTATATAACTGCTGTGCCTCCTAGTCTTACACTTAATGCCTGTCCATGTAGGCTTCATGCTTCATGTGATAGGTGCAGTCAATAGAGGTTTCAGGCACTGACAAGCTTGACCATGGCTGGAAAAGACATTCCTGTTCCCCAAGAGGGTGCCACAAATATTTCTGTTCACTCAAGGTCAAGAGGCAGCTGTAATGAGGCCTGTAACAGCAGCTGCTTCTCTTTCTGAAGAGCAATCCAAAATCAACTAAGAAAGAGACACTTTGCTAATATGTTTATAGGCATATAATTTTCCACAAAAAGATGGGATAATTGTTGCAACACTTTTTTCATATATTAAATTCTCTAGTTAAAAATCTGCAACGTATGACAAAATGGAATTATTCTAAAGCCATTAAAATATAAGCCATCTGAAATTTTAAATATTAAGTAACACAGATATTGTTTTATAATACTGTTGTTGTTTAAAAAGCTGAATGCAAAAACCAATAAAATGTAGAATAGTTTGCTTTCAATGAACATTTCCTCTTCTTAACAAATTCTAAGATTGCTGCACAAATGAGATTTTGCTATAAAATTTGGGCCTACTACAATGCAGAAAATTGAGAGTACTTTATAAATTGTTTTGTAACATGTAAAACATGGATTAAAAAAAAAAAATCGACTAGTTCTTAACAATGGATCAGGGTTTGACCAAAAGAGGTAACAAGGGCATAAGCATTTGACTAACATGACGGTTTGAAAATATTACCACGGATAACCTGCTGGTCCAGAGAACTCTACCAGATGCGTACACAGTTGTAAGGGGGACACTTAAATAAGTAATCACGTCCACAGTTATTAATGAATTATTACACAGGACCATACTTCACTGGCTCTCACCGTTACCCATATTACAAATAATGTGAAAAGTCAGATATGGAGTAAATTGGATACTTAAAAGCAATGCGTAACCCAATGGTTTGTTGCAGTACTTGGGAATGTTCCATTCAGGACAAAAAAAAAAAAAAAAAGGAAGGCAGGTTAGTCAATGGAAATGAGAGAAAAATTAGAGCTAAAGAAAGTGTGGATGGATTTTACAAAGAAACTGGGGAGAACTGTGGAGCTCCAATGATTCTACGTGGCTGCCAGAAGAAGGGGCTGATGTGGGACGAAGGCTGCATTAACTATCAGAGAAGGATGATCTCTTTGTATACAAGCATGATGGGCATCTGTTGTTCAGGTGAATACGATTTCTAGCCAGGAACATAAACACTGCCAGCATTCATGCATTTATTAATTCTTTCATCAAAACCCTCAGCTGAGTCTCAGGCCTTCACAGAGTTTACAGTAGGAGAGCGGGACAGCCAACCAGGTGATTTCAACAGAGCATGTAAGTGCTGAAGGGAGGCAGGCAGGGCACTGTGTCCACTCAGAAGGGTTTCAGAATTGGATCTTGGAATCAGAGCAGCTCAGCTTCCCAGCACCGGGGGAGGGAAGAGGGTGCTGTGTGTGCAAAGCCCAAGGTCTTAGGAGAAGAGACATGGAGGAGTGGGCATGACATATTTGGTGTATACCAGTAGTTCAAGAGGGCTGAGGCGCAGGGCGTGGGAAGGAATGAAGAGGAATGAGCCCAGGAGTGGCAGGGGTCAGTTCACAAAGGGCCTGAGCCCATCCATTCCCACAGAGACACCTAGGAAATGTCTATTGTGTGCCAGATCCTGCTCTAGCCCCTGGGTCCTCTGTGCTGGAGAAAAAAACGGGCCCATGCCATGTCAGTATGCATCTGACATGCGTTTAAGATGAGAGAGTTTGCCAAATGACATTGTATCATGCTGAATGTTTTGGGCTGTTATGAAGATACTTACAGTTTCGGGCATTTGAGGAAATCACTTTGTCCCTGAGTAAATATAGCAAAACCACCACGGGGAATTTCCCATACATTAGGAAATACTTAACAGAAAGTTTCTGTGTTGCTTCCATTTCAATGACATGAAAATGTCCCTGATGCATAGGATACAGACAGTGATGAGCAAACACACCACTGACACCATGTCAAAAGTAAGGAATAAAGAAAATAAAAAACGAGCATCATTACTAAGGTCTTTATTAAATGAACAATGAAAACAAAGGAAACGGCTAAAGGAAATGGCTTCCTAAACTTCCATGAAAACTAGGTTTGATTAAATACATAACCTAATGAACATATTTTTCTGTGTTACCCTTCACAAGGCCAAAGTCAACTGCTGCTATTCCCAAAACGTCATAGAAAGAGAGATTCGTAGTGCACGTTAGGATCTGACCTGAAGGAGTACAGACTTGGGAAGAGAACGCAGGTGAGTGGGTGGGTGGGTAATTCTGATTTCCAAGATTGGTAAATACATTTTTCAACCCAGCTAAAAATCACAGAAACCTCATTGTACTGCAATTATCTGGGCACTTTGCAAACTTTTTTTTTTTTTTTTTTTTTAAAGAGACAGTCTCACTCTGTCGCCAGGCTGGAATGCAACGGCTTGATGTTGGCTCACTGCAGCTTCTATCTCCTGGGCTCAAGTGATCCTCCCATCTCAGCCTCAGGAGTAGCTGGGACTATTGGCATGCGTCACCACACCCAGCTAATTTTTTGTATTTTTTGTAGAGATGGGGTTTCATCATGTTGCCCAGGCTGGTCTCAAACTCCTGGGCTCAAGTGATCCCTGGCCTTGGCCTCCCAAAGTGCTAAAATTACAGGTGTGAGCCACTGTGCCCGGATGCTTTATGAACTTGTGCTGTGACATATACCACTTCTTTCTTATAGCACAACAGTTAGATGGCTGGGCCCTACGTGATCTGCTAAGTCACCATGATCTTGAACGACTGATCTCAAATCTCAGTGACTTGGTTTCTTCATATGTGATATGCAGATAGGGGCAGTATCTTTAATAATGGCTTACTGTGAGAATTAAAGGAGTATAACAAATGTAAAGTTAAAAAGTTAATGAATGGAAAGCATTTAAAAGACTCCCGTCTACAAAAAGAGGCTATAAACTAGAGAAGATGTAAGATGGGAAAGCAGCACTCACTCAGGACCTCCTATCCCTCCATACAGTCCACACTCGGGACCTTCCCCTATCCCTCCACCCAGCACTCACCTTCTCCTCTCCCTCCACCGAGTCCTCTACCTTTGTCATCTCATTTCACTTCACAATAATCCTAAAAGTGCCACAAAGAGGCACTTTTACCTAACTGAACACAGTATTTGCGTTAGGATTTCAAACTTCAGAGAAAACCACTGATCTTCAATTATACAAAATCAGAGAATAATAAAGCCACTAGAAAATGGAGTGCAAGCACTTGTGATATTAGTAATTGGTTAAATGTGTATACAAATGCTCACTAAGCACAGGCCCTAAAGTTTGCATAAAGAAGCCACACCGTTGGATGCAACTCCTGTAGGAATGCCTACTCATTTCAGCAACATAGGATGACCGCTTAGGGTCATTATGCCATCTTCAATGTCACCATGTCTGTGATTTTAATCATTTCTCACTGTTGGAGAAGGCTCAAATCCTAAAAATTTCAACCTTTCTCAGTTTCACTTCAGGTATCAAATGACAAAATTTATGAAATTTGTGCTTAAATCCAGGAATTACAAACTGTGCTGAAATCAAGCTAATTAAAGTAGAGCTCTGCTGGGAAGATCTTGCCTGGAAGGATAACAAAGGCATTCCCAAGTTCCCAAGTGTGTTCCGTTTAAAGATGTCAAAATTCGCAAGTTTTCTCTAAGTGGGCACAGAAACAATTTCAAAGATATATAGAAACACAACCTCAACAGAACAGAAGGATGCTACCAAGAATCAACTCAGTAAGACGGACGCATACAAGTTCAATGGCATGATGGCTGCACCAAGCGAAAAAGGGGAAATTGTCCCAGAAGCAGAAGGGTGGATGTTAGAATCAGGAGGACTAAAAGGAGGCTTAGAAGCCAGAGTCCAAATTCAAACCACTACTTCCCAGTAGAAAGGAAGTTTTTATGCTGCTGCCTCTTAAACAATGATTATCATGACAATACTGATGATGACAGTCTAATTTAAATTCAAAATCTAGCACCTACATGTGTGAGGTGTGGCGATCTTAAACAGTTCTTTTGAAATGGAAAATCTTCCTGGGGGACAAGGTTATGAAATACAAATATTATCCTATAGTATTAAACACTGTGTCTTAAGACTCTCTTTAAGGTTACACAGAAAAGATGAAAAACCAGACTTTACAAAAAGTAGGTTATATACAAACATTCTCAAATCCTGGGGTCAGAAAATGTTCAGTAAGTAAAACGTAATGAAGAACGAAATAAACTTGGCATTATGGAAGAAGAAAAGTTATTAAAGGCATCATCCAAGTGTCCAGTAACTTCCACCTCTCCATTCAAATCCTATCCACCTGTCAACCCTGCAGTTACTGAAAGACTTTTTATGTGCGCATGGGTGTCCCCCTCCTCTTAGAAGCCACATGTCCAGTGACTTCCTCACTGAAAATGATGAGGAACCAAGACTTTTGCTAAAATCTTTGATTTCAGACCCTACTGTCACATGCCAAAATTCGTGCAAAACACTTTTTGCTATAGCTATGATTCTCTTCACTCAGCCCCTTTATGCCAATGTTTATACGACCCCACCAGTGAGGGCTTAGATAGGTGAAGCCTGCTCACGTCTGAGAGCCCCGGCTTACTCACCCTCTGCCTGCATAGCTTGCGTCTCAGGTGTGTGCATGGCAGACTCCTTGTCAAACCCAACGCAGCTCAGGTGTGTACATGACGGGTTCCTCATCATGGCCAATGCAGCTCAGGTGTGTGCACGGCGGGCTCCTCATCAAACCCAACGCAGCTAGGGTGTGCATATCACGGGCTCCTCGTCATGGCCAATGCAGCTCAGGTGTGTGCATGGCGGGCTCCTCATCAAACCCAATGCAGCTCAGGTGTGCATATCACGGGCTCCTCATCATGGCCAATGCAGCTCAGGTGTGTGCATGGCAGACTCCTTGTCAAACTCAACGCAGCTCAGGTGTGTACATGACGGGTTCCTCGTCATGGCCAATGCAGCTCAGGTGTGTGCACGGCGGGCTCCTCATCAAGCCCAATGCAGCTCGGGTGTGCATATCACGGGCTCCTCGTCATGGCCAATGCAGCTCAGGTGTGTGCACGGCAGGCTCCTCATCAAGCCCAATGCAGCTCGGGTGTGCATATGATGGGCTCCTCGTCACGGCCAGTGCAGCTCAGGTGTGTGCACGGCGGGCTCCTCATCAAGCCCAATGCAGCTCGGGTGTGCATATCACGGGCTCCTCGTCATGGCCAATGTAGCTCGGGGGCTCCCTCCCGGAGAGGCCCACTGTGAGGAGGCAACTCAAAATAATCTCCCCGCAACCCTGAGATGTAAATCGCGCATTCTCGCCTTTAGCACACTTAACCTTTATCTTAAAAAACTTTCTAACGCATTTCTTTGTGTTTTCTGACATCCCTAACCCACACTCAATTAATGATGACAACGATGATAGTGTTCCCTTTTGCTGATCTTTTCCACTGTTTTATTGCAGGCATTTACATCAGCCTCATCTATAATAAGGACCTTAATACATAATGAAAGAATGAAAGAATGAATACTCAAAGAGGTCCACAGTCTAGTAGGTGAAGACAGACATTTTCAGACCACTTCACAGTGTTAAGTGAGACACGGGTTATGGTTCTCCAAACAAGGGAGGAATTCACAAATACCTGAGCAGTTCCTAGAAGGCTTCAAAAAACAGGCAATGGCTTCAGCTCATCTTAAAACATGTGTTCCTCTGCCAGGTGACAAGGAAGCAGAGGTGGGAAGGGCATTCTAAACTCTTCATCGAAAAACACAAATCATCACTTTCCTCTAGGAGTACTCTTACCCTGGAGGGCTGCCGCTTGCTGAGTGCACAGCATATGCCAGAGGTGGAGCTTTACAAACGTGACCTCGTTACACCTGGAAGATCTGTACCCAAACACATTCTATGGAAAGAAAACAGGCTCAGAGAGTTTTAAAATCCCCGCCCAGTCTGTAAAGAGCGTCTACCTTCCTTCCTCTCACGATAGAACTCACCTTGAAATTATTCAGTGACTAAAATAGGAACTGTCAATGCTGACATCCAGGGAATTCACTAATTAGATACTTACTATATAAATATCTTTATGTTTACACAAACTGACATTTTCAAGTTCCTAATCTCTATTAAGAATAACAGATTGTAACCCTCTCCTGTTTATTCCTTAGAACAATTTCAAAATTCAATCCCTCATCTAGAATGCTCCATTAGGAAGATAACAGAGAGAGGAGAGTGAATTATTAAAAAAAAAAAAAACCCGTAAGTTAATGTAATTAAAAAATGCAACACCTCCCAAATAAGCTGGCCTCGAGTGAAGCATCTGCCTATGGAAAGGGTGACGGGGCTCACTCACGGTTGGCTGAGGGGCGTGGGCTGACCGTGCCAGCTGCCCCCACGGTAGAACTAACATAATTCTAGGATAGGGAAAGTAAAGAATGATAACCTCACAGGGCATCAGAAAAGGCAACCTCCAGGTGCACTCAGGGTAGGAGGTATCCTGGAGTCCCATGTCCACAGTCCCAGGCTACTGGGTGGGGTCTAAAGCTGTAGGTTATGGCCCAGGCTATCGGAGTCAGGACTGTCTCGTAAGTTCAACTCACTTACTCTCTTTTGGTTTTAAACTCAGTAAAGCAACATTCTGATTATAATTTGGCTTCACAAGTAGCTTTTCTAAAAGAAAATGTGTTGACTGCTGACATGAGTATCCCAGTCTGCTTGACAATGTTTCTCAATTTAAAGGAAAAACACTGATTTATGTAATTATCTCACAAAATTTAGTGATTATGACTTATTCAGATTCTCCCTAGCTATTGATAAAATCATGTTTCAAGAAGTGCAACCTGAAGACCAATGCTGAGAAGGCAGATGAGATCACACCGTCCTGCCATGGAAGCCCTGGACAAGACACTACATCCATCCAAGCAGCCCATCCTTCTCCCAGACATATTCCTTCCTGCATTCCAGTCACGGCTCAACGCGCCTCTCCTCCATGAAACCAACCCAGACGAAATTCACCACTCTCCCTGAATCACATCACAACGACACCCACTGATACCAGCCTTCATCTCAACATCAGCAGCAATGCAATGCTTGCTGCACATATTATGTCAGGACACAGTGTGTGTACATTAGAATGGAAAAATGACAAAGGAGCTAATGAAATTTGAGAGAGACAACTGCAGTCTTGGGAGGCTGAGGCAGGAGAATGGCGTGAACCCGGGAGGCGGAGTTTGCAGAGAGCCGAGATCGCGCCACCGCACTCCAGCCTGGGAGACAAAGTGAGACTCCTTCTCAAAAAAACAAACAAACAAACAAACAAAAAAAAACCAAAAAACAAAAAACAAAATGAGTACAGTTTGGGGAAGAAGGATGAAGAAATTTTAGCATATGAAGTTCCATATAAACCAATAAAACAGAATGGCTGCCCAAAACCTTATTATCCCCTTGGAATAGAGGACGTCAAGAGCAGGGTCTCAGTTGTTGGCACATGTGGGCCACACCGAGGCCAGCAAGGACAGGCTGGTGGGTGTCAGGAGGAATGCAAGCAGGACGGAGAGCTGGATGTGATGAGGAAGTGGGGACGTGACACAGACAGGAGGACACTAAAAAGCTATTCAATTTGATAAACAATGAACCTCTGTAACTGGATTAAGCTGGAGGCTGGGAATTCATTTTTGTGCTGAAGTTTAGGAAAGAAGCAACTTTTCAAGATGAATTAAAAGGGGTGGATACTTTAAAATAGGAATTTGACTTCTAATGATCAACTAAAGAAAAAAGAACCAGGAACAAGGCAAGGTACAAGGGAGAGTATTTTGGCTCAACCTATAGATGAACTTTCTTAAGTCAGAGCCTTCTGAAGTAGGAATCATGTAATGTACAAAAAAGTATGGCCTTGCCACTGATGGTCTCCTGTGGACTCTGCCAGCATGGACAGATAGGAACACGTGCACCGTGTGTGCGGGGAGAGAGGTTGGCTGGCCGAGCCTGACAAAGTCCTTTCCCTGACCTCACGAGCATCAGAGGATGTGTCGAGAATGCGCACATCCAGAAATCTGCTGCTGGTCAGGTCCTGAGACTTGACGTGACTCGGGCACCCACTTAGTTATCACCACCTTGGAAAACAGGGTTACTTGGGGTATTTGGAACATTATTTCACTGAAAAGTTTGCAACAGGACTTAACCTTTTATTTCTCCTTACCCAGTACATCACAATGTATAGCTCTTATGAAGAATAATACTTTTTTTGGAGTGAAGAAATACTGACGTACTGATTGTGCCAAGGTGAGAAAACTGATTAACCTACATCCAAGGCTAGCCCAGCGCTAGTTCCGTGTATCAGTTATTTTCCTGATTCATCTCCCTGTTGGCTACTGGCTCATCCTTAAACTGTGATTCTGGGGTTTACAACTTTTCCTGTGACTTCTGCTATGTCCTCTACCAAGTCTAGGTTAAACTCTCTCAATTCCCAGGTCCCTTCTCTACTGGCACCAAATTTACCCCATGCCCCGGAATTAAACTCCTCTCTCCAAATATACCAGATTCCTGACCCACTGGCTCCCCCAGATGTGCCTGTGTAAACACTCTCCTTTAGTTTATCTCCAGTTCCTCTGGACTTGTGGTCCCCACGTCTGCAGCTTAGACCTTCCCTAAATGACCCTAAACGGCCCCTCAGCACTACCCTCAGGGTTGCAAACTCCTAACTGGATTCACTCACTCCTTCCTCTCCCCTCGAACACTGACTTCCTGAGATCCACACTTAGGTCCTTATCTCTGGACTATCACTCCTCCAACACCACTGTATCAATGGCATCTCTAGACCGCACGACTGGCTTGTAAACATACAACCCCTTTAGAATTAAACTGAATTACAACATTTGGGGCTCCATGTAGAATGGATATATCCAGTGATACCTGTCCTTATTTTCCCTGCCGATAATGTCATTTATTTCCTTTGTCAAGTACTGGACTAGAATGGTCACTCTGAAAGGATGGTGATGATAGTGTTGATGAAGTTCACTGGTGGCTGGAATTGGCTAAGGTTAGCCATCGGATTGAACAATAGTTTAGGAACACCCCTTCCCCTGTGTGTCATGGTTTCATACACTCATAACCTAAAACTTAAATATAAAAATATGTGGGTTATATAAAAGCAGTGACATCTAATCCAGTATAATTTCACTGCTTAGTAACAAATGATAAAATTAGGCTATAGAACACTTGAAAAAAAATTTAAGACTAGCTTCATTAAGTAAAATATTAATAATTATTGCATGGTTATAATGCCAGTCTTTCTTAAAGGGCTGTTTTCCTAATAAACAACAATGAAAACTTTCGTATTATTTTCTCCTTTGCCCAACATTTTTTATTTTATATCCTAAGTGGAAGGAGACAAGCTTAATATAATATCTGTATTGACATAATCAGATAGCTATTTAATCACATAGTTATTTATGATATAGATTAAAGATATGTATTAACAATAGTATACAAAGAGATCACAGTAATACAAGTATCTATTTTGAAAATAATTATTCAGAAGTAACACTGTGTCTGTTTCTCCCCATATAACTCTTTCTGGGTAAGTTGGCTTTTGAAATTATTTTAAGTGAGCCAAATGATCAAAACAGGCTTTTCTAATTGGCATTAAATATTGAGACTGGCCTCTTTCCCTTTAGAAAGCATTAAATTTTGTTATAAAATATTGAACATATTAATATTGGAAAACTCAATAGAAATTAAGTCAATTGAGGTACCACAATGAGTAAAATCTGTGTAAAATACATTTATGTGGTTATGTAAAAGTGTGTGTCCACGTGCATGCACATGCATACACACACACACAAAACATACACTCTCCCTCCTTCTCCTTCCTTTGAGTCTATCTTTTGTTTTTTCTAGCCTCCCATTAGGGTCTCAACTTTTCTCCCAGAATAAAGCAGCCCAGCCACAGTGCCCTAATGGACCAGATTCCTGCTGGTGCAGTGAAGCCTATCAAAAACAAATTTCCAGTCTACACAATGACATCGGAGTAAGGGGCTGCCTGCAGCCAGCTTGTAAAACGTAGTGGTATACACTGTGGTCATATTGCCAGAAGTGAAACAAATCCTCTATATTTCTACATGCAACGATATTTCCATATTTTCAATTAAGTACAATTTAGGACATCTAACAAGAGTTGAAAAGCTCCTCTCTAACGAAGCCCAGCTCAGAGTTATGGAGTGTGGGGCAGGACACAGAGGCGGGGAGCTCCTCCTCAAGGAAGCCGCATGTCTATCAGGAACGAAATATAATACAAGGGAAATTAGCACTCGGGAAGTTTAAAAAAATTCAAGTTAAGGAGACTAAGGATGCCTGCAGAGAAAAGATGGCCATGATACAACATAAGCAGACACATATGGCAGATGTACAAAGCCACCAAATTAAAGTAGAAAAAACAGATAACAAAATCTACACATGAAGGCGTTGGCTGCTTGTCCTGGAGCACTAATGGTCTTTATCCACCACAGAAGGCGGCATGCCAAGCTGATGAGAGCACAGGCTGAGGAGGCAGACAGCCTGGATGGACCCCAGCTCTCAAGGAACGTCTCCTTGACAAGGACATCCCGAATCCAACCGCTTTTCATCACCTCCACTACCCTCATTCAAGTGAGCACTATCTCTTGCCAAGACCATCGCATTTCCACGCAGTCCTTTCTCCACCCAGAAGTCAAAGTGACTTTTTGTAAAAAAACAAATCAATGTAGGCTCCTCTCTTGCTCACAATCATTCTATGGCTTTCCGTCAGAAGAAACATCTCTACATTCCCTGTCTGGTCTACCTTACTTCTTTCCTCACTCCAAGCCCAACCGACCGTATTCCATTCCACTCACACTGCTCCATCACCAACGGCTCTGCCAAGTCCATGTTCGCCTCGTGTTCCATTGGCCATTCCAGGCAGTGCTCTTCCCAACCTATTTTCAGGGCCCTGGCCTTGCCTTCATTCAGATATCTGCCATTTCCTCACAACTTCTGTGAGAAATGGGATGTGTTCATTATTTTAACTGTGGCCATAGTTTCAAGGGTTTATACTTCTGTCAAAACAGATCACACCGTACACTTTAAATATGTGCAATTTATTTTATGTTAATTATACCTCAATAAAACTGTTTTTTTAAAGTCAAATTCTTGAGAGATTTTCCCTAACCTTGAACGCACAATCATCCAGCCCCTCCCTGCTCCCACTCTCTCTGGTTGTCTTCCTCTTTCTGCCTCTTTTCCCAGCACGGCATTTTCATGCACAGTTATTAGTTTATTTGCTTATCATCTATCTTTCCCTGAGGGTTAGCCTCTGTCTGCAGGATCTAGAACAGTGGCTGCTACCCAGAAAGCGCTGGACAAGTATTTGGTAGTAAACAGGTGTGTAACTTGGGCCAGTTCCTCAACTCCCTGCACCCACGGGCTTCTCCGTGAGCATGACAGCGCAGCACCAGTGGTTGTGGCTGGGATTAAAGGGATAGTATCAGGGACAGCACAGAGCACAGTGCCCAGCACAGGCCAACTGCAAGACATTCATTAGCTACCAGAGGTTCACAGAGAGGATCAAAAATTTGAGGAAATTCACTGCTAAGTTATCTAGTCCTTTTATTTTTAATGAGTTAGTCACTGCTTTGCAATAACCAAGTATTTTCTTCTCCTTGCCTCCCAGGCTCCTGATCAATAACTGTTGATGCCTCATTAGTAATAAGGGGCAGGGGTCTTACTTTTGAATGACAGAAGTTGAGAAAACTGCTTTCAACACCTCTGCAGTTATTCTAGCAATACTTCGTAGAGTTGTGCCAGGGATGACTATTTGTTTTGTATTTTCTAATTTCTAACTTAGTATATTTTCATCTGCTCTATGAAGTGTGATGAGAAGTTTCCTAGAATCACTGTTTTTTTTGGTCAGATCCTGTTCTGTATGATAGTCTTATTCTCCAATTAACTTTGGTGTATCTGTTAAATATTCCAAAAATGATAATCTTAGAAATTGTCTTATTTTACTTTTCATTTAGAAAGTTATTTCTAAAAATTAATACCCGTAAAGAAAACACACAGACTATGAAAATGAATCAAAGTTAATGATT
Organism: Macaca mulatta; assembly: GCF_049350105.2. Taxonomy (NCBI): domain Eukaryota; kingdom Metazoa; phylum Chordata; class Mammalia; order Primates; family Cercopithecidae; genus Macaca; species Macaca mulatta. Next base: position 5,815,819 of record NC_133423.1, read on the forward strand.
TAGATTAAAAACTACACATAAAGATGGAATAAATCTGCAAATATGAAGCCCAACAACAGAGGAAATAAAATAATTTTGAAATAAAAATGCCATGTTTAAGGTTATTTTCTGGTAGTTAAGTAATCTAGGCAAGCTATGATGATGATCAAGGAAGAAGCGGCAAATCAGTGAGTCAAAGGCATGCAATCAATGAGAAGACGAGGCAATGAAAGGCAGAAGTGTCAACATGAACGTACTCAGAACTCATGCTCGGTGTTCTGCAGTTTGCCAATTTTCTACAAGATCTCGGTGCAAAACAGTGTAGGCAAATCAACAGAGGGACGATGTTGACTAAATGAGTCAACGAACCAAGAACAGGGAGGAGAGAAGGTGAAGGGCTTGGCCCCACACCAAGGGCACGCCTTTGTTAATCCTGCCTTCCCTTCTCATTGCCTTGTGGGGATTTCCATTGTTTACAAGTAATTGGTGCAGTGAACATGTTCTGCTTACATCTATTTCAGATGTCTGTATCACAGAGAAGAAAGTAAAGTTCAGTACATTTGAACATTTGGAGGCAATGGGGGTGTCACAGTAGTAATGGTGGAAACAGAGAAGTTATTTAGACTCTTGTGTGGTGTCCTGTTACCACATGAAGGGAACTAAGACTATTATTCTTCATTGTAATATTTAATAGGTGCCCACTCCAGAATCAAGAAAAGGAAAAAAAAGTTGCATGTGAAAATACTAAAACCCAAACTGTGGCAGCGACTTTTCATTTCAGACAATCAATTCAGTCCCAGTAAAGGCAGTAGCAAAAGGTCAAAACAAAATCATTAAAGAAGTTTCTAAAGCTTCTAGAAGCCTCATTAAAAACCATATCCTGTTAAAAGTACGAAAACCCTGGAGAGTCAGGTGAGAGAGCGTGAAGCATGTGTGTTGGGAGTATTCCCATTAGCAAGAAAATGGGAGACCTCCCTGGGTTTAGAGAGAACTTAATTCCAAAGCTTCTTAACACACAGCAAAACAGAGAGGCAGTAAATGCCCCATAGAAGCTTTCATTTAGAAAAGTGGCAATGTTATCATAACGATGTTGTTGAAGATTAAAACAAACAAGATTTTTAGGTATCTGTAATGGTAGAACACTTTTATCAAGTGACCCAAAACTTTCTCCTTTCTTGGCTAAGAGGAATTCAGCATCAAAACGACACTTTTCTTCTACCTCAGCCCTGCTTCTAAGTTTTCATACCTTGATAAATGAGACTTCTAAATAAAGTCTATACTACTGTTCAAGAGGGTACTGACTTCTATGTGAGCAGCAGAAATAATGAAAACAAGAGCCACAATTCACTGAGGACCTACTAAGACTGCACTGATTTTTCCATCTTGTGAATTACCTAACTGCTTACTATTTCAAAATACGTAAGCATTAAAGGTGGTAGGTAGGTATCAAGGAAGTTCCCGTTTTCTTGCAGCTACATATTGAAGCATTTGGATTGGCAGCAGGCAGCTTTGGAAGACACGAGCTGGACATTTCCAAGATCGCTATCTATCAATCCTTCTTGGGCACCACCGGCTTCTGAAGAGGACTCTGGAGCACCGTCCTCCTGCCTGCTGTATGCAGCTGGCGTTTGGCGGATGTCTCATGACCATTCAGTGCTTCCACCACCCACTTCCCATTTGGCCTCAAACACTCTTCTACTGCTACTGGGAAGGCAATATTAGTCAGGATGGTCATCTGGAGCCATCAGCCTATTTAAGAACCTATCATTATTACTGTTTCTTGAATATTTGAATTCTCTGAATTGAATCCAAGAGGGACTAGGTCATGTCAAACAGACTGTGCGTTTGGGCTGTGGACTGAGAGTGCCTGCCGCTGTGTTGACCTTCCTATTTCAGAGAGGTCCGGAGGCTGTGGCACCTCGGCAGAGTCGTGCCATCTTTTCAGCAGCAGGGAATACCACTGCTCATCCACAGAAGCACTCCCAATCTCCTGTAAAAAATAACCTTTAAGGAGTCAGGCTTTGTTCTTTACTTGTCTACATTGGGTCTTCTTAATCTGGGAATTAAAAAAACCCTCCCTCTAATTCCCTCAAAAGTGTGGGCAAACTTTCAGAAGAGTACTGATATTTTAGTAACAGGGATTTTGCTTTCCTCATAATCTCAAAGATGGGAACAAATGAAAACCATGAAAGAGACTACCAGGAGATTAGGGTTGTGATCTAGCATTATTTGTAATTTTACAGAATTATCGTGTATGACAGCAGGAAGAGCCAGCAAACTCATCTATCAATATAAAGTTGTTTCTTTCATTTTGTATTCAAAGGAACTTAAGTACAGTGAGGTTAAGTGATTCCCCTGAATCCTGACCATGAGCAAAAAGCCTGGGTTCCAGACCCACTAGCTCATAGTCCGAAGGGCTTTTCATTTGCTAATATGCCTCTACTTTTTACAAATTTCCAACCATTCATTATAAATATTTATTTCAAATGTGTGTTTGTCAGAAAGAAATGTACCTAATGAAAATATCACAAATAGTTTCTTCTGTACGATCTCAAATTTTCTTGCCCTATTCGCCACACAATTCCATTTCTAGCTTTCTTCGAGTTCTTTTCCATTTGTTTTGTAAGTGGACACCATGGCTGGATATAGACTTCCTTGATTTTTCCACAGTTTGCTTCCCAAGCTTTAGATTGTCCTTCATTTTTACATACTAGCGTGCTGTCTAATTTGCATACTGAAATGAAACCTTTACATAAAACACCTTAAAAGTTCTAGTATTTTTTCTTTACTTCTGACTTTTATTTTTGGAATACATTAACTCTAATTTGAAATCTTATTTTAAGGCCAGACATTCTAACTGTTGTTTTCTCTAATTTCTAATTAGTTATCTGTATTTCCACATAGCATTCTTAGACAAGTTTATTTTAAATGCCCAGCATATTTTCTTAAACATATGTCCTCTCTCTCCTAAAAGGTAAACTTGATCTTTCCTTAGGATTGATGCCATAAGGATGTGATGAGACAAAATTATTTTTTTAAGAAATACAATTTTTAATACAGATAAAAATATTTCAGAATCACATGTAAAAACGATAAATTAACTTGGTAGTGTCGGGATTCAACATTTACTACATTAGAATTCAGTACTAATGATTTCCACAGAATCGAACCTGCAAAGGTGATGTCTATGGATACTTATTGTCTTTTACACAGAGCTTTGTGTAAGAGATGAGGGGAAAAGTCAGCTCAAAAATAGCAATCTGGAACATGTTGTTTTACAAACAGACTGAGCAGTCTAAGTAATGAAGACTAAGCGCAGGTGAATGTCAGTGGACAACGTGTATTAACGAGCAGCAGCTTAGAATAAATAACAGTAAGATATGATACTCTCATGGCACATAAAGTGAAAAAAGCAGCTACTGAGCAAAAGCTCCCATTAAAGACAATCGCTGGACAAAGGATGATGAAAAGAATTTGCTCTTCTGAGTAGCTAAAGCAACATAAGCTAACAGAAGCAGCAAGCAGAACAGAACAGCAGCCTCCATGAGAGAGCAAGATGCCTTCTTTCAAATGGTGATCGGCAGCTCCTACTTTCCACGGGCTCCTGCCCACTGAAGGCTCAGAGAGAAGTATCCTGGATTCTGCTGTTGTGTTTGATGCTTAATTATTCTACCTCTGAAGTCGTTTTCTCTTTGCCCCTTGGTTTTGAAGGTGTGAATTTACAGCACTTTTTGGTGTTCTTGTGTAAAAGACAATAAAAAGGAGAGGGGGGTTGAGAGGTCATAAGAAACGGAGAAAAGAAATGAGAGGAGGTAAGTAGAAACAAAAGGCACAGGGAGAAAGCCCACTGTTCTTTGAAAGACAGAGGCTTAGCGCTTCACTTTCATTGAAGGAAAATGGTGGGCTACACGCACGGGTCCTGCCTACCTGTTTGTCTGTATGGGGCTTTTATCAGTGAGTGGGGCTGACTCTGATCTTGGCACCGCTGCCAGGATGACAGCACCGGTACCTGGGACGCTAGTGCGATGCCTCCTCCCTCCGAGGGGAGACAGCAGCCGTTGTTTTGTTCTCTGGCAGGCGCTCAGTGTGCGCTGGAACCTGCATTTTGCTGTTGCAGCCTGACTTGAGCTTCCGTTACTTTCACGTCTTAAAATTTATTTTTTAATTTAAATGATGCCATTTCACATCCCACTCCACTGAAGTTCTTTATGTACCCTGCCAAATTCAGCACTACCAAAAATGATGCTTTGAAATTCCCAATTTAGGTGCAAGTAAGAAGCAGCTCAGCTGCAGGTGGCATGGAAAACAGCATGAACTCGGGCCCTCTTACTTCATAATATTTTTATTTCTCCCAGGTCAAACGAAACCAGGAATCATTTCAGCTAAAATTAGGTAATACTATTCACTGGGGGAAAAAAGCAAACTACTTAAAGGGGCTTGTTAGAAAACCACACAAAATTGCTTTTGTCCCTTTTCTAAGATAATGCAAATAAAAAGGAGGAAAAAAATAAGGAAATTTCGTGGTTAACTGAATGGTTTCAGCATAGTCTGGTGTGGAACAGGAGGTGGTCATCTGTTAGGTTCCTCCACAATGACCTGTTTCTTCTACTAGTCAAACTGACAAGATAAACCACACAGACTACTAACCCTCACTTCAATGACCAAAAGGAAAATGCTTTTTTTTCAATTAAAAAAATATTATTTGAGAACTCTGATAGTACTAACCAAAAAGGCTATCACTTCAAATGATTAAACTCATCTAAAAGGAATTCATTAAAATGTATTGAAACAGTCGCATCCTCAAAGAGAGCAACACGGATCAGCTGTTCAAAGATAAAGCTTAGGACTGTCATGTTATTTTAGTCATTGTTTCCCAAGATATTTTGTTATTATATTTACTTTAAAAAATCTGTTTTTTATCTGCCACATTTATGTTTAGTTTTTTCTTATATTTAATTTTTAATGCAAACCAAATCATTCAAATCATGGTCAGTTTTCAGTTTCAATCTAAGAAAGGAAAAAAAAAAAGACAAATATAATTGTTCTAAAGTATACATTAATGTTTTCCAATTATAATTGTTTGATTTTGAACTAAAGCATGCACAAAGTAAACAGACAAATGAATCACTGTAAAGTGTGGTCAAAATATTTTCTCCCCTGTGATTCACATTTTTTTAACAATTTACAAAATAAAGTACATTTTAAAGGGGTTAATTTGATTACAAAAATCAAATCAAACATGCACAAAGAGAGCATCTCAAAGCACAGAAAGAGGGCTGTGAAAAATGTGGTGAGGTTTTCCTGGGGACGGGGCGGAGAATAAACGCCACAGTTATTAGAATCACACAACCTCCCTGATTCTCACAGGAAATCTCGCTTTGTGGAATTGGAAAATTCCATATTCAATCATACTGTTAGTCACAAACCTGAAAATGATTCTCTAAATTGGAGTAAATGGTTTAAAATGGTTCTTTTTCCACTTTGGTTTGTTATGTAAAATGTTTTTCTTGCATGTGTAATTCATTGCTTTTCTGTTATGTACCTCTAGATAGTACAGCTTACATATATGATAAATTAATTCATAATCTCATAAAACCACCTTGAGACATCACTTAGAACTGAGGTAATGACTACTTTGGGGGTGACGGTGCTATGGGCAGCAATGAATGGCTAAGGCAGCAGTATTTAAATGCAGCGTTACGGGGGTCTGTCACTTAGTTTTCACCCACAGTTTTAAGGGTGATCAGGGAAGACGTCGGTGAGACAGCCTGAGGTTTGGACACTGCAAAAACCAGGTTGTACTGAAATGAAAAACACTAGTGCTAGGGAGCATTTGAAACGTTCCTTAAGAAAGACTTCTAATTACTATGTTATTGTATGAGACCTTGCCTGGATAAGAGGAAAGAAAAGAAAAAAATTAAGGACAGACCTGTTAAAGATCAAGAAAGCAGATATATATATATATATATATATATATATATATATATATATATATATGGCTCATTTGACACTGATATTTCTGAAGAAAATTTTAAAAAATTGTAAATAAAATAAAATCAGGAGAAAATGAATCTTTAGAGAAAATATTTCATACTGTCAAGGACTTTTAAAACATGGTTCGGGAATTTAATTTTTTCGATTTTAGAATTCTAGCTGCCACATATTAAAACAGAATTTCAGCTCTGAGAGTAGTTTTCCAGGCAATGTACGCTCCCTGTCGAGAAGCCAAACTCGGTCTTTTCTCTAAACAAGCACAATAAAATGGGCAAGTTGTCTGTAAGGGAGGGAAAAACAAAAACCAGCACAGGTTGCCGGAAGAAACATCAACTGAAAAATGTGATACAGACAAAAAGTAATCTAAAATATGTTTCTAGGACACACGACAATCCATTCTGCTGGTCCAAATAGATTTTTTTTTAGCGTAAGAATTTTCATTAGATCTTTTGCAGAAATAAAGTACGGCTCCCACTTTTAAAAATCTCAGATGCAGGGGGACAGTTTGAGTTTTGAGTCACACTCACAAGTCTAGGGTGTTAAAGGCAAGGACACAGGTTTCAATGTACTCCGGGTTAAAAAAGTAATTCATAAACTGTCTTATTTCACCTGTTAACTACTGGAAATAGGCAACTAATACAAACAGCGGGTATATTCAGGCAAGCAAATGCATAGGAGTCGTTGCTGGCTGTTATGGGTAAACTGAGGAGCACATTTCTGTCAGGGAAATACGGGTGGAAATCAACACCAACAACAAAATGCACACTCCTCACTTCTATCCCCAATCTGTAAACAGGGAACGAATGCATGCTTCTAGGCCCTGAGATTTTTTGTTTGCATATATTTGAATACTGACGTGGCTCTCAAACTGTTTCTCTGGAACTCCTTTAAAAGTAAACAGAGGCTTTCCCCCCTCTCTGCTAATTATATACTTTTTAAATAAAGATGTAAGCCCTTTATTGTTCATAATCTCTGCTATCACTTGCTTGCACATCTATTCAGATCAACAGCATACAGTTAAGTGGAAGAAAAAGCTAAATGCGATTGCTGTCTGCAAAGCAAGGATGAATTTTTAGTTTTTAAGTGCTGTTCTTGTGTTTCATATTAAAATACTGAATTCAAGTCACAGGTTCAGAATCGCTGCACATTTAGAGCTTTTTGTAGTTAAACATCTGTCATTTAAAAAAAATCTAGAATACTGGCATAGGTTAGAATAAAATCTAGTGTGCATCCTGCAATTCTACAGATTCCATTGCTGGTGGCCATACATCTTTGATGGCAAAACTACACTGGTTGTAGCACCATAAAAATCAATAAATATTAACCTTTTCTGACACTTTGTGCATGGATACTTTATCAACTGCTGTCAGGTAATAGAACAGTCAGTGATGAACTGTATTTCTCAGCTAAGGAACAAGACAAATTAGAAATCAGTGTAAATTAACAGACTTTTTAAATTAAAAAAATTAGTAACAGATTTTATTTCCTGTAAGAACATAAAAGCTAGTAAGCTCACATACATTTTGAGTAGGTGCCTTTGGTGGGATATAAATATCAAGCAGCACTTTAATCAAAAGAACTAAACAGTAAACACATTTCTACAGGCGCCTCATATAATTAGATGGATTATATATAATCCACTTTTAAACTTCAGGTGACATGCTAACTAAGAAGGGGGGAAATATTATTTCATGATAACACCCTAGTTTATTTCTCATAGCAATCCACATTCTTTTGGATGAGATACAGGTAAAATCTAGTATAATTTCGTAGAAATTTGAAGGGGAAAACTGTTCAGTAGAACGAGAATGTCACTTTGTGCTGGGAAACTTTCATACAGTCACTGTAATAGTGACTCTTCAACGCTAATCCCACGCCATCCTCAGGGTCCCAATTACTGGGCTCCTGTTCCATGTGGTACATATCGTACACAGCAAGAGAAGAGACTGTAGGTTAGGAACTACGACAACCGACACACTAAGGGCTTCATTCTAGTCACTTCACGGTAAATAGTCCATGACTTGGTTCTTCCAACATTAGTTTTTAGCTTTGCAGCTGTGACAAAATTTCACCAAACAGCCTAACATATTGATCAACTAATGATGTAAATACATAACTAAACTCTTAATATCTTAAGCCTGGTAATTTAAATAGCAACGTCTATCTGTATTTGCAATCTCTTTCAGTATATGCATTTCTATGCCTTATGGGCGACAAACAAACTGTGTTTTATGGTCCAGTTCCCTTCAAAAATACTGTGATATCTGGTTTTCTGTTCTTCGTTGTGCACATGTACCAGAACTTCAAAAAAAAAAAAAAAAAAAAAAAAAAAACCCGTGAAATTTCAATAGGGCAGCAATTCAGACAAATAACTCATCCTTCAGATGGAAAATAAATGCTTCATACATAAACTAACAGCTGTAAGAAGGAGAACTGCAATGTGCTAAAATCACTATTAACGTAATGTCAGCCTAAGAAGAATCAGAATCCTCAGGAAAATAACAATGCATTAGTTATATCTCTTTAGGCTGCAAATTTAAAAAATGGATTTTTTGGCTGGGCATGGTGGCTCACGCCTGTAATCTCAGCACTTTGGGAGGCCAAGGCAGGTGGATCACGAGGTCAGGAGATTGAGACCATCCTGGCTACCACGGTGAGATCCCGTCTCTACCAAAAATACAAAAAAATTAGCCAGGCGTGGTGGCATGAGCCTGTAGCCCCAGTTACTTGGGAGGCTGAGGCAGGAGAATGCTTGAACCCGGGAGGCAGAGGCTGCAGTGAGCCAAGATTGCGCCACTGCACTCCAGCCTGGGCGACAGAGTGAGACTTCCATCTCAAAAAAAAAAAAAAAAAAAAAAGGATTTTTCGGTAGAAATAACTCTAATGAATCAACTTTTTAATAAATATTAACGATTAGGTCTGATAATTTTTATAGTGAACAGCTTTGGAGATAGAGTAAAAAAATTAAAACAAAATAATATGGATCTTTCAATATGATCTAACACTTTTTCATTCCTCAAAAAGAAGTGGATTCTCATAAGATGTTGGAGATGAGAAACACATGCACATCATCCAAGTACATTACTGAGTATCTGGTCCCCACTGAGGCTTTGTGGGTGAAAGCATGACAGCCAGATAAGCATGGAGAGGAAGCGCCCCAGATGGGCACCACGGCAGACAGACTCAGGGCTTGAGCCGCCCCGTGGACCGGCAGGTCCCTATCAAAACATGCTAGAGGCCCAGGCACCAACTACCTTATACAAGCACGTTTCTGAAATGACTAACATCTTTAAAATTTAAACTTCAGGTCAGAAAGATTAAAAAGATTTCTTACAAACCAGTCGAAACAGGGAAAGTCTTGGGTTTCTGTTCTCTAGTCACGCTTGATTCGCATAAGACTGGGCTTCCTGTTTATGCTCTCTGATCCCAAGTTATGCTGGGATAGGTATCTTTCCCAGCCTTCCCTCCATGTTTGGCACCAACCTTTAGCTCAGATAGAAAACAAACAGAAGAAATACAAAATCTTGCTAGATCATCCAAGATAAAGAAGACCTCCTACAGCCAAGTCTGATGATCTTCACTTTTCTCTGATAACGAGCACCTGTGAGACTGCAGCTCATTTCACAGCTTCAAAAGCCCACTTTCCCCGTTGCAGGGGAGATTTGTGCAAAAACGTTTGTGGTGGACGTAAGAATCACAAGTTCCTTTTCTCTAGTTTATATTAATAATACCTTAGAAATGCACGGCACTAAAGGGTTGGCAAAGAACTTTCACACAGGATCTAATTTAATGAGGGCACGGCAGTTAATCCAGCCATCAGATCCACACCACAGTGATCTTCAACCCCACGCGTGGGGCATCCCAATCCGGAAATGAAGGTCATCTGTTTTTAGGCTAACAGATTTTATTCTAACATGATCCTGCCATCTTGCAGAAGTCACTGAGAATATGGAGAATCCGTATATGAGGTGGGAAATAACTCGAGCCCTAAATACCTTTGTCAACTCTTATATGAAGGAATAAAACAATCCTCAATGAATAACATCATCATCGTTGTTGGGAAAGTTTTTCCTTTATTTTGGAGACTTCAGTCTCAAGGCTAAGTATCCTCTCCTACTAAAGCATTTCTCTGTAGCTCTGCATTGGCACCATCAGGCATAGGAAAGAAACGAAGAGGGACCCAGCAACTCCATTTGCTACCTGAAGCAGGAATAACACACATGCTGAGCCCATGTAAGACCATTCTGAGCAACTCTGATTTAGTAATCCTATTTGGACTTGACATGCTATGTTCAAATATTTGCTTAGCAACCCATTACAGTACATTACGTGTTTTGAGTGCATGTGTTTTTGCTTTTTGCTCCATGCCTGAAATATCAAGATCCCTCAATTAATAAACCATCAGTGAGAAAACCTACTATGAGCTGGAGCTACATGAAAGCAGGTTCCTGTGCAGCAAATGTGCTCACCCAGTAGGCCCCTCCTGCAGCATGGCCCAAATAGCCAAGGGAGAGCGAGCAGGAGGCCAGGGAGCACAGGAAAAGAGTGGTGACACGCACATGCTACACTGACTTCAGACACTCTCAAATAACGGGGCAAAATCCAGCATCTGGATCAGCAGGCCATGAGGGATCAGTCAAAGTCCTTTGTCATTGCTAACCACATTACAGAAACCACTGGATGTCAGTTTTGTGGCAATGGGAAGAAGCTGCTCCAAGAGGAAAGCCTTGAGTCAAGCAGTCATGACAGAATCAGAGGGATGGTGCCAGGGCAAGGCTATGGGCCTGGTTCTGCTGCTGGGATTCACTTAGGGTACTCACCCCACCTTTCCACATGTTTGTTAGGTCACCCTGAGCTAACAAAGGGGATGTCTGTGTAAGCGTCTAGAAAGAAAGCAAGTTCACTTTATATGCATTGTTCTATCACCCCAATTCCAGAACAAACAACCGAAGAAAACTAAGCAGTACACCCAAGAACTGTGAGCTCCCCCTGCACCCCCTGCCCACCCGCAGGGTTCCGCAGTGCCACCTGGGGTTGGCTCAGGGGGCTGAGGTGAGTAAAGGATCCAGGTGAGCAAGGGAGCGATCCTTCACCAAGTTACCTGTGAGCTGCAGACAGGAGCAGAGCGGCTTCCTTCACTTTCCCCACAGCAGCCCCGCAAAGTGGGATTTATGACTTCAGTGTTTTTAAGGAAACAGAGGCACAGGAAAGTTAAACATTTTACCAAGGCACAAAGCTAGAGAGTGACACAAATCTTACCATGTTGCTCCTCTGCTAGCAATCTTCACTGCTTTCCCCTTCTTCTTGGTTCAAAATCCTCAACATACCTTTCAAGTCTGGCCCCTATTAACTCTGAGTGCGTCAGCCTCCACTGGTGTCTCCCTCCCTCTAGCTGCACAGAACCTTGGTTCCTGGGCCCAGCTTCCTCCCCAGAGAATACTAAGGGCCAGCAAAGTCCTCCTGGGCCAGCCCTGCCCCAGTGCCCAGACAAGTCCTTCAGGTCTCAGCTGCACGCTCCTTCCCCGGGCAGGCTTTTCCACGCCCTCAGCGCCCCCACCAAGCTCCTATTCTGTTATGTTTGATCCTAAGTGACTTTGGCCTCAAGTAGGTGTCATCTCTGCTCTCACCCGCTCTATTGGTGGCTCCCATACAATGTCTACCTCTCTGGCTACAACAAGCTCCCACAAGGACTGCAATCACACATGTTCTGTGCATCAGCTGATCCCTACATGGAGCAAGTCAACCTACTTGTTTCTCCTAACCCTCGGAATCTTTCGTAAAAGTTGATTACTTAATGGGCAGGTACTATTTGAAAGGTACCGTGGCAGACTTCATATGTAACTTAATAAGCTAATTCTCATGAAATCCATGACCAAGAAAGGCTCTTGTATCCATTTTCTCCCTCAAAAAGCTAAAACTGAGACATGGTGTGTAAACTTCCCAAGATCATACAGCAAGAAAGTGTCAGAATTGGTTCAAAATTGGGTTTATCTCATCAGAAGACAATTGTTCTTTCTGCCATACCATGCTAGAAATCGCAATATAACTGGAAAAGAGCAGGTCTATTTCCTTAATTTCTATCAGTGAGGTCTTGAGAATAGTTTTAATAGCATTTGTTATTTTCTCTTTTGATTACAAAAAGCAACACACTGTAGAATATATAGAAAAGCTTGCATTTAATATATCAAGAGTTCCAATTTTCCTCCATAGGATTAATCAATCAATGGGTAATGTCAACCTTTTGGGTTTCTGTCAGTTGATAAAAATGGGCATCTCACTGTTTTGATGTAGTGACAACTAATGAGGTTCAGCATTTTTGCATATACTTTTGGAGTCTGCATTTTAAATTGCCTATTCAGATCCGTCTTTTAAAAAATCAGTTTAAAGGAGGTTTCTCTATATAAGGAATACATATTAATCCTGTTATCTGTCTTACATGTTATAAATTTTTATATTTCACTTCTGATCTCAGAATATTGAATTGCTGAATATATTCATATATGAAAATTTAATTGTTATGTTTTGTTTCTAAACAGAAAACATAGTGATTACCTGTCAATATATAAAGACTTCACTAAAATAATGAAGATCAATTTTCTTGTATTTCAGGTGTAATATTTCAATATATCTATTCTTGAGATTTCAGAATACAAAACAAAGTAAGAGTAAAGTGGAATGTAAATGTCTAGAGGATACTGTAGGTATGCATGTTTAGATAAAGGAATACATATCACAAGCAACAGAAATCATGTGCTAAAATAATAAATATACGTGATCAAAAAATCCATCTTTAGAATTTAAGATACTTTATCACCCTCTCCTTCTGAATCAAAAAGGTCTCCTCACACCTTGGATTGTGTCTTACCCTGCAATGTCAACTCTATCTCTATGCTCTTAATGACTGTTTTCTCTTCTTGAGCTTTTATAACCTAACCAAGGACAAGGGAACGAGCTGTCTGTCTTCAGTGGGGTGACTGCTACCCATCCCTATTTGCTTCCTGCAAACACAGGCAAGTTCCTTTGTGAACAGATCATTTTCTAGAGGTCATTCCGACCATAATTTCAGGCCCTAGCCACTATCCTGATGGTCCTTCTTAGAAAATTGGACCCAGTGGGAACGTTTTCTCCCTCTGCTTTAGTCTATGGGTCAGCATTTTCCTTCCCTTGTAGTTCTTAATTCCCTTAAGTGGCAATTATTTAAGACACAGTTAGAGAAGGTGCAATCTACATTCATCCAATAAAACCTAAATATTAAAAAGGACAGAAAAATTCAGCATGGTTACTAAGGATAAATGGGACAGCATTTAGCATTTGAAAGGCACCAACGAAGTGGTACATGAGTAAATGGATAAAATTTTAAAAAATGGTTGGAGGTAAAAAAAAAATTAAGACGATCTAAAAGGGTACACTATGTGTCAAAGAGACAGAGCATCTTAATTACAAAAGGTTAATATCACAGTCAGAGTCAAGAAATAGGTGGAAAGATCACTCTAATAAATACTACCTGGAAATTCACCCAAAGGTAGCAGATACAGAAAGTCTACATTTGAGATTTTTCACCAGTATATGATAAAAACTTGGTTACTATAATGGCCCTAAACACAGACGTAACCAATTCGTGCTCAGAGCATGATGTTGGGGATGAGATCACCCTAATATGTGGAAAGACATATCAAGACAATTATGCTGACTATATGGACAAAAGAAGGTCTTAAATAAGGTCAGATGTTCTAAAAGAAGCCAAAGGAGCAATGTAAGAATTCTGAATTTGATGGGGCCTCCTCAAAAGCATAATGCTCTGGAATTGGTATAAAAAAAAAAAAAAAAAAAAGAGGTAATGAATTCAAACGACAATCTATTCATGAAACACAGCTGCAAAAATCCTGAATATGAGCATTATGCAGATGATAATAATATCACATGTGAGCCATGGGTATTGTGGAATACAGAGCATTTCCAGATCTACCAAGTATAATCTTGACTAGAGACACCACCTTTTCCCATGGTATATATTTAAGAGCAGAAAGATATCTGTGAAATTTTAATGATTGATTCAAATCTGGTTATATATTACATTTTTAAAACTTAATGTTCAGAATTTGGTCTTTGATCTAACTGATCACTTGCTTGGTGATCAAAGAATTGTATTTTGCTAAGAAAATCCAACATGTGATACGTCTAAAATGTGGTAGACATATTTAAAACTTCTTGGTTTAAAGTGGGTTTTCATACATAAAACTGAATTCATTCCATTAGAACCACTTCTAAGGTTTTAACTCTCACAGTTATGAAAGGTCTCATCCCTACAATAAATCCCTTATTCTGTATCACTCAAAGTGGTTCTGCTTCTGTGATCGAACCCTGACTGATAAAACACTTCTGGGATGGTGACATTTCATCCAAGCAGCACATATAACACTGTCAATTATCTAGCATAAAATAGTAGCATAATAGTGGTTATACAGAAACCAAAGGCTGGCTTCAAACTCTAGTGCTAGTCTTTTAAGTTTCAGTCAGTTATTTCACCTCATTTTTCCTACCATACCATTAAATTAAAACTAATAGTAGCATGAGATTGTCCTGAAAATTAAATTACACTCTTAAAAACAGCCTAATATCTGGCAAATAGTGATTGCTTGTATAAAATAGTTGTTACCATGTTTGATCTGGTCAATGACCTAGAATGAAATGGAATTGACTCAATGCTGCTTTCTAGATTGTGCCCAGACTCTCGAACAGAAACAATATGACTGTGGAGGAAATTTCCAGACGCTCTATACAGGTCATATGCTCGGGGGTGCCTTCCTAAAGCACCTCTCACTTTTCTGTATCAATCTTATATCATGGGAGAAAATGTCCAAAATCTGTTTGGTGATAATCTGGCATGTATCAACACAAGACTAGTTACAACTTCTCAAATGAATTCATTTCTAGTGTCGTCAGAACTTTTAAAATGTGTTTTACAACACTATACATTTCACAAACTCAAACAAGTTTATAAAACCTCTCTCACCAAAATGTTTGAGAATTATTAATTCAGCTTTTCCATGACGATGCAGAAATCATCAGCAGATAAAAATGTTTTTCATTAATTATTTGGAAATATTACAGAAAGTTCATATCACCATATTTCTGAAATTGGGTGGTATCTTCCTGTTCTGATTCCTCAGTGCAAATCCAACACAACTGGAATCACCGTATCCCAACTGTCTAGAATCCTTTCGGTATAGGTTTTAAACACAGGTTCACACAGAGTCAAAGATCCTACCTGTGGCTAGTTTAGCAAGAGAAGGAACTAGACATACACCTGAGAACCCCTTACAGGGTCTTCTGTTTTCTCGGGAGGTGGGCACAGCTGGGTGGTGGTAACAGTCTGTGACTTCGTCATGTGGAAGCCTGGGACTCACTGAGAGGGACGCGGAGAGTAAGCCTAAATGCGCAGGGGTGGAGTCTCACTAAACAAACACTCAGATAAAATGGCTGCATAAACTAACACGTCAGGTTTTGGGTCTATATCAAAAACTTTAGGCCGAACATTCCATTTTGTCTGCACTATGATGATAAAATAGTGTTTCCTGCACTTTGAGTGAAAATGACTATACATATTAATGTAACAGGTAATATCTTGACATCTTAATGCCTAGAAGATAAACACACCAGATTGACCCCGCCATAAATAATAAAAATAAATAGCCCTGGATTTCAACTGTCCTTGTCAATGTAAAAAAGATATTAAAAAATTTAATATGTTCAAATTGAACATCAAATATTTTTAAAATGTCCTCCTAGCATATTTCCTTAGAAGCAGATAGAGAAATTGGAGTGAAAAGTAAAAAAATATATATTAAGTGCTATCACAGAATTATATCTAAAACCAAAACTACTTCTTTGATTGAGTTCTGGATCATGATCTAAAAAGCACACATCAAACTAGCCGGGCGTGGTGGCGGCGCCTGTAGTCCCAGCTACTCAGGAGGCTGAGGCAGGAGAATGGCGGGAACCCAGGAGGCGGAGCTTGCAGTGAGCTGAGATCGCGCCACTGCACTCCAGCCTGGGCAACACAGCGAGACTCCATCTCAAAAAAAAAAAAAAAAGCACACATCGCAAAAAGAAAAACTTTAAAAAAAATTACATACAGAGAGAAAAAGCCAGAAATATGGATGGAGATAATACATTAGGAAACCATTAAAAGACAACAAAAGGAAACCTAAAGTTTTATTCAGCCTCTTCTAAAGAACCACTTGTTGGATTCTCTTTCTTTTTCAGCTTTTACTGTATGTGCCGCACAATTCAACTTCTGAGCTCCTCCCTGGTACACACGTTACTGCCTACAGTCTCTTCTGCCTGCTTGGTGCTTCCACCTGTCTCCTCTTCTCACCTCTCTGATTATTCAAGTTTTACAACATCAAGTACTCCCCAACCTGCCTTCATGCAATTCAGATTAATCATCCATGTTTACAAGTGGAGTTACATGAGTTGCAGCTACATGGCCACCCCGTAGCACACACTATTTCCAACACTCCTTCAAATGGCAAGAGCACTTCCAAAAAAAGCTGAAATAATTTATTACAATTAAAGTTGCACAAGAGGGATTCTATCTGGTCCCTAATTTAAGCAAAAAGCTTGCTTTGTCTGAGCAACGAGGTTAATCTAACAAAGCCTAATCCTACCGATGTTTTATTTGCAAAACACCAAGAAGTACTTCCACATTTCAGTGTTGACCGGATGCTCTATGAAAATGTCAATAGATACAATAAATACTTAGTTACTAACATAAAGAATGTCAAACTGTGGGACTGAGCTACCTGATAAATGAGAAGAGTTATGAGTTTGGTGTGTTTTAAAATAATAAAGCTTTAGATGAAGACAACTTCTAATACTATCAAATAGTATATTAAAATTTCAAGAGAACTGTCTGAGCATTTTCATGTCTCTGTCATTTTGTACAAATGGATTCTTTAAAACAAAGTCTATTTATTACAAATAGTCTTGTTTCTAATCAAGAGAACTGGGTATATAAACGTGAATATGCAAGTTGTGCCAACAATCTAGGTCACATATGTTAATACAAAATGTAACTTGGGATACTGACTCTTGTCACTCAAGAGCAGCACCTACTGGCATAATTAAAATGAATATAAATGACATAGGGTAATTTCAGTTATATATTTTATTAACTAAATACTTACAGAGTACTTAATATGTAGCAGGTACTATTTTAAGTACTTTGCAAATATTAGCTTATTTAATCATTCCAAGACATTTATCACAAAAAGTGATTAATTTTTGTTTGTTTGTTTTTGAGACAGAGTCTCGCTCTGTCACCCAGGCTGGAGTGCAGTGGCATGATCTCAGCTCACTGAAACCTCCACCTCCCGGGTTCAAGTGATTCTTCTGCCTCAGCCTCCTGAGTAGCTGGGATTACAGGCGCGCGCGCGCGCTACCACGTCTGGATAATTTTTGTATTTTTAGTAGAGACAGGGTTTCACCATGTTGGCCATGATCTCGAACTCCTGACCTCAGGTGATCCACCCGCCTTGGCCTCCCTAAGTGCTAGGATTACAGGCATGAGCCACCATGCCCAGCTAAAAGCGATTAATTGACAAAAACCTTACTCCAAAATGCAAAAGGATTTATTTAGCTTGAGATGTTGTTTCTATTTAAGACAGCAAAGTTCAAATTTATTCCTGGCCAACATCGGGAAGGAAACTGGTATTATAAT
The DNA here is from genome assembly GCF_049350105.2 of Macaca mulatta. Classification (NCBI taxonomy): domain Eukaryota; kingdom Metazoa; phylum Chordata; class Mammalia; order Primates; family Cercopithecidae; genus Macaca; species Macaca mulatta. The sequence continues at coordinate 5,833,514 of NC_133423.1, forward strand.
TCATATTAACTTAATGAAACCAGACAAGGAATGTGGAGAAAAATCCTAAAAGGTAGTGCCCCAATAAAAGTACTCTCCCAATGAGAGAAAAAAAAAATTTATATTCCATACAATGGTGAATAAACTCATCTATACTACTTGTGAAAGAATCTTGCCTTTTCCTTCACAAACAGGAAACCATTTATGCTAGGCTTTTATTTTAGGCATGCACTAAAATTATAATTTTTCACAAGACGAAAGAATGACTTCTTGTCAATCACACTGACATGCTACTCAACAAATGACACTAAGAGCAATGACAAGAGTGAACAAGTCTTCACAGCTTTTTAGAAGGATCTAGACCAGCCATCAAAAATGCTATTTTATCTAGTTGGGGTCTACACTATATTCTGCTGCAGTAAAAGCTATTAGGGGATTTAAGCGATTACTTTACAAGGATAAATTTTTACCTATTAAAAGAATGCATCAAAGTGTTTTTAATCTTAGGAAAAATTAAAAAAAGAAAACAAGGAAGTGTAAACATGTCTGTAAGTTCAAATATTTTACTTCATATTTTTCCTCATTAAATTGATATATTTCAAACACTGACTAGCACATATCATATAACATATGTTTAGTCTATTAAATTTCAGAGGGTCAAGCCATTTAGTATAATTTTTGTATTTACTCTTGCCCACTTCCACTTTGCCCATCCCAATCAAATCTCTGCCCTGAATGGCACTTCACCAACCAAGATATCTATTTAATATCTTCTAAAATGGGTATGTGTGAAAGACAGAAAAAATAGGGGTACATAATTATTTTTGTGTTTGTAATTTTTAAAAATTGTGGTAAAACATACATAAAATTTACCATCCTAACCAGTTTTATGTGGACATTTCAGCAGTGTTAATTAAGTAGCATCACACTGCTGCACAACTCGTCTCTTTCATCTTACAATACCATAACTCTGCCTGGTCACACAACTCCCCGTTTTCCCTCCCGGCAGCTCCCGGCACCCACCATTCTACCTTCTATCTCTGTGACCTTGACTAGGCACATCATCTGTAAGTGGAATTATAATGGAATTATACTTATCAGCGTAAGCCATCTTGTGTGACTGGCTTGTTTAACTTAACATATTATTCTCCAGGTTCATCCATGTAATAGCATGTGCCAGATTTTCCTTCCTTTTTAAGGCTGAGTAATGCTCTACTGTATAATATATAACAAAATTTGTTGATCCATTCTTCTGTTGATGGACGTTTGGGTTTCTTCCACTTTTTCACTATTAATAGTGCTGCTATGAACATGGGTGTACAAATACCTGTTCGAGACCTTGCCTTCAATGATTCTGGATGTGGAGCTGCTGGATAATATGGTAATTCTATGTTTTGTTCCTGGAGGGGCTGCCATTCCGCTTAAATGGCAACTGTACCATTGTACAGTCACTTCAACAGCACACAACGGTACTTACTAACTTCTCTACATCCTGTCAACACTCGCGATTTTCTATTTTTCTGACAGGAGGCATCTGAGTAGGTATGAGGTGGAAGTCATGTTTCTTTTTTTTTTTTTTTTAATTAAAGCTTATTTATTTGCTAATGAGAAAAATATAGTGAATGCAAAATACTAAATTGGTGAGTATTATTTACCACCAGAGAAACTCACCAGAATCATATCATACACAAAAAGTGAACACATTTTCTTATTTGATAACATAAAGAATTGAAGAAGAAAAATTTTACTAGGCATTACATTCTGAATGTAAATATGCAGATCTCATTTTATTTGCACCTAAGTTTTTTTCTTTTTGAATGATTAGTTATAACAAATATCAGGCTGAGTCGAAAGTCATTCAGGACAAAGAAGAGCCAGTGACACGCCAAACACATTTGTGATGAGTTTAAACTACGTCTCAGATGAGGGAGGAGATGGACACATGAAGTTGAAGGGAAATGCACATATCCAACTGTGGCATTTTAAGGATAAAATGTAAAACCCATGTATGCTTAATTTCAGAAATTGCTAGGGTAACAGAGTAAACAAACTGACCCAGAGAAATGTTGCTAACTTATTTTCAACAAAAGAACGAAGGCAATTTAAAGAAGGATAGTATTTTCAATAAATATTGCTGAACAAAATGAGACATCTGCATGCAAGATGAAGAACTTTGACTTGCACCTTATATGTTATACAAAATACGACTCAAAATGGATCATAGACCTAAATGTAAAGTGTAATAAAAACATAAAGCTTCTAGAAGAAAATATATAAATTATTCTTTGTAAGTCAAGTTAGGCAAATAGCTTTTAGATATTGTATCAAAAGCTCGAAGCATAAAGGAAAAAATAAACTGGACCTTATGAATATTATGACTTTTCTCTATGACAGACACTGTTAAGAGGGGAAAAAAGAGACATGTCTCAGACTAGGAGAAAATATTTGCAAATCATATTTCAAAGGTCTCAGGTCAAAAATATAAAATAAAAATGATCTCAAAACTCAACCTAATGTAGAAAGGGGAAAAAATATTGTATTTCAAAAGACACTTCATCAAAGAAAATATACAGATGCCAAATAATCATGAATTGATGCTCAACATCATTAGTGATCTGTTAAATACAAATTAAAACCACACCATGAGCTCCTGGTGAGGACGTGGGGTGACGGGAACTCACACATTGCTGGCGGGAATATGCTATGCACAGACAGTTTGAAAAATAGTTCAACAGATTTTTTTTAGACAGTTAAGTATACCATATAATCCAGGGATCTCATTTCTAGGTATATACCCAAGAAAATGAGATCTTATAGTCACAGATTCTTATATGTGAATGTTTAAAGCCTCTCTATTAATAACTGCCAAAAAGAATAAAAAACCTAGCTGTGGAATTTGACTGTGGTTTTTATTTGCATTTTCCTCACCAGTAATGGTGCTGAGCGCATTTCCCATGGCTTGGCGGCCACTTGCATATGGTCTTTGGGGAAATAGTTATTTTGACCCTTTGTCCATTTTTAAAATAGGTTATTTGCCTTGCTCTTGTTGAGTGACAGAGTGCTTTATATATATTCTGGATACAAGACCATTACCAGATAGATTTGCAAAATATTTTTTCTCATTTTATAAGTTTTTCTTTCATCTTTTTGATGGTGCCCTTTGAAGCACAAAATCTTTAATTTTGATGAAATTCAACTTATGTTTTCCTTTTGTTATTTGTTCTTTTGGAGTAATATCCAAGAAACAATGGTCTAATTCAAGATCATAAAGCTTTATCTGTATCTATCTTTTGAAGGGTTTTTACAGTTCTATTTCTTATATTTAGGTCTTGAATAATTTATGTTCTAGATAGAGAGATAGAGAAAAACACCTATATTCACAGGAAGGCAGGATTTAGTACACATACCTACACTTCCTTGTTTATCTGCTGAGAAGGCCTAGAAGCAGTGGTACACAGAAGAATGAGTCCACACAGTGTATACATCTTGGCTTATAAATACCATTCTCCAACCAAAGGAACCAGGTCTCCTTAAAGTACTGATTCATTTCTGGACCATGGCGAGGAAAACACAAGATGAACCCATAGAACACTGTGGTGCCTGAAAAGTAAAGAGATGTCTCCAAAAGGATGGGGGTGCACACAGGGCATAGGAGCTGACTGGAAAGAGGGGACAGTGGTTAATGCAGGAGTGGTTTCAGTAAGAAAATAAGCCGCAACGGTATTGAATTATAAAGCTCAGGATAAAATACCTCCACACTTATAAAAAGAAATGGAACAAAAATCTGGGAAAGAAAGAATCGACTACCATTCCTTACAGAATAGTTCGAATTATTAAATATAGAAAAAATGAAGGAAAAGGAAAAAAACACAATTTAAGCATCACAGACCTTATTCAGGCAGGATAAATTAATGAATGTCAAAATTATCGGGCAAATGACTGGAGAGAAATAGGCTATTTTCGTGGTCTGAAAGGCTTTCTCTAAGATGTGTACTGATTAAAAAGGTAAAACCAGGAAGCTGCCAGTGGAGGATTCTGAAGATCCCGCCTCACTCCATGGGCCGGGCGGACGTCCTCAGTCACAAGGTGCTCCAGGCACAGCACACATTTCTTCTGGTGTTTTCTTAAATGACTTTGATCACACCATGAGTAAACATTACACTATTCCAAATTAAGAGACATTCTACAAAATAACAAACCCATGTTCCTTACAAGTGCCAAGGTACTGAAAATCTGTCCTGGACTGGAGAAGACTAAGAAGACGTGGCAACTAAAAGGAATGTTGGTTCCTGGGCTGAATTCTGGGAATGAAGGAGGATGTGAGTGGAAAAATGATAAACTCTGAATACAAGAATGTAACATAGAAAATGGCAATGTATTAATGCTAAATTTTCAGGCTTTCGTAAGTAGTATGGTTATGGTTGATGTTAACATTTGGGCAAGTTGGGTGAAGGAGATATGGAACTCTCTGTACTATTTCTGCAAACGTTTCTGTAAGTTTAAAATCATTTAAGATAAAAATTTGCTAAATGGTCATTTTCCTCACTGCAAATAGAAATAAATGAAATTGCAAAGAGTAATAATGTGCATTACTTCATATTCTGAACTACATTTCAAAGCTAATGAAACAATGTATCTAAATTTCCCTGATAATTTGAAAGACTTGTCATGCTATTCTTCAGTGAACTGCTTCAGTTGGAACAGTAACCTGTTCTGCAGTAGTAGCAACATGACTGGGCAACAGGATCTTTGCTTCCTAATCTAAAACTGCCATTTAGGTGGGGGTCAAAATATGTGTGTGAGGGTGTGCAAATTTTTAAAATATATAAATTATATTGAATTAAATAGTTGATAAAAAGTCTATATAAAAGTAAAAACCACATCAATTACCTGATAAAATCATACTGCCCCCACCATAACTTTCCACAATCAATTGTTTCCCTTAAAATGTTGATAAATGAAGCTGTCAGAGGGGATAAGATCACAATTTTCAATTTTGCTTACTTTTTTTTTTTTTTTTGTTAACTATTTTAACTTTCAGAATCCAGTTCATGAATGCTGCAAATGTGAGCTCTGATAAGATCGCAACGCTGCCGGCCATGAGGTAAGAGAATGCCATGTGGCTGTGTCCTTGGCGCAGCAGGGAAGGGAGCCGGGAAGGAGGCGCTGGTGTAGCTCGAATCCTACAGGCCATCACACTCGGCCAGCACACCCAAGGAAGGGGAGAATATGGTTTTTTTTTCTGGAAAAAAGTTAAACATCACTTTAAAACTTTTCTTTAAGGTCCTGTAGTGAGAGGATGAGCGTGAGTGAGCTGCGGGCCTGAGAGCCAGTTCGGCCAATCTTGCTAGGTGTTACCATCAAAAGCTGGGTTTTAATTGTGCACTCTAACTTCATTATAAATTCATGAATGCCATTCAGGACTTTACAGAACGCTAAAATAGACAGTAGAAAGGATACTTTTTCAGGATGATATTCTTTTAAAAAAAAGTTTTAAAACTATAAAGTGTAGTAGATAAAAGCCAAAAATAAAATTCTAAGCCCCCACGCCCCGGCCAACTGACTGAATGGACCGCTTCTCGGCCAAAGGGATCCCAAAGAAACCTGAAAAACTAGTTCAGGTCCTGAAGGGAAGGCCGGAGGGACATGCCTCCCTACAAGGTCCTCCCTTTGGAGTTCAGGCACAACTGGCCAGCATTAACATTAAAATATAGATCATAAGATGGACAAAACGGACTCTTTGTAGCAAGAAGATATTCAACACCAACCTGACTCTGGTAGAGCATTATGTGACAGATAGCAGGTCTTACAAGAAATCAAAGTATTTTACCTCCAAAATATATTTTTTGACAGATTTTGAAATGGCCCTGGAATGCCATCTCTTATTGGGAAAATCTGCATTCTGTAGAGAATCCCCTTTCCATATCTTCTCCAGATCCAGCAGAAATTTCACTAACAGTCTGACACCTTTTCAGGTCCTAAAAGAGACCTTTACCATCCATTCTCTCTGTAGCCAGTTACCTGGAAGCTTCATCTACAGAGTAAGAACCTTGGCTTCTACAACTCCCCTTATCTTAACTCAAGCGTTTCTTCCTGCTGGCTTCAAGTCTTCAGGCAAAGTTTAACTTAACCAACTGCCAATCAGAAAATCTTTGAATCCATCTATGACATGTGAGCTCTCCAGCTCCCTGCTCGATCTGTCCTACCTTTTTGGGCCGAACAAATGTATACCTTACATGTATGGACTGATGTCTTTGGCTATAACTTCTGTTTCCCTAAAATATATAAACCAAGCTATAAACACCTTGGGCACATGTTCTTAGAGCCTCCTGTGGCTGTGTCATAGGCCATCGTCACTCATATCTGGCACAGGATAAACATCTTTAAATATCTAACAGAGATTGGCTTTTTTCTTCAACATAGGTAACATACAAAGAAAAGAAATAATTTAAATACATTTTTTAAATGGTAAGTTTCTATTCTGAAAAGTTTTAAGTAGGCCTTCTGTAGCCCTAATTTTAGTATGTGCTCAGACTGTTACACTAATATATATGTATGAATACTAATGTGTACACATATATATGTTTATTGTTATGAGATTCATTACCCTTAATAGCAACTTGAAATACATGCAAAAAAATCATTCGTCTTTTCCTTCTACTTTGTTGCTATCAAAATAGCAGTAACAAAATCCAGTAACTTTCTTAAAAGAATAACTTTACAATTTTCAAGCTCTTTCATATGGATTATCTAATTTGAACCGCATGTTCAAAAGAAAAGCTAAACAATGTTACTCTTTTTGCAGTTGAGAAAACAGACACAAAATGCTTCAGTGACTTGTTCAAAGTTACACATCTCAATGGTGACAAAGTGTACCCTGAAACCTAGTTCATGTGACTCCACCCATCCGTCTGTGCGACAGGCTCTGCACTAGGCAGGAGAGGTACAACTGTGAAAACATTTACCACGGTGTTTTTACATTATTACATTATATTATTCTACTTCCTAATATACGTGTTTAGATTATTTGAAATCTGAAAACTCTAAATTTTTAAGGTTTCCACTGAAAAAATTTCATTAACCTGCTGACCAATGATTTTAAAAACTCCCGTACAGCAGGGTTCTGTAACTGTAAGACTCTGAAGACAGGTGCGAATTTTATAGAGCCACACTGTAGTTATGCATCCTCAAGCAACATAACCTTTTGAGGATGGATTTTTCAAAACCATTAAATTGAGAATAATATGTATCAACAAGATTTGTTTTGAGGATTCAATGGTCTAGAGAAAAGTTTGGCACAGATACTATTTACGATTCTTTCTAATTGAAAAGGCAAAATGTGATAGCATGAAAAACAGGTCTTCATTACTACTTACTAGCTAATGAAAACATAAGGAAACCATACATAACTACCATTTGGATCACTCTAGAACAACTAGGATCATCCTCTTGCAGGAGGATGGCGGGAAGGAGCAAGAGCTTCTCTGACACTGCTCCATGGTGTCAGGCAGATAAAGGAAGATACGCGTACTGAAGAACACTGGCATCTAGTTATTCCTAAAAAGATGAAATGTAAAACTATTTTATTTTTATTTATTTAATCTTGAGACAGAGTTTCACTGTTGTCGCCCAGGCTGGAGTGCAATGGTGCAATCCCAGCTCACTGCAACCTCCGCCTCCCAGTTCAAGCAATTCTCCTGTCTCAGCCTCCCAAGTAGCTGGGATTACAGGCGCCCACCATGACACCCAGCTAATTTTTGTACTTTTAGTAGAGACAGGGTTTCACCACATTGACCAGGCTGATCTCGAAGTCCTGACATCAGGTGAGATCGCCGACCTCGGCCAACCAATGTGCTGGGATTACAGGCGTGAGCCATCGCACCCGGTTGTAAAACTATTTTAAAATGTATCATTAGAAAGCTTTGAAAAAAACCCTCTTTCAGTATATTATTCAAGAAAAAAGAGGTGGAGATCAGGTCAAAGATCTGCTTCTCAGTAAACAGTATGTTTACTGATAAATATCCACAAATGCGATTTTCCTGGATACCAATTACATTACTGAAAACACTAGGATGATGAAAAATATTGTTCTGATATTATTCACTTATAGATTATGAAGTATGTAAGAGAGTTCCTTCTAAACTTAGGAATTCCAACAGGCATGAGAGTGAGAAAGGGAATGAAGAAAAATTATCAGCTATCAAAATACCAAATGTGTTGAGCCATAATGGACATCAAGGGTACTGCTATGGCAGACAGCACAGGAGTATTTGGACGGGAGTATGAAAGGAACACAGACATTTAGCAGCAGTTAAGAAAAACAGTAAATTAACCAACCCATGGATGATGTCTGAGGTTAAAGAATCAAATTGCTGAAGTGTTAATTATTTTAGGAAGTCTTTTGTTAATGGTGAAGTATCAGGAGACTGGAAAACAAGGAATCCAGTCTGAAGGTTAAAAAGAAAGAGAACAGAGGCTGAAAATTATAGACCTGTAAATCTAACATCTATATTAGGAAATAAATTTGAGATGATACTTATGGATGAGCTTAATGATACATTTGGAGAAGTACAATTTAATAGGAGTGAGTCAGCACGGATTTACCAAAGGCAATCATGTCAGGAAAAATTTCGTTCCTTTTTAGGTTGAAGTAATAATTGGTTTATGTAAGGAAGAACCAATGAGAAACTGTCAGGATTTTCTGAGATTTTTGGACCTTTTCAGAAAGTGAATTATTGTACAAAATGTCATGACATGTGTCAGAGCATCCAACTAACAAAAGGGGATGAAAGCAACTGGGTTAAAAATAGAGGGCCAAGAGGAATTTGGGAGAAGACTGCATTCTATTCTACAAGGTTCTATGTATTGAACACTAATGGTTCTAATTAATGATGAAGGAATTTTTTTATGTAGGAAATTTGAATATATTGCTAAATAAGGGGTAATGGTTAAGACGAAAGACTATAGCTGTTTTACGTTAACTGCAATAGATTAAGTAAATGGGCTCAGAGGTAGAATGAAATTTCAGCTGCCTAAGGATAAAGAGATGTACTTGGAAAGCATTAACGAATCAAATAGATTTAATTTAAATGAACAGTTACCGTGAGGAAGAAAAAGGGACTTGGGGTTTTGATGAGAGTCAAACTTTCAAATTCTTATTCTTATAACTGGGAAGAGGCAAATGTAGGGAATGCAGTTAAATAATACATGTTATAGAGAATACGAAGTTGATCATCTTAGAGAAGAATACAAAATCCCCAATTTTTGAAGAGATATGATAATTTAAAAACTGATGAAAATAAAATCAATTGAAATGTGCTACAAAAGTATGAGGGTAGAAAAATAAAGGAAATTAAGAAAAATACCGTATCATTACATAATGCTCAATTCTCCCTGAAAAGAGAACACTTTGTAATCATTACCTTTGGAAAAGACACCAACACTTACCACATTTAAGGTCTCAGAGAGAAATAAGAAATAAGTAAATCAACCGCATAGCTTTGATGCACTGCACATAGGCTCAGAAAGTGACCACACTACCAGTGGGTCTTCCAGTGGGCATTCGTTCATGAGCAATAAGTGCTATTTCAATAGCAAACAGGCTCCTTGAGCCATAAAGGCATAACTGTAAGTCTGCTGCTTGGAACAGACGAGAAAAAAAATCCCTTTCTTCGTAGGCACCATCAGAGAAGGCTGAGCAACCGCTCCTCAGCCCTCCCGCTCTGGCTTCCCTGTCTTCACTCCCCTTTCTCTGGGGTTATGTTTAAAGCATTCTGAGCTATCCCTGCTGAAGTGAACTATGCATGGGGTCAGACTGAAGGCCACTGGTGTTGTAAACACACACATGCATTTAAATTATTTGTCCAAATGTAGTGGATGAGTACCATGCTTATTTATGGATGGGCGACATGGTAGAAATGTAATTGTTAAAACTGAAGAGATCAAATCAAGATAATTTTTGAGATGAAATAGATTTTACAAAATAGAAGAAAAATCATACAATGACAGAAACCTATTTTTAGTTTGATGTCAATTTTGTGAAGATTTATGTGACTGTAAAATCTCATTATATTAGATCTAGATTGGGCCTAAATGAACCTCTTCAGAAACTTGGATGTGGAGAAAGGTGTTTTTTTTTTTTTAGGTATATACAGAATACAACTCATAGAAGAGACTTTGATGAATTTCTCAAATTGAACACAACCATGTCTCAATACTGGAATTAAGAATCAGAATCTTACTAGCACCACTGTACTTTATTCAGCGACTGGTGCCCACAAGGGAAAATAAACTCTGACTTCTAACATCATAGAGTAGTTTTATCTGTTTTTATATTTAATATAAACGCAATCATATAAAACGTACTCCTTGGTGACTGGCTTGGTTCATCCAATGATATGACTGTGAGACTTATTTCACATTGTTGCTTGTACGTGTAGTTCATTCATTCTCACTGACGTATTCTATTATGTGAATATACAACCTTTGTACATTCTGCTTGAGGGACATTAGGGTATTCTGGAGTTTTGACTATGATGAATATACCAATAATTACATTAAGTACAAATACTAAAGTAAAAGACTAAATATTTAATGTAAAAGATAAAAATTGCCCCAGCAGATAAACAAAATACAACTATAAGCTGCTTATAAGGAATCTGGTGTAGGTATACCAATATGAAACTCAGAATTATAGCAAGAGATATTGCTACTAAGAAGTATTTCATAATTATGTGTGCACGTCTGTATCTAAAACAATCCTAAGTCCTGAGTACTTAGTGATGTATCTTCAAAATATGTAAAGCCAAAAATAACAGAATTTTAAAAGATAAATCCACAATTATAGTAGGAAACTTTAACATATTCCTCTTAACAGCTAACAGAACCAGCATTTTAAAAAGCACTAAGAATATGACAATCTGAACAACACAGTGAACAAACTAAACATTGTAACTGACATACAGGGAACAAACACCACTAGTGCCAAGTATTCTTTCCTCATGTGTCTCAAAAATTTACCGAAACTTACCATTTGCTGGGCATAAAAAAGTCTACACAAATTTTTAAAGAATTAAAATAATTCAGATTATGTTCTGTAAAAACAGTAAATTTAAGAAGTCGATTTGTGTTATTAGTTTAATAGTTTTAAAAAAAAAGATAACTAGAAAATCTCAAACTACCTGGAAATGGAATATTACGTTTACAAATAATAATCCATGGTTAAAGAAAATAAAGAAACTTTAGGCTGTTTATTTTTTTTAACCATGGATTATTATTTGTAAACGTAATATTCCATTTCCAGGTAGTTTGAGATTTTCTAGTCATCTTTTTCTTAAACTATTGAACTAATAACACAAATCGACTTCTTAAATTTACTGTTTTTACAGAACATAATCTGAATTATTTTAATTAATTCAAGATGGATTAGAGACTTAAATGTTAGACCTAAAACCACAAAAACCCTAGAAGAAAACCTAGGCAATACCATTCAGGACACAGGCATGGGCAAGGACTTCATGTCTAAAACAACAAAAGCCAAAATTGACCAATGGGATCTAATTAAACTAAAGAGTTTCTGCACAGCAAAAGAAACTACCATTAGAGTGAACAGGCAACTTACAGAATGGGAGAAAATTTTTGCAATCTACTCATCTGACAAAGGGCTAATATCCACAACCTATAAAGAACTCAAATTTACAAGAAAAAAACAAACAACCCCATTAAAAAGTGGGCAAAGGATATGAACAGACACTTCTCAAAAGAAGACATTTATGTAGCCAACAGACACATGAAAAAATGCTCACCATCACTAGCCATCAGAGAAATGCAAAACCACAATGAGATACCATCTCACACCAGTTAGAATGGCAATCATTAAAAAGTCAGGAAACAACAGGTGCTGGAGAGGATGTGGAGAAACAAGAACCCTTTTACACTGTTGGTGGGACTGTAAACTAGTTCAGCCATTGTGGAAGACAGTGTGGTGAGTCCTCAAGGGTGTAGACCTAGAAATACCATTTGACCCAGCCATCCCATTACTGGGTATATACCCAAAGGATTACAAATCATGCTGATATAAAGACACATGCACATGTATGTTTACTGCAGCACTATTCACAATAGCAAAGCCTTGGAACCAACCCAAATGTCCATCAATGACAGACTGGATTAAGAAAATGTGGCACATATACACCATGGAATACTATGCAACCATAAAAAAGGATGAGTTCATGTCCTTTGTAGGGACATGGATGCAGCTGGAAACCACCATTCTCAGCAAACTATCGCAAGAACAGAAAACCAAACACCGCATGTTCTCACTTATAGGTGGGAATTGAACAAGGAGAACACCTGGACACAGGAAGGGGAACATCACACACCGGGTCCTAATGTGGGGTGGGGGGAAGGGGAGGGATAGCATTAGGAGATATACCTAATGTAAACGACGAGTTAATGGGTACAGCACACCATCATGGCACATGTATACATATGTAACAAACCTGCATGTTGTGCACATGTACCCTAGAACTTAAAGTATAATAAAAAATAAACAAATAAATAAAAAGTAAAAAAATAAAAAATAAAAAAACCACTTTTGTCTTGTGCTTCTTATCTGGCTACAACTAAAATTAGAACTCACATATAGTCTTTCATGCTCTGGAATACGAAATATAAAATGATACAAAAATCATTTTACTGGTTGCCAAAAAGGATTGAGAAAAAAACACAATGAATCATCAACTTCTGCTAGAGAGGGAAAAACAAACTGAGCAACCATTTATGCTAAAGATGATCACGTCAAACAGTTTACATATGATCCCATTTAGATGGCACACACATTCTGTGTGGTCGGCATCACTATCTCCATCTTTGGAGGAAGACTGAGACCCACAGGGTTAAAATGCAGTTTTCGGGACCAGACATCAAGAGAATGATCAAGCTTAAGTTGGAGCCCATCCTCCTGGAAGGTCACGCCTACAGCTGCACAGCAGGGACTAGGGATAGTTCATTCAAACTCCTACACTCTTCAATCAGGAATCTGAAGCTCAGAGACACTTGTGTTTACATAGAGACTTGAATCAGGGTCTCCACTGAACTCCAGTTTTGCGTTATTTGTGTGAATTACATCACATAACTGCAGTTACACACCAATGTAGAGATACCAAGGGTATAGCACATTTGCACACAAACCTCTTTTGGCAGAACTGTTTTCAAATAAAAAATAAAATACCTCACTTTAATACATGAATTCCCAAATATTATCTCAACTAAACTTTACATTATCTCAACCAAATCACAGTATTTACAGTCTTTTTTTTTTTTTTAAGATAAGTAATGTTTTTATTTTTCTCTTATTTACTCACAGTACTTTAGGGAACAATCTGTTTTTCATGTGTAACTGGTATAATAGAAGAGAGAGACAGATATGTCAATCTTCTACCTGGAAAGGAAGCAGAGCAAGGCCACCTCGAGGAGGACACTTTGCTGATGCCCACCATGGATTTTGTCCCTGTGGCCTGGCCATTGCTAGGAGCAGCTCCTTCACAGGTGGTGTTTCTGGTATCTGTAAGGTTATGGGTCCATATTTATGAAGAACCCATAGGCACTTATGGCCAGAGATATTTCAACTCGATGGCCAGAGATATTTCAACTCGACTTTATCTGTTTTTATGAACTAACGCTGATAAACTGTCTAGTTTCAAAACCTTTTCAGTGACAACCTCACCAAAAGTGAATGAGCACAGACCTCTGGTTTTGTTTGTTTGCCAAATACAGCCCTGGATAGTAGAAAAATTACTAACTCACACACTCGACATTACTTAAATAAGTCAGTCATGTGAACATCAATTGAGAAATATGAAAGAAAGTAATAAGCCTCTATCTCCGTAGTGTCAAATGTATTAAGAAAACTAGTCTACCTTAAATTACTCACACTCCTTTTAACATAGATATTTTGTGAGCAAACATTGCTTAAGATTTTGAAGCTGGAACCTCACATTTCTGGTGTGATTTATATCACAATCCCCACATTCGTACCACTGCTAACTACCCCTTCATATGGCACAGAGAGGCATAAAATGTTCATGCCTACAGCAGCACAGCAGGCACTAGGGATAGTTCATACAAACTCCTAGACGCTTCTAGCTTCATAGCCGTTATCTTTTAAAATTCTCACAATGACCCTATTAGTAGGTACTATCAAGCAGATTTACATATGGGAAACCTCGGGCCTAGTGAGGTCAGCCTGCCTGAGGTCATATGGCCAATAATGAGAAGTAGGGTTTAAAAGCAGCTCTAACAGGTCCCAAAACATCTGCCTAAAGCACATCCTTGATCAATGGGCCTTATTCAAACTTTGCTGCTTGGGTTAAATCTTGGAAGGCTTCTCTAAATTTACTTCAGGGTAAGTACCTCTTCAAATAGGTCCTCTCACCCATAATCCATCATTCTGCTGCTCTGTACGGTGAGAGCTGGCACCAAGGAATACTTGCCAATTAAACAACATGTCGGGCTGGAGGAACGGATGTGCTTTACTCTGCAGTTGCTGCCACATCCCACATCGCTGACGCCTTCCAGAGTGCCTGACTTGCCACCCAAGAGGCAAGAATCCTCTTAGCAGCCGCTCCCATCACCAGCTTTTCCCCAAACCCAGGGCCAGCCCCCTCCCAATTTCTGGGAAACGCACAGCACCGTTAACCACCCACGACGCTTGCCTCCATGGTCGCAGGTCGCATTCTTTCTAGGCATTCACTGGAAGATGATGGTGTCAAGAAACAGGGCATAACATTTCAAATCGCAAGCATTTTTTGAGAAAAAAAATTTTAGCAATTAGTCAAAATATGAAGATTTAACAACTACTCTCATTTCAGGTCAACGATGCTTTAAATATTTACTAATATTAACTTTACAGTCATAGAATAATTACTTTGTCAGATTTGTTTTTTTGATAAAATATGGTTGAAAAGTCCTGTTTTCATAGTGGAGTGGGATAAAACTGGAATGTACTTTTTTATAGGTCTTGAAGCAGATACTATCACATACTCTACTCATTATAATAAATCATGGTAATGTACAAATAGCATTATAACTGCTGTGATCACATGAAATCCTGTTAAAAACAAGTACTGTCACAGTTTCTGTCCCTTACCAGCATGCAGGTAAGCGAGGTCTGGGTTTTCAATGTCAGGATGCTGTTCCTTCAAATGGTTCCGGAACTCCACAGGGACGTTGGTCCCGTAGTCACACTTGGGACAGTTGTACATCTTGACTCCTTCGTGTTTGCCAGTATGCAGAATGTGTTTGCGGATATTTTCAGCACAGTTTGACCTACCAAGTAAGACAGAAAAGTAAATCTAATTAAGGTCAAACCAATAACCTTATATTACACATAGTGACATTAGATAAGAACGTCTCTATGTGTTTGGTACTATTTTAAGTGCTGTACTCACATAATAATTAGCTTATATAATACGTCAGCCCTATGAGGCTGGTAGTTTTTATAACCCTGATATGAATTTTTCCGTTGGTCTTTTAGCTTCATTTCTATGAAGAACCAGAAATACCAAATCCCAAGCACTATTATTTTAATCTCAAATTATTCTGGTACCACTCGAGGGCAGTGAAGGTGTCAGCTGACCCTGAGAACACACCTATCACCAGTGAGGAGTGGCACAAAAATGTAAGCGCTGTTGCCTCCACTGAATTTAGAGCATTTGGGGAACAAAGACACTGGCTTTTAAGTTCTGTCAAGCAAGGTGCTTCTAAGTGGGCTCTAAAATAATTTGAAGATGGAGTTGTAGCTAGAAACAGCTCTCAGGCTCAACTCCAACATCTGGGCAACATGTGAATCCCATGCAGCTTTCTGTGATGATACAGGCTCTTAAGAGTGATGACATGGAAAATACAATGGAGGGCCCCCGTATATTCCATGCCACAGTGCCACTGAAATCAGGGGTGGGCTCCTCTCCAAGTGTTTTCCGGCAGAATTAGAAATACAAGGCCTGAAATAATCAGCCAACTGGGAAGGGGGTGCTGGTTTTTGAGGCAAACTGTTCTGCTTGCTCT
The DNA here is from genome assembly GCF_049350105.2 of Macaca mulatta. Classification (NCBI taxonomy): domain Eukaryota; kingdom Metazoa; phylum Chordata; class Mammalia; order Primates; family Cercopithecidae; genus Macaca; species Macaca mulatta. Next base: position 5,849,558 of record NC_133423.1, read on the forward strand.
GTCATCCCTGTCAGTTCCTTTGCCACAGAGACTGCACGTCTAGACTCTTTCGGAATACACACGCAGAGCTGTTTTCCTTTTGTCTTTGTCATTTTTAGAACAGTAATAAAAAGAGCCCTATACAATTTCAAGCAGGTGTTGAGGAGTTATCTAGAAAGAAACAAAAAAATCACGCTGGCCTCAGATTTCCTACAGACCAAAATTAAATGCCAGAAGAAAATAGAGCAATATGTTTATCACCATTTCCCAAAAGTATTGCTGAAGAACAAAATCCCGCAAGATGTTCTTAGAAGAAAGATTTCCATGACCAAATAAGATCAGGAAATGGTAGTTAGCCAACACATCTCACAGTGCACTTCAGAATGGTAGGCTCTAAGAAGAAACTTTATGTAGGTCTACATTGCCTGAACACTTCTAATTCGAATTGCTTTTGTGTATAATATTCAATTATACCATGTTTATTTTTCAGGGAATATACCTTGGGAAATAATGGTCAAGGAAGTGAAAATGATTGTTATCTCTCACAAACAAACGCAGTCAATGACGCTAGAAATTCAAAGACTCAGTAAAGATGGTCGCTATCCACTCCTGACAAGAGGAGTGTGGGAAGTATCGTCCAAGTGAGGCAGAATTAATGTAAATGGCACTAGGAACGGTATTTCCAAGACAGGGTACAGGGATGTCCTTTCCTACAGTCTCCGGACAAAGCTAAAATGCAAACGTGTTCCTCGTGAGTGGGGATCTCATATTCTGGGAGCAGTCTCGTACCTGCATCCAGATTGTCCTTTGGAAAAGTTCCTGTCCTTTGGAAAAGTTCCTTTGGAAAACTTCCCTCCCATCTCCAGGCAGGGCTTGTCTCAAATGTACATGTACCACTAAATCTGCTCAGTATAATTAAATTGAACAAATCAAATCCCTCTATACCTAGGAAGAAGACTAGAAAGAAATACATCCAAATATTAACGCAGCTATACTGCAATGCCCATTTGCTCTTATTTTTCAAATATAAAGTTTTATATGTTAAATATATATATTTTAAAAATTAAAATAATAATAACACCTTTTTCAAAAATAAAAAAAGGACTAGAATAACAGATATTTTCCCAGCTATTTTCGACTTGCTTTAGGCAAAGTCTCTGTCAATCTGGGTGTTAAATTTCCCTGAGATCTTAGACTAAATACATGCGAGACAGTGAATGTGTGCACACAAGCTTCTTTCTTTCATGAGTCACTACTGAATTGTAACACCTGCTTTATATATAAATTCCCTATTGTGAACTAACAATTACTGTAAGAGGAAAAAAAAAAAAGATAAGTACCTAACGCATGCCAGGTACCTCCACTGACTTGGCGACTTTGAAGGCAAGCATGACCCTCTTGAGGTCAAGACTGCTACACAGTTCACAGAGAAGAAGGTGAATATCACAGTGATTAGCTGGCTACACAGGCCGTACGGCTGGTGCGTGGTTAAGGCAGAATCCTAACCTAGGTTTTCTGTTTTCGAGGCCAGAATGTTGGTATGTTTTCAAGTACACCACAGCCAGCTTTCCCTTTAAAATTTACATATCAGAGACATTAGCACACTCTAAGCAAAGGGTAGGACTGTAGAGTCTCTTAAATGTATAATTATCCTTAGAGTAACAGCTCTGGATCATGTCAGAAATAACACAGGAAAATGTCTGAAGGTGACTGACACAAATGTCCACTTTTAGGACACTTAAAAGGAAAAGAAACAATTTTTTTTTAGTTCTTCAAGCTGGGTAAACTGCTCCAAATTACCCCTTAATTCTGCAGATCTGCAACATGTTTTCTACAGCATTATAGACACCTCCTAAATTCACCATTGTTTATTGACACTGGGGAGAGAAAACAAAAAGCTACTACTGTACTTAATTAGTACTGTTTATCAGGAATGTAGATTCTTTGGTACCGCCACTATTATTTCCTTACGTAAAATGTTAGGCATGAAACATCATCACAGACAATCACCAATCATATGAAGAAATTAAAATTGCCAAAATAAATACATTTCAATGTATGATGCATATTTACATGGAGAACAATATCAGCAATGAATCCTAACATTCAGGGAAGGAAGAAAGAGATAACTTTGAAAACAGATTATTTTGTTTTCAAGAAGGCTGTATCTAGGACAAAAATAAGCCAGTATCTCTCAGTAACTAAACAGCATGTAGGATCTAACAACTGGGGACTATTACTGAAATAGGTAAGACGTATATGGGGACTGAGGGAGGGGGGAGAATTTAAAAAGGTGGGAAGCTTCTTTTATTTGAAAATATAAAATAAATCAAGAAAGATGTGGTGTGGAACTTGAGATTTTAAAAGGCATTAAGGACCATTCCACATGTATATTCTTACACAGATATGTGCATATGCTTGTATACAGGATGTATATATACACACTGTGTTTTTAAGTTCTATTATATAATACATATGTGTGTATGTGTATTTGTAATTGTATGTTTTAAACATATACATACCATGAGCATAAACACATGCAGACAAGAAGGACTGGGATGTGTTTGGGGAAATGAGAGTGAGTGTTAATGTGTATGGAGTCTCTTTGGGTGATAAAAATCTAAGATTGCTTGTAGTAATGGTTTCACAATTCTGGTAACATATTAAAAACCAAGAAAGGCTGCAATTTCAATGGGTCACTTGTCAAATATATGATCTATCTCTCCACTAAAACAAAAACGAACACAAAAGAACTCTCGTGCCGCTGTCACCCTTCTTCCTGCCACTGGAACCTTACAGGCCACATGTTCAGGTGGTAAAGTTACCAAGAAGAAGAGGTTCTCAGCCTCCATGGGCCTTTACCTCAGTGAGCAATACATTTTTAAGTCACTCAAATTTCAGAGTTTTGCCTGATGTGCAGCTACTACAATTATCACGTGCTGCTAATCTCCTTCCTCAAACCAATGCTGCATAGAACCTCACCATACCAGCACACACATGCATTCACACACACACACACCCCCCGATTCGAACCCTCTTTACTAATCACCGCACGGCAGATACCTTGGGTGAAGAAGTAGTAAACTAGGCCCATTCCTGAGCTAGTGTGACTCCTCCTGGCCTCGCACTGCTCCTCTGGAAATATCCCTAGACCTCATTTTATCTCTGATTTTCCCTCTTCTGCCACCTGGGACCTCCTGTCACAAGCCAAGAAGCTTACTCCTGTCACCATCTGTATGCATCTTGGTGTTTCCCTATGGGCGAGTTAAGAAATTTTTCTTTTAAGAAAATGTATGAGAAGTCAAATTTCTCAGAAAAATGCAAAGGGTTACATGTATACTCTAACAAGAAGAATGCTAGGGAGAACTCATGTCACAGTGTTTCCATCTGAAATGAACTAGGAAGAGAGATACTGGTGCACATCTCTGAATGAAGGAGAAAGTGAAACAGGCAATGACTGGGCAGTTTCCCTGGGATTCACTAAGAACTGTGACCTTCAATCCAGTTTCCTAACCAACACTAGATCAGTCCTATCCCCACCTTCTTCCTCTTATTCCTGGCAGCAGACGACCATGGTGCAGAGGAAACACCCCTGGGTGTCAAGTCAGGCAGCCGGGTCCATTCCCCACATGAGAATTTCAGCACCTGCAGAATGGCTCTGCGATCTCAGGAAAGTACCTCAACTCTGAGATCTCTTTTCCTTAACTAAAAAATGAGGTTAGTACAGCAAACTACCAAAGGACTGAATGCAATCTATGCATTATCTTTTTCTTTAGAGAAGGTAAGTGCATATACACACAAAATCTCCACCTGGGAATTCAGAGAGTTGGTAAAAGCTATTCCTGGGCTCCAGGTTGTGGCTCCCAGTTCCAAAGGTGGGTGGGAAGTGATGGAGGGGAAAGGTAGGAACACAAACTGCACGGCTCCGGCACGCAGCGCAAAGTCGGCGTCAACAGAAAGAAAAACTACCGAATCCGCAACTCTCGGCAAAATGCTAAGCTCTGCCCTGTCCTTTCCCAACTCCGCTCTACTGCCACAGCTTCACGCGACAGAACGTGCCGGCAGGCTCTCTGCTGGGGAAGAACCTCGCCTGGAAGAACCTCACAGGGGAAAGACGCTCCTCACACTGAGAAGGGAGCCTGCTGGAAGAGAAGTGAGATTCTCCAGAGCCAAGCCTCGCAGGCCTCACCGGGATTCCCGCGGGACTCAGCGGAATAGAAACAGCACGCATTGCTTTCGTGGAAAAGGCATTCTAAGAGTGCATTTCAAATTAAATTTTGGAATATAACATGTTGAAAGTCTTGAGCAGCTTTGATGTACAGAATTTAAAGCACGGGGTGACTGATTAGCAAAAGGGCCCAAGATGGGATCTATGCATTTAGGGCTTCTTAAAAAACACATAATAACGGAAATTTCTTATTCTGTTCAAAGGTAATGTATGTTAAAATAATAAGTAGAACACCACAAGTACTTCTAGAACTCCACAAAATCATTAGTCAGTACTACACACGAACTTCTGGCCTATGGACACAAAAAGCCTGATGATGTTATCGAACCTAAGGGGAAAGGAGCTTTAAAATATTTGATGTTTATTTTGGTTATTAGAATTATACCACTGAAGTTGTTAAACACCAGAGCATCCAACAATGGATGTGACAGAGTCTCCCTCCAGCACTGTCTCCACTGTCCAATGAGTCGCAGATGACCAGCTACGTACAATCCCTAACTTCTTCTCAATCTTTCGGGAGAAGTAAACACTACTTTTTCAAGCTACAGATATGTCTTGTATTCTTTTCTCAACACTCCCCTTGGCTAAATACAGGGGCACCACACAAACTGGCATCTCGCTTTTCCGTGGAACGGAGCATGGGGCCTCACCGTATCGAACACCGAAGGGCACACTTATCTCCCCTACATGCCTCTACTCCCACCCTTACCTTCTTTTCTCCTTTTTGACAGCTTCCTAGTATTTCAGTGTGGACACAGCCTATTCTAGCTAACTGATTCTCTACTGATGGGCATTTAGGATGATTCCAATCATTTGCTAGTATAAACAAAGGTTCCAGCGAACAATCTTATAGAATGGTTTCCATTTCTCCGGGTGCCATGACAATCACATGATGACCACTGGAATTGCTTCAAATGTCAACAGGCAGGAATTCTGACAAATGCTGCCACACTGCCCTTCAGAGGAAATGCAGCAATTTACAATTCCACTAACAATGTTTGAGAGCCTGTTTCTGTGCCTGCTTGTCAAGGTAGGGGGCTACCAAATTTTAGAATTTTTGCCAGTGTGGTAGGTAAACAATAGTATCTTATTGGAGTTTTAATTTTTAAGTTGTAACTTGCATTTCTCTTGTAATCAATGAGGTTAAGTATCTTTTCAAATATTGAAAAGCAATGTATGTTTTCTTTTTTATGTACTGTTCATTCATATTTTTGCTCTTTTTTTCTACATGCGTGTTGGTCATTCTCTTATAAATTAAGGAGATCGGCTCTTTGGGACAGAAGTTGCAGACTTTTTTCTTCAGTTTCTTTTTTTCTCTTTTGACTTTGCTTACAGCGGGTTGTGAAAGCAAGTGTTGATAATTTTGCTCTTTTGTTCTACGGCTTCCTGACTTGCAGGCTATAAAACAACTGTTCCAAATTTGGTTCTAGTACTTGCGGAGTTGCGTTATATCACATTCAATACTAGATTTGATTCAAAATCAACCTACAGTGAGTTAAATGTGGATCCAGACTGCTACTCAGTTCTCTCAATAACATTTGTTAAAGTCAGATTTTCCCCACTGACTTGAAATGCCACCTTTGTCAGTATTTTAATTATGTAAGGCGAATTCTGGACTTTCTATTCTTGTCTATACTTGTCTGTGTATTCACCTGCCAATTCACCACAATGAACCAGGTAGCAAGACGTTTCTGCCAGGTAGACCTCATCATTCTGCATGGCTTTTTCCTCCCAGATCACAGCTCACCATCCAAAACTAACACAGAGTCACTCACGGGACAGTGGTTGTCAGCCGGTATGGCAAAAATCTAGAGTTAACTACAGTACTAGAGAGAACCGGGCCAACAATAAATTAATACCACTATGACATACCCAGGTAATTTCTATGTATTATTAATATGTGTTAATAGTATTAGCTAACTGATAAACCAAACAGCAGAGAGCTTGGCACAAATGTTACAGGATAAGTAACCAAGAGAGGGCCCAGCACACAGAGATTCTAAATAAATATTAATTCCCATTTTCCCAGGAAAATCCATGTATCAGCTTCATTACCCCAGTTTGTTTTTTTTGTAAGATCAGTGGCTGTCTTGAAATACTGGCAACAATCAGGTCTGCTATGACATCAGGCATGGGAAAGACTCTAGACAACAGAAAGCTCCTACACCCACTGCCCGAACAGCGTTCTCATTCCCGCAACCCACTTTCCATTTCGTTTATCTCCCCACTTCACTACTCTACATCTTCCATGCTGCTCCAAAATGAAAGAATTCCTATTTCCTAGGTGATTTTGGGGGAACTACTTGATGGCATGGAGTGATCGCTCACTATTTTAGAATGCATATTTTTTTGTGTGCCATAGCTGGCTTCAGAAATGACTTAGTAAATCTTACAAGGATTCACTGAAAATAATAGTAGTAGTTTAGCTGAAGGTGGGGCTAAAAGAACTGAAAATTGAATTGAGTAGGGTGGCCAATTGTTTCTTTTGTGGATCTGAGCACTCAAACTCCCTTATGTAATATACAAAAAACACGTCTTTTAAAAAAACACCACCACGAAACAGTTGAATTATGAGACATGTATAAAAATCAATTAAAAAAATAAAGGAGAGTTTGCTAAACAGAGACACATACCATATATCTGTATGGGTTGGCTTAATGTTAAATATATCAATTGCTGCTAAGGAATCTATACAGTTAACACAATTACAATTCTAACAAGATTTTTTTGAGAACTGTTTGAGAGTGATGGTTAAATGGCTCTATAAAATAAGTAGGCAATATTTTAACATTAGTACAGTAAGAGCTGTTAACAGTCATCTATAGAGAGGGAATGGGCTGTATCACAGAATGTGATATAGCAGTAACTTTTCTACATGTACTTATCTTTACACATGCATACATACAGAAACACACATATCACATGACGTACTGGCAGAGAAAGATGTCTGCTGCAGATTGAGAAAAGCTACATGTAAAACAATATGTACTAAAAGTAATTAGAGGTGTGTGTACATATACACATTCACAATACACACCACAGAAAGTCAATTATATATAGACGTGTGTGTAAAGTAACTACACATACATATAACGCACACACATTACAATTCTACAAAGGAGTATGGACAGCACCAGGTCTATGAGGATCACACTAGTTAACAGTGACTCTGCCAGGGGGACCAGAGTTGGTAAAGGGATAAAGGGAGGGAGTCAGAACACTTGCAGTGTTGTGGCTGTGTCACAGGAAAGCTCACCCATCCATTAATTTTAATTTAAAAGTAGGGAAAAAAGACTAAACAGACAGCCAAAGACAAGAAAATCAAATGCAAGTGAAGCACTGCATTTTTGAAAATTATTATACTTAATGAAACTCTAATCATTAAAGTGGGAAATTGAGGGTGGTATTTAGAGTGAAAGTGGCAATTACTTTCGCGGGTTAAAATATGGTTTAGGTAATGCAAGGCACTACCTAGTGGGTTAAATTCTTCTGTGATAAATTAAAGAGGCTTCACAATAAATTCTGGATAGATAACACATAACTGCTTTAAAAAGAATTATGAAACTAAAAAAAGACTTAAGTGAATGTAAGTCATATATACTTAAACAGAGTATGAACCTAAAAAATATGACTTTGAATATAAAATTAACCTTAATATTTTTAAAAGAGTGAAAAAATGGCAGTGGGGAGGGGAGCTAGAGGGAGAGTCCACCTGAATCTATAAAAGATAAGCAAAAAACCACATATATAGGATATATGTTTTGTTGATTTCAATATATACATATTTAAGTTAACCTATTATTTTAAAATAATATATTACTTTGGAACAACTGTTTTTACAACTCATGTTTACAAACTATTCAAACTCTTCATATGCATAAGTGTCTATCATCACAAGAGTCATTTCTGTGCTCTTCTAACTGTTTTCTAGAGCACAATATTGTCAGTCCCTCCTTCAGTATGAGCTACAGCATATTCTGACTCCAAAAATGATGTTGTCACTAGAGATTCTATCTCCAGCTACATGTGCCCAATCACATAACATTATGGCAGTTGTTTCCATTTGTCCTCCAAGAGTATATCATGAAATCCACAGTATAACCAATTACTCTACTGCTTTTTACTCCAATTTTTCTAGTTTATTTACAACAAGAGAAATAAATAAATTCCTCTTCTGGAAATACTTTTTTAGAAAGGAAAAACTCTGCCTTTTATTCAAACATACACTACTAAGTAAAATAAAAGCTGAAATCATAAAGTCAAATATAGATAGACTTGACTACACAAATACTATAAAATACTGCAAGTCAAAAGATCATAAATACAACAAAAATGAACAGAAAATACATGAAATTTGTATAAAGGTTTATAAAAATCCCTTCTCCAAAAAATATTATTTCTGAAGATGCTAACAGATGTTAAGAAAAACCGTAAGTACAAGTGTGAGGAGATCCGTGTTCAGGAAAGTAGGGGCAATACAGCAGACTGCATTTTCCTTTTAGAAACTCACAATGTGTACTTAAGCAGAAAATGAAAATTACAAAAAAAAAAAAAAAAAACCCACAATCTAAATTAAAATAAAAATTTTGAAAGTTCTATTTAAAGAAATATGCTTAGTTTTCCTTAACATTTTGCTTCCCAAATTTTTTGACTACAGAACATTTTCTTTTTTGGTTGCTCTATGGTAGTACAACATGTACCTCGGAATGCCATCATAAGGATTAAGGTAAATAAGATTAAATATGTTCAGATAATACTGTAGGTACTTGTTCTTTTTTCTTCCTACAACTAGTTTTTATATTAATCACAAACGAGTTCAACTATGTGAGTCATTATCAGCGCTTTTCCTATTATACATGAAAAGCAACTTCAATTCATCTGACTAAAAATAGATTCCCAAACAGTTACAGTGTATGTATGAGCACGTGTGAGGTGTACCACACGTGCAAAGTTCATTAGGCAGGTATGCAATTTATTTTTTTTTGGCCTGTTTATAGTATACTTTTAAAACTCATATCCACAAAAAGAATTACTCTATAAAATATTATACATGTTTATATAAAAGTTCAGTTGAAAGGATGTTTCTACTATATCTTTGTAATATGATTCCAAAATGAATATAGAATAATCCAAAGAAAATCTTTATGTAAATTAAACTCAAGAAGTTAATTACATTTATTTACCAGCATTATTTATGATTTATAAATTTTCCGGGCAAAAATAAATCCTAAAAAAAAGACAAAAAATGTTCACAGTAGAGGGGAATATAAGCCTCCATGTATGTTGCTTTAAAGCTCACTGTAGGTTGGAAGAATGTGCTCCAATATATAAACTCGGAGTTTGTTTCACAATTTATGTAAGACAGCCTAAGATATATACTCCTTTATAACTTATGTTCTCACTAAAGGACCCATAAGGAAAGAGTCTGATAATTTTAGATTACTGAACATTTGTGCTGTTTAAATTTAAAATTGGTTAAAAGCTACAAGAATAAAGAACCTCAAATTCCTCTGCCTAAAAGGGAACATGTTATCAACGATGTTTAGCAAATAGATGCATGTCATTTGGAGTGCTGAACCACATGCATCACCAGAACAGAACAGACAGCACAAAGATCCATGTATACAAGAAATACAGATGTCATTTCAGATCAATTAGGAAATGATGGGCTATATAATAAATGGTGTCCATTCAACTGCTTATTTTACAGGAAAATATAAGTTACTTATTGTCCCATACCATACAAAAATAAATACCATTTGGATTAAAAAATTTTAACATAAGGAAACCAAATTATAAAAATCATAGAAAAAATATTTTTATAATTTTAGTTAGAAAGAGCTCCTATAAAGAAAAATCAAAGTCCAAATGCTACCAAAATGTGTAGGAAAATATGCCTCATGAAAGTTAATACTGCTATATAGTATAATGCATCATAAATAAAGTTAAAAGGCAGGGCAAAGAAAAGGAGTAAAACTACGCAACATATATAAAAACTGATGATTAATAAGGATTCCAAAATGGGTTCCATTGATTAATTTTTTATAAGATTAAAATCTCACAAACTAAAAAATATGAATAAGCAAGTCATAATTGGAGGAATACAATAGTTATGTAATCATTACACAGTGATCAATGTCTCTAAAAACCAAGGAAATGCAAGTTAAAACTTAAGGTGACAGATCGGCAAAATTTACTAAGTTTGATCATATTAAATAATGGTAAGGGAAAATGATATACCTCTGGTAATGGTGTAAGTTAGCAAAAGCTTTTGAAAAACATTTGATAGTATCCTTCAAGTTTAAAATATACACACGCCCTTGAAAGTTCAGAAGCTCAATTAGGAGATGATCCACATGTCATTAAATCTATTTTAGAACAGCTAAACACTAGGCAAAATTTGAAAACTAAATGTCCATGAATAGAGAAATGGGTTGTAAATGTACAGTGCATCCATACTAGGGAATTCTATACCATTGAGAGCTAGTGGGTAGCTTCTCCTACAGAGCTCCATGGAAATCAACCACATCCTGGCTGAATGGTGGGAGAGCATGGCCTGATCAGGGGAAAGAGAAGCCATTTCCCCAACCATGTATGGTTACTGATGTGAGAACAAGGTGAGAGATCTGGTAGGCCAGGTCACAGGACTGTTCAACCTCACCTGTAAACACACCCTCAGAGGCATGGAGGAGCTGGATCTTCTTCAGTTGTGAAGCTTACAAGTCCCACAGCCTAAGAGCCAGACACTTCCCCAGAATCTGATGTCCGGCACCACAAAATTCTTGCATGTTGCTCCAGAATGCAGCAGGTTATTGGGATAAACTGAGGAGAGGAGCAACAGTTGTTGCACTGCCTCTGTGAGTTTCTCTCAGTAAACCCTGCGGAAGAAAGCCTGGTGTGTGTAATATCTGAGCATTCACCCTTACTTCTTGTACAAAAGCCATTAAATAGAATAAGGTAGCTCTTATGAACATGGAAAGACTAACAGGATACATTATTAAGTTAAAAAGAAATCAAGTCCCAGATACATGTAGACATGGATCCTTTCAGGTTTTTGAAAATATATACATATGGTATGTGTGTGCATATACACATATATGTATACAGAAAATGTATATATACACAAAGTATGTGTGCACACATATACATATACACATACAATGTGTGTGCACACACACATACACCTATGGCACATATAAAACATATATGTATACACATACAGTATATGTGCACATATATGCATACACACAATATATTCACATATACAGTGTGCATGCACATATAGACATACAAGCACATATAAAATATATACATATACACATGGAGTATGTGTGCACATATATACCCACATATATATGAAATACATGCACATACGTGTACAGATAAAATGTATACATGGAAAATACATATATTTATACATATAGAGATACAAATGTATTAAATGTGTATTCAAAGGAAGCCTAGTAAACAACTGATGACAATTATTTTTATTGAAGGATTTCCAAGTCCAAGGAAACCTTTGTTTTGCTTAGTGCACTTGGATCATTTTGGCTATTCATTAAAATATCTTTTGAGTGTTATACATACAAAGCAAATACGACCAAACGTCTATTTGAAAAACACCCGGATTGTACAGCATTTCCAGTAATGTAAACCTGACAAACCACAGCACAGCGGCACAGCTGACAGTTGTGGCAGAGGTGGATGCGCTTACGTGCCGGGATCCTCGTGTTTACACAGGGAGGAGTCAATCTGATGAATTTAGCAAAAGGTTTAAATGAGGAAACTCAAGCTGTAATCTCTAGGAAACCAGAAGGAATACTATAATCAAAACAGGGAAGAGAGGAGAGGGTGTGGTGGGGAATGGAGCTAACTTCTTTATCCTTTACAAACACCAGATGCAGCCTATACACTCAGGAGCTGTCTTCAGGACACCTGCAGGACAAAAAGACAGGCATGCCTAGTACTGCAGGAAAATGGGAAGAGAGAAGTGCCGGGAATGCAGGTATGGTGGCAAGACTCTGACTCCAAATAGTAATAATAATGTACAAAACCTGTAAATGTTAAGAGTGTTTAAGTAAACCAGATATTTAAAAATAATGGCACATTACACTATTACACTACATACAGAATTCCCAAAGTCTCTTTTTTTATTCTGAGAAAAAGAGTTTATAGCAATCTGAGGTAATCACAAAATACAATCCTTTGGACATTTTCAGCAACAGGAAATTTTACTTGGAGAGTTTCTGGATCACCTTGCTCCAAATCTTATGAATTTTATTTTCCTTTATTATAACTGATAGCTATTCATTGAATGGGACAATTTCCATTAGATTATTTACTCATTACTTCTTGCTTTTCAGAAATCTCAATTTTCTGAAACTAGTTCTTAGGACAAATTGATGCACATTGAATTTTTTCTCTCCATTTCTCAGTTATATTTCTGCTCATGTTTATTATGTGATATAAAGTGATTCTAAAACAGCGCAGTGCCCCATAAGAGAAAGAAACTTGTAAGTTAGCACAGAAGTGGATGAACACTGATGCATTCTTGGTCTCATCCACCACCCTTGAGAGGATAAACTCCCCTGCTTCCAAGTCACGCGGCTGTCCAGGTGTCCACATGCGCTCTCTGCACCAGCAGCCAACAGGCTCTCGCGTGCCTCAGAGAGGTTCCCGAACGGCAGTCGCTGCACTGGCCTGTCTGTGACCCACAGGAAACCTGTGCACATCCAGCTGCTGTTCTAAACATCTGGGAGCAAGGCCAGCCTTTCAGACCCAATCGTAGGCACTTCAGAAGACAAATAATTTAAGCCTGATTACTGCTTCGGTTTAGATGGAAAGTATATAGGTTACAAGAGAAGTCTACCTTCCTATGTATTGACTTTTTACTTTCAAAATGAATTTTTAAAACGTATTTAGTAGATACTACATAAAAAGAAGCCTAAAAACAAATCACTGTGGTCATGCCCTCAAAGGGGATGCGATTTTACAAGACAAACGAGTTATGTACCTTAAAAGCACTAACAAAAAGCTGTGCTGTGCTGCATAAAAGAAAACGTGAACATTTTGAAAAGGTTGAAAACTCACCGTGTCCACTTAGAGGACTGCTGCATCTGCCCTTCAGTGACTCTTCAACTGCTAAGGGCCTAAAATTGTCATGCTTTCCACATTATTCCAAATGCTTTTCTAACTTCTACTGATTTCAAATTATGTTAACAGCAAACTTACATATTGATATGCCACTGCTTTGGATATATTTATCTTGTAAGATTTTCACCCAGAGTTACACTTGCTCCTTCTGTTTCAGGACTGAGAATAACTCCCCACGCTTTGTTCACCTTTCATGTTTCCCACCTTCCCTTCCACTTAAATTACAACTCTATTCTAATCTCCGATCATATTATCTACAACCAGTAAGAATCGGCACCGACTTTAACATCTTCCTTTCTACCCTCCACTCCACAAGGAACGATGAAAATCACAAGGAAGAAATGGTAGGAAGTGACACTGAATTTTTTCATTCAGAAACCCAAACGAATTCTTCAGACTTTAGCATTTCCGGAACAGTCCCACTGACTCTGAGTTTGTGCAGTGACTCAAACACGAGGCCGAGCTGTCCTGTCACCGGCAGCACGGGAAGGAGGGCAGGCCTTCCAGCAAGGGCAAGCCCTGGAGAACCTGGATTTCTCCCTGATTCTTTCTCTTGAGCCCCAGAGAGAAAAAACACATTTCGTTAACCGTTTCGTATCATCATACACTGATACATTGCTGGTATAAAGAAGAAGAGAAAGTAACTGTGTGAGGGACACAGAGCAACTGGAAGATTTTCCTCTGATATCCTCACCACGCTAAATGCTCACAGAAGTAACATAAAACTTAGTAAGTTTTCCCAATTATTACATGCCTTACAATGGGAGCAGATGAAGAACGAACACGCTAAAGTCTCTGAGCTGAAAACATGCGGCAGACTTTACTGGTGAAATACAAATAATCCAGCAGGATATTAATAGGGCTTTGGGGAAAGGGCCTTCGTGGCCACAGAAGTCTGACGAATATCAGTACACAAAACTAGAGGTGTGTCCTGACTAAAGGGATTCTCCGAGTCTTTAATATGCTGATTACTGTGAGTGTGAAGGGGGTGGATAAGGGACACAATATGGAGAGTATCTCCCAAACATATGTGACTACCAAAACATTTTTTCAAAGTTGATATTCTGAGCAGCAAGCAATATTTTCAATCTATTCAATATTGCTTGATGCTCAGAATCTGAAAATAAAAAGGCAGAATTAGCCTTACATATTGAATCACTTCCTTTCACTAATCTCCTGCCTGGATGGCAGAGCAGAAATTCTTCTCATTTTTATCTTGCCATTCTGAAATAAATATAGACCCCCCAACCCCCGAACTCTTCATTACTACATATTTATTCCCTCATAGGAAAAGTTTTATTCTTTCCATTTCTGTTAACAAGCTAGGTGTAGCAAAGTGAGGTGTTGCAAAACCAGAAAAGGCAGATGGATGAAAACCTTCTGAGGAAAAAAAAATCTATCTTTAAGGAAATACAACAGAAAAATGGAGCCTAACCAACCTCTAAAAATCCAAGCCATCATTTTTTTAGAAACAGTTAGGTAGAATAAAAATGGTAGACAGAAATATATTCCCAAAAAGGACATGAACTCTATACACATACAACTTTGGCTTGAAGTAAGTTGTGTAGAAAAAATATTACTTTACAAATCAAGCAATTTAAGTATTTACATATATATGTGTGCATATATGAATAATTTACTGTATTTTTCTAGCTGACAGCTTTTCAAATTTAAGGTGATGTACGTAAAATTTTTACTGAAGCAGCAGTATGCTTCACAGTATTTCTGACAGTTCCAGCCAGAACCTGACTTTACTTGGGACAATCTAATAATGCCTAAGGGAAATAGACTAGATTTAAAACAATAACTTTTGGCACTCATGTATAGGAGCGCAGTTTAGTGGGCAGTCTGGCAGGCCTGGTCACCTAAGTCACAACAAGCTCTTAGACTCACCTAGGCTATTAGGGTGGGGCAAGGGCTGCCATAAAATTTAAATACTATGTAAGTGTCTGAGAGATTCCATCCTCCACACCTGGCATACTGCAGGCACTGGTGGGTGATCCACCCCATGGAGAGGTAGAGAGGGGAGGTGCAACATATGATAAGAGAGTTCATTTTTCTGGAGGCTCTGCCAGTCCAATATTTAGACTACATTGCCATAGGCAAGAGTGAACTTACTTATCTTTGAAAAGTCTTTTGAAAAAATGTTTCCTAGCTTTAACTCCATGCTGTACAGAGCTCCCTAAGTCTATAGTCGCTGAGTATTAGACGAAAAATGCACACTTTGTTAATTTTATTGAGTTGTACAAAGAAAATGTAAACCTTTTATAATGCGAAAGTTCTGTGATCACCTTTGAAGTAAAAGTAATAGAGAAGAGTCACTGATGTTGAGGGACCACTGAATTTATTTAATAATCTATGTCCATTTTTTACAAAAATGCTCCATGTAATCCATTTAAAAATAATAATTGGTTCATTTCAGTCCCTGCACACAATGCTTCCCTTTGTCCCTTGTAAGTCTCTCAAACGTCTTATTTTAAAGGAATATATAGTACTCCCGGAAGACATTTTCCCATTTCTATTCTCTTCGACTCCTGCGAGCCCTTGTTCTGTGTGATAAGGCAATCTCCTCCGGGATCTGAGCTGTGTAGTTTCGCACCACGAGTGACAAGGACTCGACTTGAATAACTGCTGTGCGCAGGTTGTAATTATGTCAGCTGGAGTGTTGAACAAGGGGACTGATTAATGTGAGCCCCGGCCCAGGCGCAGTCCCTATCAAAACCTTCGCGCAGGCCAGCAGTGGGGACGGGTTAAAGCAAAAAGACAAAACATGCTGTATCGTCCATGATAGATGAATTGCTCCAACAGTCTTCAGGCAGATGTTCCAGGACAGTATAATATACAATTACTCTGCCTTATCACCTTCCCAGGGACAATAAAGCTTCCTCCTTCTATAGCTCATGTGAGTGAAGGCAAAATTAGTTTTACTTTTACAACACTGACTCACTTATCATGTTGCCTTGATTGTGCTTTTACAGCTAAGGAAAACATATATTCCACTTTTAAACTAAAAAAAACAAAAAAAATAAAAAAACAAAACCTTAAAAATAAAACTGAAACCTTGTGTTGACTGTTTTTTACATGAGGACATAGTGTTTTAAAAGATTGTTTTGTTAAAAAGAGATGCAAGGAAGGTAATAATATATGTGTGTGCATGTGTAGTTAAAAACAAGTACATACACATAACTCAAGAAGAGCTGGATTGTATAATCATTACATTAATAACATCATTTTTCAAAGGCCAGACAGAAATCATTAATTGGAAGGAACATGTAATTAAAAATATATATATGCTGATATTGTCCATCTATTTCTCAGGCGTGGGCACATGGGCCCTTGGGACTGGGAGGATGGTTCCAGATGACACACTTGCTCATCACAGCCACTTCCACTCTGAGTCTTCCGGGTCTCTCTATCTTCGAAATGCTACACTAGCCTAGTACAGAGAGGCTTCCTCACAATGTAACAAAACACTGTCACCGATGCTAGAAGTAACCTACTTTAGGAGCACTGTGGTGACTATTTCTACCATCTTTATTTGTACTTGCAAAAATGGTGCCACAAGTTTGAGAGAAGATGTACAAAACAGAACTACCTCAATTTGCAAAGGGAAATACATCGTTAGTTTTAAGGTTGAAAAACAATCTAAAACCTAAAATGGAGATGCAGCCATAACAATCTTGTGGTAATCATAATTCATAATGAAATGAAGCAGCTAAAATTCCAATAGAATCAAAGGAAACCCATACAAAATGCTAGTGAATGCAAAAATAGCATCCATCAACCTGTAGGGCCATATATATGACTTATTTCCACTTTTTAGTGGTTTAATACAACTGACACCAATACTCAGCAGTTATAATGCACCCTAAGTCATGGAAACAAATCACGTTCCCTATCTCAGCCTACAGGGTGATATGTCTGCCTTCCCTGTTCACATTATACACACACTAACTTTACCACCAGGATCCTTATTATCACATTCCTCTTGTAGGACACACTCGAAGAGAATTACATATTTCTAGAAAACAATGGTAATCTGAAGAAGGTAGGGAACAATTTAAAACAGTCTTCAATAGAAATTTTAGCACATAAGAACACAGAAAACATAGAATTAAGTTTGTGCTTGGTAAAAATGTAACATGATGCTCATAACTACTCGGAATAAGCTGAACAAAAGATAGGTGAAAACAAATTGAATGGCTGTAAACACATGCAGGAGTCAGGAGGAGTCAGGTGTCATCAAAAGAAATGACTGGGTGCTCTTCAATTGGCTTATGATGTCATTAGAGTGTCCTGTTAGACTTACTGATCTTAGAAAAACCTGAGACAAGAGCAAAAACTGTGTAAAATAAGTCACAGAAAAGACGTCACACTTTAAAAGACTATATTTAAAGTGAGTGTGTGTTAAATGATTACACTAAATCGTTAGCTAGCAGCAAGCAACTTGTTAAATTAATGAAACATAGCTGAAGCAACATAGGCTTTTGTAAGAATTCTCCATATGGGGCAAATAAAACCCCAACTTGTGGGGTGTATAGGTGTGGAGGAGACAGATTATACCATTACATCATTCCTGTTTTCTGGATTCAAAACTCCAGCCACAATGAAGATAAAAAGTGGTGCCATGCAGTAACCCCAAAAGGTGGGAAAGTTATCGTAGCCACATGAAATGACAGGGAAGGCCTGAAGCCACAGTTCTCCATGTGCAGAGAGAGGACCCACAGGACAACAGCGAGGCACTGGCTCAACTCAGAGTGTTCCCAGAAGTCCTCAGAGGATCTAACTATTAGCAGTGGCCCCTGCTTCACCAACCCTAATCATGTATACACTGTACTAGCCATCGCGAATGATGCAGTTTTCAGCTTCACTGTTTCAATGGACATATACACATTTAAGTAAATTTCAGAAAGTGATTTTCAGTGAACGATGAATGCCAACACAAAGACAGTATGCATCCGTCTACCTGCCCTCAGCTGCCACTCTCTGTCTTTCCCTCTAGCCCAGTGTTTTCACAGAGCAGCCTCAAGGCAGTTTCTGTGAACACAAGGCAACAGGCAAGCTTATCATTTCTGCACTTCTGTCCACTTACCTGTTTTCTGTTCTCACCACTTTACTAAAACTGGTCTTCCCAAGAGAACCTGAGACTCTTAGTGACCGTGGCTGGCAGGCTGCACTCTCCTATTTCACTCAACACCTGGCACGCTGCCCACTCTTTGCTTGGTGCATGCACCTCTCTTTCCTGGAGGTCCCTCCCCTGTCCATGAGCCTGCTTCTCTGTCTCTCATACAGGCTATTTGCCTCTCTGCTTGTTTCATTTTCCACATTTTCCAAGGAAAACATCAATCACATCAAGTTCCACATAGATTAGTACTGAACTTTGCACCTATTGACCTGGTTTCATTCGGACATCACATGGGCATCTCATGGGCAGCTCATCCCAGACCATCCTTTTCCTAAAGGATATCCCCCTCCAGGAGAAGAGACCGCCCTGACTGGCACGGTCACTCACCCAGCAGCCCTGGCCAGCACACCTGAAGGATGGCGTGTGGCTCTCTGTCACCCTCCCCTCAATGCATTCACTGGGCCCAGAGGTCCACTGGTTCTCCCTCCCATAACCTGCCACTCTCTGCCCTTCCATCACAGCATTAGCTTCAGGTGATTTTCTGCCTGTACCTTTGCAATTGTCTTTTCAATGGTCTCCCGTGTCCTGTTGGATCCCTCTCTGACTCATTATTTGTCCTGCACAGGTGATTTTGCAAAGTTAAGTGTGACTATGTCACTTTCCCGCTCAGCATCCTGCACTGTCTCCCTCCTGCTTTTGGAGGAAAACAGACCATCCAGCACGGACAGTGGAGAGCAGCCCACACAGACTTCCTGCCGTCTTTTACCACAGAATCTCACGGGACCTACAATCCAGGCTTGTCCGTGTGAAAAAGAGAACTTGAAATCAAAGGAAAAGTGTAATTCGGGAGTCCAGAATGGAACATAGTCTTACTTTTAACACGAAGATATCTGAGGTTTTTAGATTGGAACAAATTTATGAAATTCAAATGTCAACCACTTTTCCCCCAAATAATTCAATCCAAAATATTAATTTCCATATTTAAGCACAAAATTTGAAATTTATGTATTCTCTCAATGGAAAAATTCTTGTTTTATGACATTTCATGTATGTGTTAAAAGTTGTAATTTAAGATGAAGAAACAAAATGTATTGAAAAATACCATGTCAAATTAATGAACATATACTCAAGACCTACGCAGAGATCTCCAAATGGTGCCCTAGCTGATATTAAAGATACAAAATGAGGACTAGTTTGTTTAGAAAGATTCAGACCAAAATAATTAAAAATAAGAGATTAAAGTTTAAAGAGTAAGACGGAAGATCAAATTAGGTTAAAATTCTCCATAGAGAAAAGTATCAGGTTATGTCATTAAATAACAAATTCTAGTTTATTTGAATTATTGCTCACCTGCAGTTCTGCAGTTAGCAACAGCGTAACATTGTTTTACCAAAACAAAACAAAACCTCAGAAGTAGTTCTTTTTCTAGAACTTCTCATAAATATAGTTAAGTAGGAAAATAATATGAATAGGAAAAAAATCCAACAAAAAATTTGTGTTACATTCCCTAATTAAGAAGATAAAGATGTAAAATTTATAAAAAATATAATATTGTCTTGAAGAAATTATTAAGGACAAGCCAAAATATACACAGTAAATGCTACCACACAGAAGGCAGCGTCTCATGCCTAAAGGGAGCGCAATGAGTCAGATACGCTGATACATAAGCTGCTCTGACTTCCTCTGCTTCACAAAACCGACGGCATCACCATTTTCCAAATGTTCCAAGTTTGTCTTTCTGTCTTTCCTTCACATTTTTTCTACAGGCTCCAGGCAGGCAATATTTCAGAATACGTGGAAACAAAGAAGCTGAAAATAAAATGAAATAACTAGTATCTTAGCATTCTGACCGAATTAGTGAAAACTGGTCAAACTTTTATGTACTCCAAAGTTATTCTGTTGTGTTATTTTCTACTATTAGTACTTGCAAAAATTGTGTTATTTTCTCTCAGATCCACAACTGAGGCTTCATCCACTCCACACTGTAGGGATGCATAGGTGATACTCTGACTTCTGTCAGCTCCTCCTGGAGATTAGAGTTTTCCTAATAAGCTACACTGTAAGAGCTTCTATTGCTAGAAGACACAGATAGTTACATAGTAAAGTGTTTTGTTGTGTGATAATAGCTCTAGTGTCTAAGGAATAACTTATTATGCAAGAGACTATTGCCCAAAAAATTTTCTATTTTTTTTCATCTCTAAGGCCTTTCTTTCTTCCCAATATATACAGATATATCTAACTACTACCCAAGGGACTGTGCATAGTAATTCCTTGTAGAAAGACCATCCCCAAAGATAGCTTTGGTCCTTTTATAATGACTGGATTTGGGATTCAACAACAGCAGGTTTAATAAACATGTTTATCTGGATTCTACTTAAAGAGATAGCAGAGGGAATGTATGGTCACTTTGTGTTCAAAATGACTCTTCTAATTAATCTGTGATCTCAATGCCTGTTTAAGCTACATCAACAAACAAAGCAACTTATTTGTAACTGATAAACAAAAAGTAAGAGCTCTGATTCTTTTTCTTTTAAAGACATGTGAACCAATGTATAATTTTTAATGTTCTGGAATCTATTTGTTTTCAAGTTTGTAAGATCTTTTACTTAAATGAGGTTTTTTGTGTGTGTGTGTGTGTGTTTTTTTTTTTTTTTTTTAGATTAAAATGTAACAATATTAACTAAAGGCCTAGTGTAAATGCTTGTGCTATATTAGCACAGAGCCTCCTAGGCTGAAACAAAAATTTTAAAAAGCCTATGTACTTGTGTGTTAGAGGGCAAGAAAGAAAATCATGAATAAAGCAAGCTGAATATGAAAGTAACACTAGATAAAAAACATTACAGAAAATACAAAACCAAATGAAAAATTAGAACTGATGAGATAAAATTCACCAATGAAATGGGCAAAGAAAAATAGGAAATATTTCATTCAGGAAGAACTCAAGTTCTGCTGCAAAGAACTGTCTGAAAAAAGGAAGAATAGATTAATACATGGTACAACTTTCACACTTCATTACAGAATGTCTGAACAGATGATACAATTAAGACGACATTCATTTTATTGTGTTGGTGAACCCCTCAAAAAAATCCCGCCTAAACTTGCCAGGAGCTTCTACTCCGAGTGAAAGATAGTACACCGGCATCAAGTGTCATCACGACACAAGCTAGGAGAACCTTTCAAAGCACTCTTTATGCCTGCCAGGGCCAAACAGCTTCGCAAACCAGCCACCACACTGACATCTACCTGTGGCTGGCTGAACTGTGTGCAGGTGAGGAGCAGGAAGGGGTGATGCGACCAGGAACAAGCACTGCACAGATAGTTCAGTGGACACATTTGTCTTCCAGAAATTCATCGCAATTTGAAGAAGGCCTTGGAATCGTTATTAGTCTAAGCAAAGTTTGGAAAGGAAGTGGAATTTTAGGCTTTCAAAGTAATCTTTCAGCCTGGGACATTTGTATTTTTATTCCATCAACTAGATTGGCAGTTACAATAGAGTAAAATATAAAGATATATAGACTTGAGATAAATGACATAATGAAAACGTGTTGACGGGTACTTTAAATGACAAAAATAGTTTTAATTTACAGTCTGTTCTGATCAAACCAGGTTTGCAGCATTGATCAAACTACTTCAAATCTCAAGTATATCTAATATTAATTCTAGACATTTTCATTTTGATTATTTTTATGGGATCCCTTTATTCTTTAAGAACTTCAAATTTACCCAAAAGAAATAAATGCAACCTCCGATTCTTCGGAAAATTGTGTACTGTTCATTTTGGTATACATAATTTCACTTTTCTCGGTAAATATACTGCTACAGAGATAAAGATCTATTTTTTCTCATTGTCTTTACTCAGGGGCAAAACTACATTGGTTCTATCCACTGCTTCTTCTGGTACAGCCTATGAGCCTGCACAGGAAGCAAAAGGAAAACGGAAAGTCTCTGAAGAGATTATCCAAAAGAAGAAAATTACTCCCTGTGGAGTGAGTCGCCCTAACTCAGGATGCTGCTGAAACAGGTGGCAGAACAGAACAATGAATCCCATTGTATACTGAATTCTTAATGCCACAATACCTAAGGAGGCTTGCCTTATTACTTAGCTATGCATTATCAACATAAAGTGTTTATACAAGAAAATTGTACAGAAATGTATACTATTATCTATGACATGAAAAACATGTTTTATAACTGAGATATTTAGATAAATATATGTTTAAAACATTAAACTCAACTTTCAGGAGAAATAAAAATTATAAATACAATTTTTTTGTCATTGCATCTTAAAACTTCCTTTAAAATACTTCCAGCAATATGCAAAGTTCAGACAAAATTCTATTAAATTTAAAGTATGTTTGGCAAAAATTTTCAAGGATGTCAATACATAGTATCAAATGGTGGTAAAGAACAGCAAATTTGCCCTGCGTCAGTCACACGTGTAAGAACTTGAGACATTTGATTAGAAATACTCAACAAAATGTTTAGATATGAAATCAAAGAGATACTGGAGACTATTCCAAAATGTAGGCACATTCCTAGTTGAGCATCACTATCTGTTATGACGTTACTTCAAGTATCTTTTGACTTCCCCTCACCCAAAAAAGAAAAAAAATCCTCTTGAGATCAAAAACTATTTTGCAGAAGTCATTAACACTGGTTAAGAGCTAGATCAGCCATAAGTAGGGGGGAAAACACCCGAAGTGTATTTCCAACAAATTTAGCAAAATGACGAGGTAAATCTTCAGTATGAGGCAGGGACTGCAGATTCCATTCTTCTGCTCCACGAGATACAGACTTTCTACTCAGGGTTATGATGTCAAGTAATGAATAAAGAAGAAAAATAGAGAAAAATGTAGAAAGTTAAAAAAAATTTAAAAAGAGTATGTAAGGTTAGAAGTACTAAGGAAGTGACACAGTTAAGGAAAACTCTGGCCAAAACTAGACTTAAGGAGCACTGATGCTATCCCAATTTCAATAATAGAGACACAATATGCAGATGATAAAACCGTCAGAGTCTGGCTTGACATTTCAGTTTTCTGCAATTTACTAAATTATCATTTAAAGTGCAATGTAGCATTACCCTTAATATTTTTATACTACAGGTAGTATTTCTATGTTACTTTTCATGACTTATCAGTGCTTTACTGTTTAACATGCATTTATTACATATCCCGTATAAATCATAGAGAAGAAATGGAAGCCAATGGGAAGATAAGTTTCACATAAACAAAATCCCAACTGAGGCCACTAAAGTGAAATACATCCACTCTGATGTGGAAGCCAGTGTGATGAGTGAAACAGAACATAGTTCAATATTTAAAAACCCTATGTTCGGAAAGTAGGAATTTTATGCTATTCCAAAGTTTACTTACTATAACACATTAAATTTTTTTCTATTTCATTCTTATTAATACAGAGGTGATATGTAACAAAGAAAAATAAAAACACAGAAAAATGTTATTTTTTTTCATTTTAATGCAGAAACAAATCTGAAGAATTTGCTACAGAAATAATATTCTGGACCAGTGTGCTATGAATCTAATTTGTGTTTTGAAATTATAATGAATAGTAATAAATGGCAAAAAAGTTTTGGAGTAATGATTGAATACAGTGATTTGTAATGGATTAGACTTCTGGATATTTTAGACAGTAAAAGCTAATGAAGGGGGTACATGTTTACATTTAAATAGAATGAGATGTCATTGCGTAAATTAATAATGCAAACTTGAAAAATAGCCTCAGGTTCAAAAGACCAATTATAAAGTTCTTTTGTAAACAAATCTATATTTGTATTTTTCATGAATAATTATAACTACTAGTATTTCTCCACTAATGTTCAACTTATAAAATGAGAAATACATTTTCAAATGAAATTTAAATAATATTTCAGTTTCTAATGATGGTAAGCTGCCTGTAAATTAAGTGTTAATAATGGCAAATACAGGAATACTCCACAGGAATAATTTTTATCTATTGATATTACACAAATAAAAACATAAAAGTAGAAGTTACATATTTTGAGCAGTAAAATATTATGAAAATAAACCAGTGAGATAAATACGAAAATAAATTAAATAATTTTCTTCTTAGGAAATATGTGATCATCTTAAAGACTTATTAAATCTATGAAAATATAACATATTCAAATTTATTTATGCTGTGAAAGAATACATTTATGTGAGGTAAATACGGGATCCTGTTCCTATTATCATATGCAACAAAAACAGTATTTGGAATCTTAACTATCTGTTCATTTTTAAATCTTTTTTTCATCAACAAGAAAGTAAAGATACCTGTTCTAACCATATTTCATTCATATTCTCTCACGTCAGAAGTGATTCAAACTTTTGCGAATTTTTTATACTCCTGGTCAAGGTGAACTTCCCTTTTGTTCTCTAGTAAAAGAAAGTCTATTCACAGGTACGCAGAATGGCGAAGCTGTCCCAGGAACAGAAAGTGTTCAAACCATTTACTTTCATTAATAATCAATTATTCAAAAGTTTTAAATAAAGGTTAAAAATTACTCTTTTATAATGCATATTAAGCATTTCAAAGGGAAATTTGGTAGCTATCACTGGATTTCAATGTCGTTTAAGTCTTTTATTTATAGAACAGTAACAATACACTTAGAAAACACCATCCTTTTAAATGTAGTACCTGACAGAGGTATAACATGGATGGGATCCAGCTGGCTCAAATGCAGTCCTAAACAGAAGCGAGGTTATTTCAGGGAGATAACTTGAATAAGGGATGAGTAATATGATCTCAACCTTAGTAAAAAGTGTAATATATTTTCAAACCAAGAAAACCTGAAATACTGTAAAATACTTGTATGGATAAATGAATCTACCAAAGCACAGTACTGATCAGAAGGAAAAAAATCACCACCTTTCCAGCCATACTATCAAAAGCCTTAAATTGTGCTTTTCGAAATGCATTTTAAAAAATCTGGAACATGCACAAAGATTTAGGCATAAGCATTTTCAGGGTAAAAGCCCGAAAATGGCTTATGTGTCCAAAACCTTAATAAATTCATTATTGTGCATCAATGTAACTTGGGGCCATGTGCAGATTAAAATTTCATTTCAAAACAGTAGTTTAAAAACTAGGCATTTTGAAACTGTTAAGTATTCTCAGCAATTATCCAACAATTGATTTTGGATTTAATAAGTTTTTAACTACTTCAAAAACTGTTTTTTAAAAAAAGCATATTGGCATGTATTAACAACAACATTGTAACACACTGAAGACCTTCAGGACATTGACACTCCTGCATTAACTTGTTGAGCAGTCTCCTGAGATGGAAAGGTGAGGGAAAACCTGAAACCATGACAAAACATTCCCTGAGATGACAGTGAGAACCAGGGCGAACGTTCAGCAAGTGACTGACCTGCCAGACTCTGGCTAAGTGACTTCAAAGTGCTTCTCACCTAATATTCACCATAATCCCACGAGGCTGGTCCACTAAGAACCCACAATTTACAAACGAGAAAGTGGCATTTCACTCAATAGTTTGACCACGGCCCCACAGCTAAGCAGTGCTGAGCCCAGGTTCTCCACACGGCTTGCACTCCTCATGACACCCTTGTGCTGTGCTTATACCAAACACAGAAACTGGATGCTGCGGCTAACTGGCAATTGTTATCAACAATTCCTCCTATTTAAAAATGTGTGGCTTGTCAAAACAGTCTTGTGCTATGTTTAATGTTACAATAAGTAAATACAGATTTTTAATGATTAAATCTACTTATAAGTGGGTAACGCTTTTCTCTGTTTTATTTGTGGAATTTTATATATAATCTTGTTTGAAATCAGAATCCTACTGCTTAAAAATAAAAGTTTGAAGACTATAAAGTAGTTATGTAGGAGAATAATTATTCACATGGAAAGGTATTTATAATTTTTTAAGTATAAAAAAATATATATACTGAAACAAAATAATTCCCCACCGACAACAGCAATAAGAACCTCATGCATACAGTAAAACTGACTGGGTAGAATCCTAAGAGGTAAGGGGGAAAATGAAAGGAAATTCTTATAATTTTCTAATTGCTTTTCTGTGTTTTACAGGAACTTCAACTACTACATGATCTCTTTAATAAGGAAAAAGAACATTTAATAATGTTTGTTTTTTAAAGAACCCATATTATAAGCACCATAGAATTTCTATGTCTACCTCTAATTAGATCACCATTTTACCAAATTTCCAAGAAACACCAATCCAGTGTTAAGCGAAGACAGAACTCATAAAATGTTGAATGAATGAATAATTAATGAATGAAATATATCTGTAATATCTCTGTACTATATGATGACCTTTCACATAAAACTTAATGCAATAATGTGGCTGATAATAGAAATTATGGCAATATATTTGCTAAATGCATAGGCTAGATCCACAGGAACACAAAAACCTAACTTTTTAAAGGTTTCAGGCTTAGCATACATAATAGTCAACAAAAGTGGGCTGCATTTAAAGACACACCCTCAATTTCATGTCATCATGTGGGTTGAGCACAATGGAGATCTTCAGCTTCAGGATAAGGAAGGCTCTCATCATTGAGGTGAGGCTTCTTAAGACAGATGTCATTCAGCTGCCTGCAAACTATGTGGGGTCCCACAGACCACCACATAGGGTCCAATCTCACTTTTGCAGGCTTCAGGCACAATGTGACCTGGCTGCAAGCTCTACGCTCCACCTGATCTTCCACTATGCCTCTCTACACATACCTTATCAAGTACTTGAGAGGACGAATTAGCATTGCCTGAGTCTATCTCATACTCTTCCGCACCAAGGCTTCGCTGCCGCCACTAAGTAACTCTGCGACCTGGCAGACATCACTCGGCCACTATGGATGCAAGTGAGTGCACTGAACATCCATGAGCTCCAAGATGCCTTCAGCAGTAACACGCTACGAGGTGTCAACCCCTCCTCATCCTTTCAGAACGCACGTGGATTGGGTCCTGGAAATAATTTTACCATTTTTTATGCCATGGCTGAGATGCTGTCTCCTCTGTGAGAACTTCACCTGGGTTCAACATAATCCTTCTTTATGTACTCCCCTGGCCTCTCTCTTTTCCCATTCAAATCTGTATTATAATTACTTATAAATATTGAGTCACTTTTTATGCTATATCCTTAAAGGCAGGATAATTTCTTGTATCATCTTCATTGCCATAAATGAGTGCTTTAGTCTAGACAAGATATCATAAATGGGTTGAATAACTGATTAATTAAAATGGTTTTCTTTGAGAAATGCAATAAAATCAGTGGAAAAGCAGTTGTAAGATAAAAGTATAAAATCTAAATGTTAAGATTATAGAAAATGGAAAAGAATGTTATATTTTTTAAACAGTAACTAAATTATGCATGATATTATAATAGCAGAGACATGTCATAAATTTGTCGAAACCCACAGAATGTTCACCATCCAGAGTGAATCCCAATTGAAAGTATAGACTCTGGGTGAGAAAAATGTCAATGCAGGTTCATCAGCTGTAACGCATGGACCGCCTGCTGCAGAATGTTGATAACGGAAGAGGCTCTACATGTGTGGGGTAAGGGATACACGACCCATTTCTGGACCATCCTCTCCATTTCATTGTGAACCTAAAACCACTTTAAAATATAGTTTATTTTTAAAAGTCACTAAAATTAGGTAATTAGCTCCCAACCTAATATATGGATTCATGGTGATTAGAAAAACTATACTTCTAATTGGGATTTAACAGGCTTTTAATCCATCATGGTGGCCCACCTGATTTGACTGCTCAGTGATGAGTCATTACCTGTAGTCACACCAGGGGCATCTGTAGGGCTTTTCTCCAGTGTGTACACGTTTGTGCCGAGTCAAATGGGACTGAGTTGTGGAGGCAAAGTTACACTCATCGCATTTGAAAGGTTTTTCTCCTGTAATATATCAAGAAATATTATAGATGAATAATAGTAACTGGAAATGAAGGAATAAACCTGGCATTGACAATTTAAAAAACACTTATTTCCATGAAATGCCAAGAATATGATTCAATGGACTCCACACATTTAGGACGTTTGAATATTTATTCTCAGAGTGAGAAAATTAGAAGATATCATTGATTTTTGTTTCTATATTAGAACGTCAGCAAAGTATAGATTATATGGTTAAGGTTCATTTTACATAAACAGGAATCTAAATTCTATGGATGGTTCAGCACTGTATTTATAATGGTTTAATAAACCATGTTACATCAGAGCCATTAAAAAAATCTTAGGTTAAAACCAAGGATAGGCATATAACAGAGATATACCGTGAATATATAATTTAAAACTGAGTAAAATCTTAACATTAGATATGAAGAAAAATAAATAAAATCAAGCTATAAATAGGCACCACTTTAAAAAGTGTCAGAAGCAACAAAAAATACCACTGTATTAAGCTGAGTAAAAAGAGGCCCCAAAGAAATATTTAGAATATTTAATACCACATTAAAATATACCAACCCTGTGTAGATATAACAGACACATAAATAGACAGACAGACATAGTTAAATAGACAGACAGACATAGCTACGCAGCACTTAATGGCAGGGACAGGTTCTAAGCAACGTATGATTAGGCAATTGCATTGTAGTGAGAATATCCTGCATGCACTTATACAAACCTAGATGGCACAGCCTACTACACACCTACCTAGATGGTGTAGGCTATTCCTCCTGGGCTACAAACCTGTACAGCATGCTACTGTACTAAATACTGTAGGCAACTGTAACACAATAATAAGTATCTGTGTATCTAAACACATCTAAACACAGAAAAGGTACAGTAAAAAGACAGCGTTATAACCTCATGGGACCACCATTGTGTATGTGGTCTGTCATTGACCAAAAGGTTATGTGATGCTTGACTATGTGTGTGTGTGTGAACGTGCTTATAAAATGTAACCGTTCTGCCCATGAGAAGTTCATGGCTTGCCAAGGACAGGAAGATAGTGAAATAGCATACTGGTATCTTCAACAAAGTATTTCCTTCCTTCATTTGACACCTCCTTCTCCTTTAAATAATTCCTCCCCATCCCACACACATTCAAAGAATCATCAAGTCTTATCAGCTTTTAATTCCAGTAGCTGCATTGGCTGGTAGGCACTGAAAACAAGGATATTTAATTTTAATTAATGTAAATTTAAATGTAAAAACTGATACTCGACTGAGCTATTGAAAAAATGTTTAAATATGGTTGGAACAGCTTGGGAATGTGAATCTACTTTTTGAAGTGTAACTTTTATCAAATCTAAATATAGACCATATATTTCAGATGAAAATTTAGCCTCTGAATTGAGATGTTCTAAATTGTAAAATACCAAATTTCAAAATCGCAGTACAAAGATTATAACAAAAATATTGTTAATAATGTTACATTGATTTGATGTAGAAATTATAATAATTTGAATTTGGTTAAATTAACTGTTGTAAAAATGTTTACACCTGTTACGTTTTCTTTTTTTTAAATACAGCTACCAGGAAACAATATTATACATGTATACATCACATTACATTTGTATCAGACAGTAATGATTTAGAAAAAACCTCACTCCCCTACTCTCAAAAAAAAAAATCTATAGTAATATTGTTCTCAACATTTTTCCTGGCAAATTTTACATATAAGATGGATTAATTTTACATATGTTCAATAACTCTACTTGTTATTTCTTACTTTCCATGTTTTTGTGATTGCTGTATGAGTATACTGACTTACTTAGAAAATGAGGAGTAAAATATCTTACTTTAAAAGTACTCTCTATCAGTTCGGCTATCAACAAAACCATATCTGTCCTGAAAATTAGAACGTTTAGAAGTTTGCCCTACATTCTACGTCTATTTATACTGCTTACACATAATTGTAGTAACATTTAACTGAATCCATATACAACCCATTTGGTGGTATTTTCTCTCTTATTGCAGCACAGTAGTTAGATGAAGCCAGATGGACTTCAATTCTGATCCTAGTTTTGCCACATTTCACTTGCTACCTGTTAGACCCTTTGAACAAGATCAAGAGAATAATACCACCAAACATGCAGGGTGATTGTGAGGATTAAAGACAACAAAAAATACGGAAAGATTATACTTAACACAGAGTTCTCAATAGCCAGTGGCTTTTATCATTATGATGACAGAACTGCCTAAACACTGATAATTGTCAACAAGTCTCTGCCAAAGATGAAAGAAGCACACAAATGCTTCTCATCAAGAGCTCATAACCAGGAAAAAGATGAACAGCTAGCAAACATAAAATAATTCATGGTTTTGCATAGTTACTGAATATGACATAAAGATATCACTTAACAGATCCTACCAGGAAATATTTGACTTATTTTTTTTTAAAGACTATATACCAAGCAGAGTAAAAATCTGAATTGAAAGGGATTTTTGTCTCTTTCAGCCTTTTGTCTTTAAGATAAATCCCATCTATAGTACCCTATTCAAGTGGTCACCCAAGGTCTGCTTGAATAACTCTTTGTTCTCAGTCTCTAAACCTCTGGTCAAATGACTTAAATTGCTATAGACAGCTCAATTGTACTGAAATGACTTACACACAAATTTACTTTTATGATGATGGCAGATTTTGCTTTAATTTGATGGAAAATATATGATATTCATACTGCATAAGAATAAAAAATAGCTGAAGCCATTCAAATTTGACACAGGAATATTCTGTATCATGAAATCATATGAACACCCACACATAGCATCTATAAGATTTGATTTTGTTCATTTAAACAAATAAATAGTAATTTAATGCACACCAATGTCAAAGTGCGGTACACATGACAAACAGAAACACAAAGGAAGCACTGGTCTAGATAAAATGCCACCTATTATAAATTATTTTACTAACTTGACTTATATCTGTCTAGACTGCCCATATGAGGCCGAATGTATAAAGCATTTTAAACAGCTTCAATGAGGCATAATTGACACACAAAAACGTCCATTTGGTAAGTTTTGTTATTGATGAAACTCTGCCACAATCAAGATCATGAACACAACCATCACCCCCAAAAGGACTCCTTTTAACTTCCCAATTCCCTGTTCATCCCTTTGTCAAGCCACCACGCTTTCTGTCACCATTATATTAGTTAGCATTTCCTAGAAATTTATGTACCTACATACTTATGGTATGAATTCTCTACTATCTGGACTCTTTCTCTCAGCATAATTATTTTCTGACTCATCCATGCTACTGAGAGTATAAATACTTCATTTATTTTCATTGCAGAGTAGTATTCCATTATACGGGTGTACCAAGTTTGATCATCCATTTGTCTACTGAAGGACATTTGGGTTGTTTCCATTTTTGGCTACTACAACAAATAAATCTTCTCTGAGCCTTCACATGCAGTCATTATATGAACATGTATTTCCTCATTCCTTGGGTAAATCCTGGAGGATGATAGGTATATGTGTATAATATGGTAGGTATATATTTTGTTTTGTAAGAAACTGCCACACTGTTTCACAAAGTGGTCTGAACATTTTACATTCCTACCAGCTATGTATGACTTGCTTCAAATCCCTGCCAACACTTGTTGTAGTCAACGCTTTACACCTGCATTCCTCCGAGGGTGCCAAGGATCTTTCCATGTTCTCACCTGCCATACCTTTATATTCTCTGGGGAAGTATCTGCTTCAACTTTTTGACTTATTTTTAAATGGTTGTTTGCTTTCTTAGGATTGTGTTTTGAAAGTTCTTTACATATTCTGGATAAAAATTATTTATAAAATTGGTCACTTAAATGTACTTTGTCATTTATCTTAAGTCTGTTTACAGTGCCTTTTAAAGAGAAGTTTTACTTTACAAAGTTTTCAATTTATCAACATAATTTTTCAGGTTATTTTTTATTTTATAAATCAGGCTACTGATGTCATATCAAAGAAATCATTAATCCAAAGTCAGAAATAATTTTCACCTATGTTTTCTTCTAGAATTTATATAGTTTTAAGTTTTGCATTTAGATTATGATCATTTTGAGTTAATTTTTGTATATGGTACAAAGTATGGGTCAAAATTCATTTTCATTGCACATAGATAGCCAACTGCTCCAACATAGAACGTTGAAAAAACTAAATTGCCTTTGCTCCTTTGTAAAAAAAAAAAACCAATTCACCATGTAGTATAGGTCTACTTCTGTAATCTCCATTGTCTTCCACTGACAAACATTTGACTATCTTGATGCCAATACCAGAAGAGTTTCATTACTGCAACTTCATAAGAAGTCTTGACATCAAGAAGTGTAAATCCTCCTATCTTTCTCAATGTTGGTGACTTATTTCAAGCCTTTGAATTTCCGTATAAATTTTAATATCAGCTTGTCAACATCTTTAAGAAAAATAGCCTGATGGAATTTGGATTGATCGATGAGAATGAAATGGAAATCCTAATAATATTAAATTGTCTGATCTATAAACTTGGTACATTGCCCTGTTCAGGTGTTCTTCAATTTCTCTCAGCAGTGTTCTGACGTTTCTACCATTAGGGTTTCACACATCATTTGTTAAATTTATCTTTAAATATGGTGCCTTATTTAAAAACAATTGACAAATAGATGCACAGGTCTATTTTTGGATGGTATTCTGTTCTATTGGTCTGTGTGCCATCTTTATACCCCCAAAATACAATTATGATTACGGTAGCTGTATAAATAAGACTTAGGTAGGTAGTATAAATCTTCTACTTTTAATAATATAAGTCTAAGTGGTCAAGCAATTTAAACATTTTGTTCAAAATTAGCTGGGCACGGTGGCGGGCGCCTGTAGTCCCAACTACTCCGGAGGCTGAGGCAGGAGAATGGCGTGAACCCGGGAGGCGGAGCTTGCAGTGAGCTGAGATCGCGCCACTGCACTCCAGCCTGGGTGACAGGGCGAGACTCCGTCTCAAAAAGAAAAAGAAAAAAACAAAAACAAAAACAAAAAAAGATTTTGTTCATTATGCAAATTCACAAATATATTCTGATGTCTCCTTATTCCATTCAATCTAAGTGTTTATAAAATGTTTTGGCCTTATAACTCACTGCTCTTTTGTTTATTGTAATAGTATTGGTAGGTGTCCTCAAACTATTCATTTTTTCATAGATTCTGCTGATATTTGAAGTGGAGTAAAAGGATGACATCATGAACTCCACTGCCTAAGTCAATGGTATAAGTTAAAGGTCATCTAAGACCTCTGAGCTTCATTTTCTTGGTTTCGTAGTTTAACATAACCTCTTTAAAAACTCTGTTTAATGTAGCTCATTTTATTTAAACTTACATGAAAATCTTTATGTGACAAATTTTAAATTTAAAAACAATCCTTCTAAAGAATAATGTCATATATATTCTCTATAGTTCACATTAACCTAGTATTATATTGTAATAAATTATAAATGGTCTTTTCATATTTCCTTTGACCATACAATAGATTACACTGTGTAATATTAAGCGAGTTTGAATTATATACAGGACGACAGGGAAAAATATAATGCTACAAAAATATCATGGTACATAAAATCCTATGCTAAGCAAGGCTCACACAACTGAGCTCTTGATAGTTTAAGTTCATGTCAATTTATACAACCACAGATTATTCAAATCTGTATATAATAGTTAATTTGTAACTCATCAATCAGATACATATTCAACACTATCACTCTAATACATAATTTGGTAATTCTTCTTCTCTTTTATGGGTAATTTCTTCGGGAAAATACACTACAGAAATATAGAAGGAGTTTTGTATTTGTTAGTCTCAATATGTAGACAAAAATATAGACTTGACTTCTAGATTGTAAAGTTTGAAAGAAAATATCACACATTTGAAATAAGAATTTAAGTTTGCTAAATATTTGCTAATGGTTTGAAGATGACATACATTATATGAAAAGATATATACCTGTTAAGGAAAAACTGATGGCAGACTGATCAAACAGGTTTGGTGCATATTGGTAAAAGTGCTGCTTTAAAATCTTTTGTCATTTCAAAGGCAAAAGGATGCAAAAATCTAAGTAAGATATTGACTATTCTCAAACAATGTTATCTGTAAGTCAACAGGGCTACCTGTACATGTGCTTTTCCAAAAAGCAGAAAAGGATGAAATTTCCTTTCCTCCTATTTCCCTCTTACATAACAGTACCTATTAGTTTAAATTGTGTGGCTTTTCACACTTTCTGTTACAAGCAGTAATCTTGGCTCAAATCACCATTAAGAAACCTACTGCATCTCAGGCCCCATTGATAAGGAAAGCCAGAGGATGAACAGCAGAAGGGCTGTTGTCATAGTGCGGTGTCCTTTGTGTGTCAACTGTCCGTCAGATGGGCTGACCGCGTCTCACGGAAACATACACTCGGATTCCTCTGGGCGGGCTGGTGGTTATTAAGCTGGCCAAGACTGTTCAACCACACGTGAGGATCTGCTCCTGTGCCCTTGAATCAAGGGTCCCTGACAGGTGATAAAAGTAAATCTCAGAATGGAAGATGTTTTGTGTCAGCTCCCTGGACAGTCTGTATTGCGGTGAGGAATTATTTACACCATTTGGAGCACTTTTGATACCTATCCCTTTCCAAGCTGATTATAATTTGCATGGGTACTCTGTGGTAAAAAGGTAAACCATGTCAAAGAGGAATACATCAGAGAAATATAGATTTCAAATGCACCATACAAGTCTGGCCTTGGGGGAAAAAGGTTGCGTGTTGCTTAAATATTTTAAATCCAGCATAAAAGTTAAGTGCCTAGACTGAGTTGTGCTTAGCTGTTTTGTTGAAGCAAACGGTCTTAAGAACTGACTTTGGTGTTAAAGAATCATGTTTGATTTGTGCTACAGAGGCAGATAAATGCCAAAAAGACAGATACCTCTGTCTGTGAGACATTGTCCTATATGGTATAAAGTTAATAGCAAAGTAATAAGGAGCCTCTGGACCTGACATAAAATATAAAGTTGTGCCAGCTCAGTGCAGGCTTCCTGATCGATCTATCACTGGGAATGGCCGTGATCACAGCATTCCTGTCTCCACTGCGATGGGCACTGACCTGCCCACTGGCAGAGGTGGCACAGCAGTCTGTTGTTCCCTGGGGCCATACCAGATGGGACAAGGTGAACTTCGATGGCATTTAAACAGTAACAATTTGAGCACTGATAAAATGAAAACATTAAGAATAAAAAAGCCCTCAAGAGCATACTGTTACCATAACTATTTCCAATTTCCAACTTCGTCACAACAGTGGTCAAGAACAATTGCCACTAACTGGGCCCCTCCTGTCATCTCTTATGCTGAATCCTTAAGTCAGTGGATTAAAATCATGCATGCACAGGTGGCTTCTATAAACTTAAAATGGACTTTGTTTTCAAAGTTTAGTTTATGTTTCCAACATTATGCTAAACATTGAATTTCCCATTAACTCAATAATTCATACCCCTTTTGAAAATCTGAATGATATTCACACATCTAAAAGGAATGGCTGGCATTAGTTTGCATTGATCTTGCAAATGCCATATTGGGCAATGAAGCTACTTGTACCTAACTTGTTAAATACAGCATATCAAGAATCGTTAATGTACCATAAATCACACATTTTATGTATTTTAATTTCATGCCATTTTGAGTATGACTGACAAACTCAACCATTCTCATGAGACCTAAAGAAAAGTAGGACATTTAGTTACCAATTTTGTCATCAAGTGACTTATCATATGAACTAGGACACATTTTAGAGTAAAAAGTGGTTCCATTAATAATTACAAGAAACTACCATAAATCAGCACTGTCCTAGGCACACATAAATTGGTATTATGAAAATAATTACTCATAAGACCCATTAGATTATATAAAGTAGGTAATACAATTTGATAAATGTTTAACACTTTTCATCCTTAAGTGTTCCTGATATGGTTTGGCTGGGTCGCCACCCAAATCTCATCTTAAATTCCCAAGTTGTGGGAGAGACCTGGTGGGAGGTAACTGAATCATGGCAATAGGTCTTCCTCATGCTGTTCTCCTGATAGTGAATAAGTCTGACAAGACCTGATGGTTTTAAAAAGGGGAGTTTCCCTGTGCAAGCTCTCTTCTCTTGTCTGTCGCCATGTAAGATGTGCCCTTCACCTTCCGCCATGATTGTGAGGTCTCCCCAGCCAAGTGGAACTGTTAAGTCCAATAAACCGCTTTCTTTTGTAAATTGCCCAGTCTCGGGTATGTATTTATCAGCAGTGTGAAAACGGACTAATATAGTTCCTAATCAAGGAATCTACTTTATTTCAATGAAATCACCAAGAATGTACATAATGGAGAAAAAAAAGTCCTCTACAATGACCATAATTAACTCTTATGTTGCTTTTTGATGTCTTCTATTTTTAATACCAAGAACAATTGAAACAGCATTGACTTCAAATCCTATCACGGATGGATTGACAGACAGGAGGGTGGGGAGGGAGACAGGGAGGTAGGCACAGAGATAGAGAGGAAGGGAGGGGGTAGACATGTAGCTATCGAAATAGGGAGGCGGGTGATTAGCTACTAGGTGGGTAGAGAGAATGACTGAGAGGGAGTCTGGCTGACAAAGACTCCCCATTTTCCACCCACGAGGCCTAAGGCAGAGATTTGCCGACAGAGAAGATAGTCTCCTGTATCTTTGGAAGCCAACCTGCTGTTTTACTTCTACTTAACATGAATTTACTGAGGGTACCTGCTTCTTGAAATATGGAATATGTCTACATTTTAAATATATAAAAACAGATGATTTAAAATCGTATGTTATTCGACTAGAATTATCTGTAGACCTTCAAGTGCACAGATGTTACAAAAATTAAAAAGGAAAGTAATTGACGACATCAAGAATTGAGGTTGGGGTGTCTGCCGCCTTGCCATCCTTCCTGTAGAGAAGGGGCCAGTGCGGACGCGGAACTGACCTGTGTGCTGCCGGCGATGCTTGGTGAGGGCGTGGCGGGTCCCGCCGGCAAAGCCGCAGAGGTCACACAGAAACGACTTCTCGCCTGTTGCAACAATAAACAGATGAGGGACTGCGGAGGTCACAGATCATTAAAACATATCTATCAAGGCTTTCAGGGTTACTAATTCCTCCAATCAAATGTTTCCATGTAAATATGTCAAATGGGAATGAAATTACCACTGCGGTTTATTGACTGTGATAAAATCTGAAAAGCACCACTGAACATAATTACATACTTGTCAGACCCATAAAAATTAGCTTTATTATCAATGGAATGGTTTTGTACAACTTCATTTCTGGTAGATGTCTTCCAGATGGGGCTGCTTTATGCACTTGAACAGTTTTTATGCATATCCTGATTTTTTACAATTCCCATACATCTGGCCTTTCTGAGCTGGGTAAAGATTGCTTGGAATAGTTAATATACAGTTCTGCTTAAAGAAAACAGATTGAATTTTCCAACAACTTAAGGATATTGAATTGGTTCTACCTGATTCTATTAGGGTCTTCCTTAATCACTTCCTTCTTAATAATATGAATTAAATGGTTTCCTTGAACATGCTGAAGATCCCAAGTAACAATAAAATCTATATTAGTACCAATAGCAATTCCATGCTGTTTATGTTTCTCGCTTTTACGGCATAAAAAAGAAAGTCTGGGGATTGCTAAAGAAATTGTACAAAAATTCATACTATTCATCTTTAATGATAGCTCTGGATTGGAAACCTTTGCAACACTTAGGGACAGATTTGGCAGACTTAGTATTTGTTAAATGTGTGCAAATGCTCATTTTTTTAAGCACTTTTACACAAGCTAACATTTGCCCTACAGTTTATAAATGCAATCTATCTTTCCACTGCAGCATATTTA
This sequence comes from Macaca mulatta, assembly GCF_049350105.2. Taxonomy (NCBI): domain Eukaryota; kingdom Metazoa; phylum Chordata; class Mammalia; order Primates; family Cercopithecidae; genus Macaca; species Macaca mulatta. The sequence continues at coordinate 5,887,865 of NC_133423.1, forward strand.
GGCAGTAAGTGCTGGCCAGCTAGGCAGATCATCCCATAAGACTCACAAAGAAAGGCAAAACAGAAGAAAAATGCCAACCTTAGAGAGATTCAGTGAAATTATAAAATGCTTTTCCAGAAATAAAATAAATCATGTGTATCTATCTTTACCTACTTTACTCATTTAGACATTTAATGCAACAAGTCTTTCAAGAGTTTGGCCAGAGTCAGGCTGTGTTGTTCTCAATCCCTTTGGTATATCATAACAGAAACTTAACTTGCAGCATTTTGGAAATTATAATTGCCTTTTTAAGGTTCTAATAAATAGCACATACAGGGAGAATAACTTCAGTCATCAAAAGAGTCTTCCCTTTACTTAAGAACATTACTGGCTTTTCTACTTTCAACAAACAAATATACTTCAAGAGAGTTTTAACCAAATTATGCTTAATCTAATTTCGTAAGGTATGTTAAAATGTTCATTATTATCATTTTAAAAATAAGGCTGAATTTAACTATTTTTGCTATCTTTAGTTTCCTATTTTGCAGCTAAGTTTATTCCTTGGTATTATTATTTCAATATAGAAAGAACAGAGTAGATGGGCTGTAAAGAATAGTTTAATTATAATCACTCATTTAATTATTTAATCGATTTGAAATAAATCTTTCTAACTAGCTGTATTATCAATTAAATAACACTGAAAGTAGACTTTTTTTAATCCCACAAGACAATTTGCTCGTTAATATTAACACAGTTTTCTATGTTGAGGCAAAATCGTTCCCTCCAATCAATTCCTCGTTGCAGGTCCATGGGTGCTGCCTGCTGTGCGTATGAGGAGTGTGTGTGCAGCACCACACACACATCTGGTGGTGTGGGCTAGTGGCAGTGTCAGTGCCGTATCATTCAATAAGCAACATTTCTAATGAGGAAAGCGCAATCTTAGGACTTCTGGATTCAAGTATTCTTCCTTTCTGTCATTTATGAACTTCTTTGTGGCCTGCATCTTGTGAAATAAAAACATGAACAAGCATAGAAAATCCCTCTTAAGATTTATATTTTCTACATGCATAGATGCTGCAATTTACATATATGCTGTATATATTTTTATATATTTTTATTCCTTTCCCTATCGTAAGATTTATACATACAAAAACACAAAATTATTAATTTTCTATGTGATTTGATTCTCAATACATTAGTGACCTTGATTTTTTTATGTGTATGATTTTATTCAGGATGTTAGTCTCCAATGGATATCATATTTGCCTAGGTGGCTTGATTTGTTTTTCATTCTAAACTCAATTTTCACTTGCCATTTTTTTTTTTTTTGGAGTGGGTTGGGGTGTTAGGGTTGATCAGCAGCCAAATGGAGTGTTTTTTGAGAAAAAAAATTTTAAGAAAAAAACTAAAGGTAAAATTTCCTGAGTTTAGAGGGGGTTCATTCAGCATGCCCTATTTATATGATAGCAGAGATATAATGGGAGACTTCTTTTTGTAACAACTTGAATTAGTTTCAAGTGTGCCATTTTGCATTCAAATGTAAAAAGACACGGAAACTAATCCTTTATTTTCTATTAGAAAACAGCCACTGTCCCCTATCTCTCATTATGGTGCAGACTACAAGACCTAACAACAAAAATCTATATTATTGATCCAGCCAAGTCTCCACAATTATTCTTTAGAAGGAAACGCCGACGATAAATTACATCTGCACTGGCTTTTCATCTGCTGTTCGATATAAGTGATCTCTCAGGGCAGGCTGGAGACCTTAAATCGTCAACACCCTTGTCAAGGAAGCTAAGGAGGCCTGGGCTTCCCACAAACTGCTTGAGAAGAACTTTTAACCTATGATTTCTAACAATAATATAAAATTCTTGGCAATCAGAAGAACATTTTGGAATGCTGATTAAAATTTATTATTTTTTCTTCCCTGAAACAAAATACATTCTGAGAGGTGTAAAGAGAAAGAAGACCAAAAAAATATCAAACAGCTCACAGGAATGTGGCCATAGTGCTAGAGAGAGAGACTCAAATATAAGCTTGTGAGGAAGTTTTGGGCCCACTAGACTTAGACTATGAAAAAGAAATCACAAACATCACAATAGGGTCTTACTGGGATTTACACTTACAAGGGCCCAACTGGGAGTTCTGGGACCACCCCTATCAAAGATGCACTCTCAGTGTTGCTTCGCCTGTCAATTCACGGGACTTCCACACCCTCTGTTACATGTTCTGATGTGAAATGTACGTGAATTTGAACATTTTTAATAATTTCCAAAAAAATTACAGTAGCTAAAAGTGGATTAGTGTCTTTGTATCAATTATCAAAGTATTTGTATATATTATCAAAAACTCTTGGATCTGATAGTATCCTCCTCAGAAGAAATACTAGTTTCTTAAAATGGTACATGAGAAACCAAGATTCACTAATGGTCAAACATATTATGGAAATTCGTTTACATCAGTAACAAAACACAAGACTAATTCTCTTTGAAAACTTAAACTCTCCATATGACCTTCTGTAAAGATCTTCTAAAAAGATGCGTTAAACACATACAAATATATATACATATACATACACCCACCATAAATGAGCTTCTAAATATAAACTTATTTTATGTAAACACATTCACACGCAAGCACAAATGTCACTTTACAATTGCCTTCTCCCTGAAAAATAATGAAATGATACCATACCTATAAATATACAATTACCACAATCTTAAAGCAGGACATCATTTCCATTGATTACTATGAAGATGGGATAATTAATGCCTCTGTCCCCACAGTCCACCCAGTCTACCTCTGCCCAGCCTCATGGGACAGGAGGGCGGCGCGGCACACCTGTGTGCGTCCTGTAGTGGTCTTTCATGGCGGAGGCTGTGAGGAATGAGTAATGGCACGTGGGCCAGGTACATTTAAACGGCTTTTCTCCCGTGTGGAGTTTCATGTGGTTGTTCAGGGCCCACTTCTCTGTGAAACTTCTATCACATAAGTGGCATGTAAATTTCCTGCATGAAGGAGAGAGAAAACAATGTAAATACGGCCCGCACACCAGCACCGAGGGCCCCAGGCAGTGCGTATGCGAACCCGGAGGTGCGGTGCGCATGCAGCCTCTGCGAGGAGCACTGCAGGCCTGGTCTGTCATGTCTGTATAACCAGGCATTGATTTTTCTGTCGAGGCCTGGCACTTCAGCCATTTATTCTCTGCTTTGCGGTTGGGCCCAACGGGTTTGAAAAATTCTGTTACAGTCCAGTCACCCCTGAGGCAAAAGTGAGAATAGATTTCACCTGTACAGGCCTACACCACTTATCCAGGGCATGGGCTGTCAGAGCAAAGGCTAAATGAAATGCTATCCATACTCAACCACTCCGACAAGCCCTGCTGTCTGCTGGTGTGCGGCTAGTACGGCTGGAGCAGGGACGCTGCTGCACGCACCGGCGGCCCTGCACCACTACAGCTGCAGGGAAGAAAAGGCAAACCCCAAAGGTGTTTCCTGAACCAGGGGTCCTTCTGTGTGACCATGTGGGTACATAAAAAGGTTCCTTTGATAAGAATAAAAATAGATCATAACTATGCATTTTTATAAACTCAGTCTTTGAGAAAAACAAACCTTAACTATTTCCACTATGAAAAAAAATACTGAAAATAACAAATTAGTATTTATACAATATTTCAGGTTTACCATTTAAGACCTTATAATACCTTTAATAATAAAGGAACTCTGAACCATCAGCAGAACCTTGAATACTTCCTCCATTTGATCTTCTGCCCCTGTTCAATTGCATTCATGAAATAGTTCCTAACATTTACTTTATATTTCCAATGAGTTTAAAACAATCCCTGTATCTAATAAAATACTGTCCAGTTAATTCAGAATAATGAACAGTCAAAAGCAAAGTAAAACTCAATAATCAACAGTAAAATATTATAGCAAGTTGACAAGCACGATGCCACAAAAGATACTGTCTGGCAACTTGGGTTGGCTATCATAAATTTTAGCATTTTAATGCAATCAGAACTATGAGTTTAATATTATCTGTGCTTTAAATTATGATATGAATAAGGAGATGTTGAGTGTATACTTTCACATAGAGTCTTTAACCATGCTTTTACAAATTTCCTTTGCCCCATGATGGCTGATAAAGAATCCCAGGGTCCAAATAATTAACTTTCCTATTTTGAGGCAAATGTGAATTACCTTAACAAATTCATCACTTGGAATATCACAGATTTCTATGAATCAAATTATAAAATTGTCTTTTATAAAAATCTGTCTTTTATTCTATATAGTTATATTTTTAAAATGTAGCTCTTAAGTGTAATAGAAATAAAAATAGTTAAATATTTAAGAATTGCTATATAAGTTAAATGCTTCATTAATATTAAAATTGCCAATTTATTTATCTATATAATATATGTAAAGAGATACACTATATTTACACCCATTAACATGGACTAACTTTGAAATTACTATATCATTGGATCGTTACTTACTAGTACTAGAGAATGACAAATATAACTAAATACTTGAAAATGCACTGTAAAAAAATATCATGTCCGTATATCTCTTTGACGGGTCTTCATGCATTTAACATTTCAAAACCATGACAGGGATCTTATTTCCAAGATAAATTCCCCTATCTACTTATTTCTTCATGTATTTATTGTGGCTCTAACCTTCTCCTACAAGAAACAAATAAGGAGGTTAAGTAGATACTATCTTTTAACAAATAGTTTCTCCAGACTGTATTACAACTTTATGAATGACAAAATAAATCCCTCATTTTTAAATCTACTGTGATGTACATTTAACAAAATTACATCTATGAAACCTCAATATATGTACTCTATTATTCCTGTGTAATAAAAATGTTAAACTAAAGCTTGTGCCTGTCGTGAAATGACAAAAGCCAGATAACAAAGAACTAAGACTACCACTTGACTTTCAGGAAACCTCATGTGTTCTACAATTTGCTTTACGAAAATAAATAAGTTCATTCTGGCGCTTCAAAAAGAACCGGTATTACCTATGTGAACTGTCCTTATAAAGATCAAGATGTACTTAACAATGGGGTGTTTCCTGGAACTACACAAATTCTGAGTCTCAAATATTCTAAAATATTTGCCTTCACACAGCAACTCAGTAAGACCTCTACCATCACCCAAGGATCCTGGTCCTCCTGGGGACCAACAGGAAGTCTATCACGAGGAACCTCCCAGGCGAAACCTGAGCTAATAATGCACACGGCTCTGTCTTGCCGGGTGAACCCTGCAAGAAGAGGGACATCAGTGTGTGTTCTGGCTGGACAGCAGAAACACCTGAACACCCACTGTCCCCAACACACTGTTCCACACAGCACAGAGAAATCAAAGGAAGAGAGGAGTCAGGCTTGGCTTTCAAGGAAATTATAGGCTACTAAGAGAAAAATCATTCATAAAAATAAACTTAATGCCAGAAAAAAAATTAAATGCCATTATACATTTAAAAGAAGAGCAATTAGCAGGGCAGACAGATAAGAGAAGGCTTCCCAGAGGTGGCATTTAATTTAGACATTTAAAAACAGGTGACAACTGGAAATGCAGAGCTCCTGGGAGGGTGTCAGAGACGGGAGATGCACAGTCCCAGAGCTAGGACGCAAAGGTGCTGACAGGCCTCGCTGGCTGTGACTCCTCCTCACCTGCCACCCCCACGGAGATGCCCCTCCAGGCACCAGGGACAGGGCCAAGACCTGTGGCTTACCCGAGGCTGATTCAATGTTTTCAATGCTCTTCTATCCCCACATCGTGGACTTCCCGGAGAGATTTCTTGCATAACTGAATTTACAGTGTATTAAAGAGGTCTGTTTTGCAAAAGTTTGCTAGTGAAGATTGTTTTATAGGTCAGGTGAAGGATGTACAAAGATGAATAATTAGTAATTACGTAAAGATTACCATCTAAGAGGGTATGTAACACAAGCATGCATAAGAATATGATGGTATATGGTTCACCCTTGTTCTTGCGGCCCAGAAAATTGAAGCCCAGAAGAGAGAGCTGGGCTTCAACACCATTTGCAGTTCTTAGGTAACAGCGACTCTGCAATGCTTACTACAAGTTCAAAACGCCAAACAGTGCTACCAGAATTGAAATGAAAAAGGGCAATTTCTTATCTTCCCTTTCCTTGGACTTCACTAGATGTTTCTCTTGGATATAAAGAGATCTTAAAGGATTCAAAAGGAAAAAAAGTCACAAGCAAAAGAAATCAAAATGGATCCAGACTTATCAAGAGCAACATGGGTAAACATTAAATGTTCTACATAATACCTTTAGTGTCCTCTCAGCAGGTGTTTTCATTACAGAGTTCCTGGGACTGAGATGTCTATTACACTAAACTTTTGGAATAAGGCCCTTTCTCATGCAGGTAGCTATGATATGGAAGTCAGTTAAGAGTTAGTCTTCTAGCATAAATTTAAAAGAATTCCTTGTTTTTTTTTTTTGTTTTTTTTTTTTAAGAGCCAGGGTCTTACCCTGTCACATAGGCTGGAGGGCAGTGGCATGATCATCGCTCACTGTGGCCTCGGGACCTCCTGGTGTGTACAAGCAGTCCTCCTGTTGGGATTACAGGCTTCAGCCACCTCGCCTGGCAGGATTTCTAAATTAAATAAGGGGTTCCTAAAATTCTAAGCACTTTTTCTAGTATTCTTGAAATATTTATGAGAGGTTTCTTTCTTTAATACTATGTGTGTTGTTTTTTCATTAGCACCCTACCAAATGTGGGCTGACTCTGGCCTTAGCTCAGCTACCTGCTAAAATCAGGGAGCAGAGGTGCAAGCCAGGGTGCTCAGAACATGCCAAAGTATTTCTTCTCTGAAATTCTTTCATTATATGATTGATAATAATGGAGCCAAAATGAAAATCCACATCTTCAGACTGAAAAATTTTGAAGACAGAATACTAAATATCCTCATTGTCAGCTATATGACAATGACTAGAAACTCTCACCTGGTGTTGCTAGATGTCATGAATAAAGTTAATCTAAAGAATAAGCAGGGAACTGAATTATGATTATAGGATTAATAGCACTGTCCTAATAGATATTTTGGCCTTAAAGAAACTCTGTGTTAGAGCATTTTTCTATTTTTGAATGTCTAAATATCAGACAAGTTATGTCAAAATATATAATGTATAATTTCAGTTATATCTATAACCTTATGTTTCCATATTACTATGGTAAGTACCTAAAAAGGTGTTTTTTTACTAATCTTTTTCAAAATACATTATTAAGTGTTATTTAAATTCTTTTATATCCTTTAGGCAAAGCATTAATTCTGCTATTAAAAACTTAATGAAAAATCTGCACACATCTCACATATATAAAGATACAGGTATTTTAATAATCTCACATATACAAAGATACAGGTATTTTAATAAAAGGGTTTATTACTTTATTTTTTAACAGTAAGAGGAGTCACTAGGATATCTTTTCTTTTTTTTTTTTGAGACGAAATCTCACTCTGTTGCCAGGCTGGAGTACAGTGTCCCGATCTCAGCTCACTGCAACCTCTGCCTCCCGGTTCAAGTGATTCCCCGGCCTCAGCCTCCCAAGTAGCTGGGACTAGAGGCATGCACCACCATGCCTGGCTATTTTTTTGTATTTTAGTAGAGATAGGGTTTCACCATGTTGGCCACAATGGTCTCCATCTCCTGACCTCGTGATCTGCCTGTCTCAGCCTCCCAAAGTGCTGGGATTACAGGCGTGAGCCACCGCGTCCGGTCAGTATATCTTTATGTTGTTTCCAAGTGTCACCAATGCAGGATAATTTTGGAGTATAATTGCTTTACAGTGTTTTTTAAAGTTGAATATATCTCAGGTAAAGTTACCTTTCACCCCAGTAGGTCCAGTCTAGACATATACTATTGAGAAGCTGTGCACACATGAGCATGCAAAAAATATCTCCCCTATTAAAATTTAAACAATCTTAAATATCCATCAGGTTGTGAGTAGACAAACAATGAATTTAATCACAGAATGGAATATTATAATACAGTGGAAATGAATAAACTAGGGCTACCTTTATTAGTACGGATTTTTTAAAATCTCAAAAAGGTGATTGTATTAAAAGCAAGTTGGGCGTGAAACTCTATCATTTATATAAAATGTTGCAACAAAATAAACAGCATTAAATATCTAAACCTAGGTCGTCCATGTGCAGAAGCATGAAGGTCTCATCACCATCACTGATCACTCTGTGGACGGGGGCCGGGCTGACAGCAGCACAGTGCTAACTGAAGTTCTAACATTTTGTTTTTAAAAAGAAAGAACTCTCCAGCCTGACCAATATAGTGAAACCCGGTCTCTACTAAAAATACAAAAATTAGCTAGGCGTGGTGCCACGGGCCTGTAGTCCCAGCTACTCCAGAGGCTGAGGCAGAAGAATCGCTTGAACCCAGAAAACAGAGGTTGCAGTGAGCTGAGATCACACCACTGCACTCCAGCCTGGGCAGCAAAGTGAGACTCTGAGACTCTGTTTCCAAAAAAAAAAAAAGAAATTTGTAATAAATATGACTATATGTTAATATCTTCCAGAGTGCTTCCTTTATTTTTGAAAATTTTTGTTATTCAAAATATTTTAATTAAGACAATCAAATAATATCTTATCTTCTCTATATAACTTGGACCAGTCTTTTCAAATCAGTAGATGAGACAAACTCATATCTACAAAAGCCACACCAATGAGAAAGATCTGGTATGCTCCAAATGACATTTTAATAAAAGAGTGAGCTAAATTTTATCAAAGTATTTAAAAATTATGTGATCATTATCTTCTAAAACTGTGACAAAAAGGTGTTGATTGACTAAAAATTACTGTAAAACTACACTAATGTTAAAAATATGTAATTGACAGGGATTGCTTATCTTTTTGAATAAACAAAATATAGAACTATGAAAACAATGCGAGATTTACATAATTCATAGCAAAATAGCTCAATGTACTAATGAAGTTTATAACAATTTCTATGTTGCTCAAAGACTTCCAATTTACAGGCAGTTTCTTTGAAATAAGCCTTTTTTAAAGATAACAATTTAATAATTTATGATAATATACTAAGAGAGGGAATGAAAATGAATAGGTCTTTGCCTAGAAGGGTTCCCATCTGAATTTCTTCAGAGCTGCAAATGTACCTGAAAACCATCACTTCTGTGAAGAACGCAGCACAGAAGGCACACAGGGACGAGCACCGCTGAGAGGCCACCATGCGCCACTGACTCACAGGAGCGCCGTGCGCTTAGAAAGTGTCCCAAAAGACCAGAAAGCAAAATGAAGACATTCACAAAACCCTGCCACAGTAACAAATTCCGTATCTATAAGCATCATAATTGTGAGATACTTACAGTATTTTGGGCCCAGGAAACATCTGAGTGAAATTACAATACTGCTTTTAGATTTTAAGTACACTTTCATACAACATGGACACTAGAACCACATTAAATATACCCAAATAATTCCACAGTAACCCTGTTCATCATATTTCTATGAAGTTTCAAAATATGATATCGTGCTTAAATTTAACATGCAACTTTAGATGGAAAATAAAAATTTCCCAATACTATCTAGAAATTTAATAATCAAAAATGTACACTAATAGCTAAATAACAGTAACTGTTAAGACCAGTCATCTTTGACCATTTCCTTCCAAATATTTGTGTGTGTACATGTGTGTGTACAAAGGCTAAATAAAAACCTTGCTCAATGAATGAAGTTACATTCAGATACAAAAAATGTTCCATGATAATACTAATATCGAGATCATTTAAGTTAGAGTAGACTTTGAGAGTTCCTTGTTTCAGATTATATATAAAGTGTGAGCATAATTCATACTAAGAAGCCACAAAGACCTAAGAATAGAAAGGTTTCATTTACTAAATTCAACTCTGAAGGCTCTAGTGTGGCTTCAAGATGAAAGTTGAAAAACCTCCCCTGAGGGCTTTTAAACAGTTCACCAGGGAGTCTCCTACTTAAGCCAAGAGTCTTGAGTGCATTTTTGCCCTGAACAGGTGATAATTAGCCTAATTAACAGGCTAGATCCTTGTTAGCTAGTTGGAAAAGAAATTTAACCTCACCTCATGCCAAAGACTGTCATTTTTATACCTCTTAACATATCACTCAGGTTCTAAAAGCTGTGAAACATATTTTTCTAGCCCTTTCAGTTCAATTCAAGGGTTAAAAAGCTTTTTGTCAAAATAACTTCTGGGAGGAGCATTAAGCAGAATATTAACCCCAGGCTGCCTCAGTCTACTAAGAACCAAGAGAATGACTCATTCTAAAAGAAAACATTCAATGATTACAATTGCTGTGCCCTCAAAGACCTCATTTCATCTTTCAAAATCTCTTTGCTATGAAATTTTTCTTTGTCAAAGAGACCATCAACTCTGACCAACCAAATTAATTTTAGCTGAAATTTTCCCCAATATACCAGACACTATACATCCGGTACTTACCAGCACAATAGTATCTTAGATAAGGGGTTAGGAAACTATGTAAAGGACCAGAGAGTAAATATTTTCAACTTTGGTGGTCGTAAGGTCTTTGATACAACTACTTAACTCTGCTGTTGTAGCACAAAAGCAACATAAACAAATTAATGCGGCTGTGTTCCAATACAACTTGACAGAAACACGCAGTGGGCCTACTCTGGCCTGGAAGCTGCAGTTGACCAATTGCCCGATTGGGTGATAGGTCAAATGCCCCCACTTCTGAACCTAAAGAAACCCCCATCTACACAGGGTAAAAGGACCCACATCGAATGTCGTAGGCACACAAAGGTCCACTAAGCTCCAATCTCAGGGTCCAAGAAGTTGGTTTAGTTCTGAACTGATTCATGTTTCTTGCACAGCTTTAAAACTTCAACATGAGAAGAACAGGTGGAAGGAATTATACTGCATATGAGACCCATTCCAGTCAGAGGCTGCCCTGTCCTTTTTAAAACTACCCCCTTTCAACTGTACGGCAGGGCTGGAAGGCTTGGAAAGTTGAAACAATTCTAACTAACCATAGAAGTCAAGTCCGGGAGAATAAGACGTATATTAAATTGCCACAGTTCTCTAGTCTGAGCTAAATGAAATTTTATTGCTTCAGGTTCGGTAAAAAGCCACTGGATTTATGTAAGGAAAGTTAAAATAGTAGTTACTAACATTGGACTAATATTACTGTTTAAAGAACACATAAAGAGAATTTCTTTTAAGTCATCATCCTTACTGATGTACATAATTTGAGGTAAAAAGATAAAATGCATTTCAATCCCCACTTACGCCTTCATTCCAAATGCCTTAACTTTCAATCTTTGGACATTTGCTACACAATTCTAACAATCTTCAAATTATTATAGTTCAGCTACTTCTCTATCAACCAACCAATAAGAGATTATGTTCGGGAATTTACTGTGTGTCTAGCAATGATCCATGCTATGTACAAACCTATAAATAAATAAAATACATCCACTCCTCCCCAAAAGGAGCCTATGACTCAATGGTCAACACTAATGTCACTGAAATAATGAGAACATCAGAACCCCATACTATGTGGGACTTTTTAAAAAGTTTTAAAAGATGTTCAGAAAAAGGGTCAATACACATAGACTGAAATAGTTGACAAAGGCTTTACTGTTAAGATGGGGCTTCAGACAAGTCTCAAGGACACAGCCAGGTGGTGTGACGGAAACAGCAGTTACTGAGACAAACTCTGGGGCCCAGGCAGCCAGGTGGTATGCATGAGCAGTGAGCCACCCATGTTCACAGGGGCTGTAGGGGAACATGCTACATAGGATGAGCAATCAAGTTGCACAATTTTAAAAGTCAGATTAAAATGCTCTTGATAATTAAAGAAGTTTGGCTTTGGTATAGATGACAAAAGCAACCAACAATCTCTTCTTTGTTCTTTTTCTTTCCTATCTCTCTTCGTGCTTACTTTTCACAATTATTTGACTATAATTTTCTAAGGAGCTAAATGCAGCCTTATCTTTCCCAGGTGCCCATGATCAAAAAGATACAGTACATATGCATACAACCCACAAATACGCATATGTCTATGGAAAAACCTCCTATAACAATGCCCTCATCTAAGATTTATGATGACATCATTTTAACATGTGGCCAAGTAATGTACTAAACAGCATGTTAGCTATAGCAAGGCTGCTATGTTTCAAGCTATATACCTATACATGATACAAAATGTTATTTCAGAGAGCTGAGAACCTCTCTTTCATTTGCATGTCAATGGAAAATGTTTTAGTAACTTTTAAGATGACACTATTTTAAGATGACTATTCATTCTAAAATTAACAAATATGACGATGGATTTTACCCATAAAACCAAAAACAGGCTTACAGAAAAAAGAAAAGTATAAATAAAAAATAAATCAACTAAAAAATCAACTCTAGTCACATTATTTTATTTTAAATTTCAATATACTAAACAGATCTGGCATATTAATGGAAGCTATGAACAAAACCTGTCCCAATTCAACTTATTATCACAGTCTAACTCATCAGGAAACTGATATGCACAGAGATTGGAAAAACCTAGTAAGGAGTTTATACTGTAGTGATATAATAGTATGACTAGAAAACATTTCATTAATATTACTGTATAAAATTTTACTAGTAAAAACATACATTATAGAAAAACACTGTATATCTGCATAGAGCAAACTACTCCAAACCCTTTACTAATAAACCCGATGGTTTCATAAGAACAGTACTGCTCAGTTCATTTCATGTCACAGGTTCAGAAATCACGTTTGCAGTCAGATACTCATGCTGGTGAGGAAAAAGCAGCTAGTCAGTGTCTAGCCTTGGGCAGCCTCCAAGAGCCTCAGAAGGACCATGGAATTTTCATTCCTGGTATGTATTCAAGTCAGTATTTCTACAACATTGGGCATAGGACACATGTTCAACTTTGCATTACAGTCCACATCATCGGTGCTCTATCAATATAAATTAAGATAATTATTTCACAAACTGTTTAAAACAGCAATAAGCAAGTCACAGTTTCTTGCCAGCAATTCCTGCCAGGTCAAACTCTCCAGAAAAGGTCTATCGTATATCGCACAGTTTAAAAACAATAGTAGTTTTCTAAACAAAGTTAATATGCCAAAGACAACATGGCTGAGCATAAACAGTGTCTGCATTAGACACAAAACACATGGGACTTAAATTTATTAATACTAGAACCCTGTTAGAACCATTAACTGACACCAGTGTACTTAACTCTCTGAACTTGGGACATTAGTTAAGGGATGGCAACCATCACTATTTATTGTTAATCTGTAATGTGATTTTATGCAAGATTCAAACTATAGTAGATTAAATTTCTTTCTTTTTTTTTTTGTGGTAGACACAGGGTTTCACTACGGTTTCAAGGCTGGTCTCAAACACGGGGGCTCTAGGGATCCTCCAGCTTCAGCCTCCAGAGCAGCTGGGACTACAGGTACATGCCACAGGGCCCACTTCTACACTAAACATCAATGAATAAAATAGTATTTCTACCAAACAAGTTTAAATTCCATACCAATAATTTTTTAAATTATATGTAATTTCTCACAAAATTGGTTCTTGAAATATCCAACGGTGTTTCATAGACTCATACAACTGATATATGATCAAATATGGTATGTTTGCCAACTTATCCTATAGGTCTTTATTATCTATTATGGATCTATAATTTCTAGAAATTGGAGTACACATGCTAGATTTAGAACAGACTGTCCTCTCTGATGGTGACTGTGTGTGATTTGCCGCAGTTAGGAAGGGCAGCTTTCCACACTTAGGCATTTCATTGTCTTGGACTTTGTCATCATCTCGGCCTTCCAGCATGTCAGGATGATCTAAGGAACCATTTGAGCTCAAGGTAAGATTAGCTAGAAAGGTTGAGATGTATTGCCCAGTAATCCCAGAGTTCAGTACAAAACTGACCCTTTCGGAGACCTCAGTCCAAAGAGCTGCAGTTACACTACCCTTGCAGAGTAAATATCTTGGGGCACTTGTGCACCGGAGCATCACCAAGACATGATTTTAGTCAGTACTAATTCAACATAGACACGGTAGAGCCCGATATAGATCACAGCTTGCTTTAAATCACAATATTCTGACACACAGACATACTGAAAGATCATGTTGTAGGGAGCTGATTTGTTCCTTGGTAAATCACAAGTTCAAGGGAAAATACAAAGATTGAATTAACATAAAAACAAGTTTTATGGTTTTAAAGTTATTGTGATGCAACTGAGAATAAGTAGTTAATAAAATACTAGCAAGTTTTTCACTGTTTCTGACACATGTCTCCACTAAGCAATGTCTTCGAGATAACTGGCAATGAAACACAAATAAAACTAGAGAATACACACATATGTGAGGTAGCGTTGGGGAAAAATCTCAAAGAGCAAGGCAATTACATATTAATTTAGCTTACTTTTGCTATAAAAGAAAATTATTTTTAAAGTTAGATGTGTGCAATTATGAATTTTTTACAAAACAGATTTGCAGATTTAATCTACTTCTCAGATATTCTAAGTTATTTTGAAAAGATAAATTCAGATAGACATCAATAAATACTGGATATAGATCATTTATACTAATTTTCCAATACCTGCAACACAAGGCCATGTGGAATAACATTATCATTTATTATGTACCTTCCAGCATTCAAAATATTAAACTAAATTTCTTTATAATATTATTAAGTGCATAACCAAAACCGACTGGAAGGATGTAGGTGATAAAATACATTTATATTTGGCATTAAGTATAGTGTTAGGGAAGCTAACATACAGAATTAACTGAAGCTATCAAAATGAGGTTAACAATAAAAGGGACTTTTTCAATTATGGGTAAGAACAAAAATGAAAGTTAAATCGCTTGCTAGTTTAGACATGATAAAAAGAAAACAAAACCACATAACTGTTTATATTTCTACTGTCCCTTTTTAAAAAAAATTTTTCAGATGGAAATGAACTAATGTCCAAGAAATTACACACACACAAATGACAACAACTCCTCTTTTGGCTCTGAGAAGGAAAAGCAGTAAAAGCAACACCACAGTTAGCTCTGAGTATTGGCCAAGTACCTGGCCAGGTGCCTAAGGAGAGTCCCAGGTGAGTGGTGAGTACAGCACCCGCGCTAAGATGGGAGCGGAGGCTTCAAGAGATGGTTCAAGTATTCACAGATGCAGGGACCTCATATTAATACACCCTGCTATGGAGCTGACAGCTAATTACAGATAATGTTCATTACAATTAAAGAATCTTCTCTTTGCAGTGAGCAACAACACAGTCACCATATTATAGGATATGGTTCTAGGTGCTCAATGGAAAAAATATATCAGCAAACTTTAGGGACCAGACAGGCTTTCTCTAATGCCCTATCTTTGCTTACGATTTCACTTGTATTTTCTACATTACACAAGCATCCTCATCTTACAGAGATCTTATTTGCCACTCACAAGTTGACACAACACTGTCTCATAAACATTAACACTTCAATTATTTTCTACTTTCATATTCACACACTCCCTAAATAATTCTAAAGAATGCAAGGACATATATTTTGATTTTCATTATTCCGTATCATTCACAGTGCCTATCGGTAAGGTCAGAAAAATTATGGATTAAGAAGTGTTCATAAAACTCAGTAATTTTACATAATTAAATTTTATCAAAGGCTCAGGATGTCATGAGAATTGTTCTGATAAGTTATGTTCCCAATGACATATTCAAAACTGGAAACCGAACTGCTTGAAGGAGGTCATGCCACAGAAGTGCAAGGGATACCAAGTCTGACACCACCTCAGCTGTGTGACAGTGGCAGCTTACTTGTTTTTTCAGCCTTAATTTCTACATGTCAGTCGAGTTAGAATAAATTATCTTCAAAGTATGATCCAATAATAAAATCCTATAATTCTAATTTCCACTAACCTTATACCAAATCCAGTCCTAGGACAAGGTGTAGCATGACTCTCAAACTTGTGAAGGCATGTTACCAAAGGTTACGCCTCTCCAGAAGAAGAAGGCAGGGTTCCAACGAAAAGGGTAATCAAAGAGTAATCTCTGAAAAAAGTGATCAATCTATCTGGCTGCAGCCTAACCAACCGTCATAATTAGTGAAAAATTCTATCTCAGTCCTATTTTCTGCCCATAGAGTCTATATGCGTCCAAACGCTACTTAATTATCCTCAGGAATAAAAAGACCTGACTTTCAGGAGACAGAGGTTTGAATGTTTCTTTATTATTTAATTTGTCTAAGATAGTAAAAATAAAATAATAAGAAAGTAACATTACAATAAATTACACTGCCAGGTATAACTTTACAATACTATAAAACCAGAAGTACAGATATGCAAAGGTGGTGGAATAGTAACAGCAAAAGAATAGAGAATACATGGTGTAGCCAATACCCTAATTAGGTTCCATCATGCTTACATATGGTAGGTGCTCAATTACTAAACTGAAAAGTCTCATCGAAGATTGTGAGACTAGAGTGGAAAAACAGAACAGAGTTGTTGTCTTCAGTAAAATAACCTCTGGTCCTTAAATTCGCTGCGGTCTGAAAAATCCTTCATGAAAAGACAGTAGCAATATAAAGAATGGTTTTGTTTTCTTTTCATAAAATCTAGACTGGCAACTAGTCAAATAAAAGGAGACTTATGGTGTATAAATAACCAAAAGATAAGGACAAAACATTCCACTGGAATTCACATGATGCTATTCACAAAAACAAAAGAGCTAAGAACTGGAGGTGGAAAAGACAGAAGAAGCACTTGTTCTCATGTTGACAAACACCTCGTGAAATATGTAGATCTGTGTTGTATAGCTCCCCAAATTTCTAATATTTTGCATAGTAAATAAGTTTGTATTAGTTACTGATATTTATTATTCTTCAAAATAATATGCAATCAAGCACTAAGGAGTACGTACAATGTCACTTACGAGCAGAAGAGGTGGAAGTATGAAAAACTTAGAATAAAAACCCAAGCGAGCCGGGTGCGGTGGCTCACACCTGTAATCCCAGCACTTTGGGAGGCCAAGGTGGGTGGATCACCTGAGGACAGGAGTTCAAGACCAGCCTGATCAACATGGTGAAACCCCATCCCTACTAAAAATATAAAAAATAGCCAGGCGTGGTGGCGTGTGCCTGTAGTCCCAGCTACTTGGGAGGCTGAAGCAGGAGAATCACTTGAACCCGGGAGGCGGAGGTTGCAATGAGCCAAGATCGTGCCACTGCGTTCCAGCCTGGGCAACAAGAATGAAACTTCATCTCAAAAACAAAAACAAAAAAACAAGTGAAAGATAATGAGAAACATTTCCTCTGGGGAACAACAGAGGCAAAAATATTAACACATTTTAATTACTACAAAGTAAACAAGTTCTCTGACTGAATTCTAACTTTTACCTGAATTAACATAGATCTGACCAGGGACTAATAGGATGAATAAGAGTTGGCAAAAGGGAAGCAAAGCTAAAGAAGAAAAACTTTAGAATTATCAAATTTTAGGATGTATGATTCTAAAATAAATTTATTTGACAATTTGGGAGATTTGACAAGTGACAAAACCAATTAAAATTTGACGAATTATGTGGAGCCACTATCATGTATTAAAGTAATACATAACGTCCACATAGTACTACATAAATGCATTTTATATCTTGGTACTTGGGCAAATAAAACAAAAAAACAGCTACAGCTTTATAGTAAAAACAGCAGAACTGCAATTATACATTTATTCTGTAAGGTTAACATCAGTGTTTCATAAATGTATGATTTAGTTTTTTTTTTATTTCTCTCCTATCACTGTTGTTAAAATTCTCAGAAAAACATTTGGCTGCTCCCAGACATATCTGGCTACTTAACAGCATCTGTAGACCCAGGGAACTGTGTGTGCCACACTCAATCCAACTTGCAGCCAGTTTTCCCGAGTGAGAGCTCCAGTGTGCGTTCTGTAAAGCTGCTGGTCATAAAATACTCTGCTCTAGGACCTAGGTTTCCTCACTGCTTAAAATAACCAACATTGTTTCCATCCATTATTTGTAGTTAACAAAGGAATTATGTATTGGATAAAACCAAAATGAAGATTTTAATAACAAATTTAAACAATTTTACAGAATTTTAAAGAAAATTCCTAAAGTTCTAAGGCTTATCCAGGGGGTGAGTATCAAAGAAAATACTATTCACAATTAATATCTAATGAAATATTAATCTTTAAATCATGGAAAGATATTCTATTCTCACTAAGCACCTATGAAACCACTGAATTAATCTGTAACTGTATGGGACTTGAAAGCCATAAATTTAGAATTAAAAACTTCAATTTATCCTCAAGAGTAGGATTTAACTTACAGATTCATAGTTAAATATCCACATTCACAAAATCATTACCATTTACAGTAAGAAAACAATGAAATAAAAGTATTTTTTAAATGAAAAACATGAAAGGGTATTGAATATAACACATATAAAAGTCAATGAAATAACTAAATATATAGAGCAGTAGAAACATCCTAAGAATTCAAAGAAGATGCCCTTTGGGCACAATTATTTAATCGTTATTGATATGGTAAGCTACTTGTTCCCAGAAGCTATAATTAGATACAATGTATTCTATCCATTTCCTTCAGATGTAAAATAGCCAAGCTAAATAAAGTTATTCCTGTCCTGAACATGTTGTCTATTCTTTTAGTTGAAAGCAAACCTCAAGTAAATTCCTATTTATCTCCTTGCCAATCAAGGAATGAGTGACTGACACTAACATAGCCTTATCTGGGCCTTCTGTCTGCAGCACATTCCGCTAAGTGATGTCATTGCTCTAGCAGACGAAAATAAGCAGATTATTACAGTGACTAGAAGCTAACTAAACATTTGGATTTTTGCATGGACAGATTTACACACTGTCTGTCAGATAAAGCACAGTTTGCCTGCTGCTTACACAACAAGAATGTGCCTGACAGCTTCCTCCCAGGTTTAGTATCTGATTACATAAATAGGCCATTCCCCACCATTCCTGAAGACTGACAGTCTGTCTCAGCTTCAAGTGCAGTTTTGGACTGTCAGCTTTTCTGTCTTGCACACTAGGGCTGATTAACATCCGAGTACTTGCTGGAGGTCCAATCAGGTTTTTCCACCCTAGGATTACAGGCCATATAAAAAGAGGTGGACACAAGGGATGGGGAAAGGTGACTGCTCCCAAGGTACATTTTTAAGGCTGAACCATTTTAACACACTTATTCATGTGTCTGTATTTGTAGTATGACCTCTGAAATAATTCAGAAATATAATAGTGTCTTTTAAGCTAAACAGTTTCATTTATAAAATATGAAACACAATCACACAAAACATAATGGTAATACATAAGTATTACTGTTTTTATAGCTGCCATGTCTTATAATGAATATTTTTGCAATAGTCCATCAAATGAATGAAATGCCAATGACTTATCACAGTCCTATAAAACCACAACACTGAGATGAAAGAATGCTGAAAAGTCATCTGACATTAATTAACATATCTCTTATCCCCACCATGATACCCAAAACAAAATTTAGAGAACTAATACACTGATACGTTTTGATGAATCTAAAAACATGGTTTAAAACTTACTTTGGCAGCAACAGAAATGTTGGCAGAAAGATTATGAGTAAACTGTATCTGTATAAATATTATGAATTTGCTGAAAATAGATGATTTCATTTTTTACTTGTCTAAGCCCTAATAATAATAATAATAATAATAATAATAATAAAGAGGTTCTGCAATTTAGCACCTAAGTTACAAATTATTCTGGGTCAAACTTTAGTTATTTAACAATTACACACTTCTCAACAAATATAGGCATGTGATTTTCATACAAATAAAAGCATTCAAAGTGGTCTGGGTGATGAAGACCTATGAATCTTCTTCTTCTTTGTTTTTTGTTTTTTTTTTTTTAAGAGACGGGGTCTTGCTTTGCTGCCAAGGCTAGAATGTGATGGTATAATCATAACTCACTGCATCCTTGAACTTCCAGGCTCAAGGGATCCTCCTTCTGGGAAGCTAGGTTCACAGGCCCGCACCCCCACACCTGATGGATTAGTTTATTTTTTAAAAGAGACAGGGTCTTGCAATGTTGCCCAGGCTGGTCTCAAACTCCTGGGCTCAAGCAATCCTCCAGCCTCGATCTCCCAAAATGTTGAGATTATAGGTGCTAGCCACTGTACCTGGCCATATTCTCTTTTAATAAGAAAAAGCTAGGCAGTAGCCATGAAGGGAGTACTGAATATCTTAACTTCACTTAGAGGAAACCATTTGTTTCTCGTTTTCTTAGGTCTGACACTATTTGTGAGCTATTGGAAGGAAAAAAGTTCAAGTATCTCCACTATTAATTTGTCAATTAAACAAACATATTTTAAACATTTACTATGGGCCAGGTCCTATCCTGTGTTCTGGAAATACAAAGATAAATAGGACACAGGGCCCATCCTCCAGGTATATAAAATCTGATAAGGAAAAGAGACAAGCAAACACATAAATAATATCTCAAAGTAAGTAATTTATCTTTTCACAGATAAATGTATTTTTTAGATTCAAATGGCAATCTACTCTACTATCAAGCAACTCTCCTTCTCAGGACAACGCTGTGAAATCTATACCTTCTCGTGAAAAGATTTGCTTCTTCCTAAATCATCCTTCTACGTTCCTACAAAAATCTATCTCGAGTTAAATTAATTACTTAATGAAACACGGGCCTGAACATTACACACATATAAAACCTACCTACAACTAAAAACTGACCTGTGCTCTCCGGTTCTCTTTCAAAACTGCCCACAGTTGTTCTTTCCATGGTTACACGTTAAATACCAACATTCAGCTGAAAATGTCTGACTGCCTAATACTATAATGCATTTCGTCTTTTTCATTTGTTTCTAGACACCAGCACTAATGAACTGTCATAGAAATAGTTTTGGGAATCACAAAGGGTGATGTTACTTATAACGGTAAACAATTAGAAGTCATAAACACAATATTGTTTCTAGTAATTTCAGCTATAACTTTCAACATGTGTACCCAGACAAACCGGATGAAATATGTTGCTTCAGGTCAGCTCTGATGGATCCCTCAGAAATATCAACATTATTGCTTTTATTTTATTATGTACCACACTTCATAACTGTATACTGCGGAGTACAATAAAAACTCCACTACAGAGCTTGAGTACTTATTAAACAGGTCAAAAGTTACTATAGCAAATAACTCGCTGTACTCATGGGCCATTAATAACATATCTTGTTGCTCAGATGAGAAGAATTTTTAAAAAACAAAAAATAAGGGCAAAAAGGGAAAAATGCAGAACAATCTGAAATGGTTCATGTGTCTAACTGTCCTTTCCCGATCTCCTTTATCCCTTTCCTTTTCCAATTTCTTTCATAGGTATTTTAAGCACATGCTCAACATTATTGGGCATATATCAATATTTTTCTTGAATCTTGAAATTTATTGCTGTATCTTTAAGCATATGCCCAACAATTTTGAAAGAACTAAATAAAACATTGAGATCAAGAAGGAAAAGTGGAAGATGACTGAACAGGGCACAAAGGTCACAGTCCACTAGGACCTGCAAGCCTTGAGAAGCGATGGTCACCAACAGCCCCCAGACTGCTTCCTCCACAAGAAACAGCTTACAGAAGTACTATCTGTTCCCTCAAAAATTATACCAACTTACAGGAAACAAATTTATGAAGGGAATGCCAAATTCAAGCTATATTAAAAAGCCAGCCAGTGACTATTTTTCAGGATAAGTGGTATGGCTACCATTTGGCTGTACAAAGTAGATGGTTTCTGTAAATAAAATCAGCTGAGTCTGAAGATGACCACTGCAATAACGAAATAGAAAACAATAAAGAAGAGGAGGTTAATATAAAAACAAATTATATTGATGGTACCCATGGGAAATATATTTAAAATAAAAAAAATTTTACAGAAAAGGGTGTGTTAATATGTGGACATTCATTATTTCTGTCACGAGGAAGGAAGAAAAGAAGGAAGGCAGGAAGAAAGGAAAGAAGGAGAGAGGGAAGGGAGGGAGAGAGGAAAGGAAGGAGGGAAGAGGGGAGGGGAGGGGGGGAAGGAAGGAAGGAAGGAAGGAAGGAAGGAAG